>NC_058130.1:2431458-2462866 GCF_016433145.1 Gracilinanus agilis | reverse complement strand
CCCCCCCCCCCCGGAATTGGAGGAAGCAGCAGTCGGCAAGCACTTTCCAACCAATTGTCTATTCGTGCTCACGGGCAGCCGTTCCTCCTGCCAGGAGAGCCTGGGGAGTTGGCACGCTGATCTTGGGGATCCTCCACCTTCCGGGGTCTGAGCAGACCCCACTCAGGCCCTGCCCTTTGGCATGTTTCCACACATTCACGGTGGGCCCCAACCCCAGCCCCAAGCTTCCTTGGGGAGAAAACCTGCCGTCTGGTCGTTTCCACACAGACTCTCGGGGTCAGCAGGGGTGTCTGAGCCGGGATGGGCTCGCTTGGGGGCCTGTGAAAAGCCGTGTCCCCCAGGGAGAGAATCTTCTCGGGACTAGAGGAGCCAGCGTGGTCCTGAGCCGACGAGACGGTCCCCGACCTTGGAGGGGCTGCCCGACCCCCTTCTTCTAGCTCTCCTGCAAACTGAGGCACCAGTGCGGGGCTGGAGGAGGACGCGGTGCCAGGCCTCTTCTTTTGGGGCTCCTCCAATTCTGCAGCCTCTGAGAAGTCTGGCCCCTGGCCTCCTTTGAGTGCCCCCAATGGTTCTCGGGAACAAATGCTGTCCCGTCCCCTGGTAACGAGACCCCCGAGGTTGCCCCCAGCCCCACTGGGCGCTGAACTATAGCTCATCTTGTTAAAGCCAAAAGGAAACCCGTCTGAACTAACCCTTGGAAGTAAAGCGGTCACCACGCAAACACCTTCAGGGCCACACTGGACTTTGCCAGCAAGGCCTGGGGTCTTCATGGCCGGCAGGAAGTAGCCACTCCCGGGCACTGCCATCTGTTTCCCATGCAATCACTGGTGGCCTCTCCACAGCTGCAGGTCATTCAGAAGCCCAGGCGGGCAGAGCCGGCCCCAAAGCTCAACCTCAGAAGACCTTTGGAGCGGCTGCGTCATGGAAGGCCCCTCATTTGGGGGCTCCAAAGCCTCCATCTCGCTGCCCTCCGCTCCCGTGTGGCCCCCGGCCCCTTCTTGCCGCAGGACGCAGCACGTCCCGCTCGCCAGAGGGGCCAGGGCACGGCTGGGAGGAACGGCAGACCTGGGGTTACTGCGGGTCAGAGTGGGCCCCCGGGCATCATCCCAGAGCTGGGGCTTCGTCCTTCCCCTTCTCTGTCTCCTGAGGGCCTCGCTCTGGGAGACGCCTGGTTTAGAAAAGGCCTGGGAGGTTCTCAGAGACAATAAGGGAAAGCAGGGCCGGATGTTGGGAAGGAGAGGAGCGCCTCAGAAGCAGCAGCTCGGCAGGCTGGCGTCGTTCTGCTCCCGTTTTCTCATCTGTAAAATGGGCATAAAATCCCCACGAGTTCCCTCCTCCCAGGTTTGCAGTACGGTCCAATGAGCGCCTGCACAGAAGGCATCCTAGAAACACCGTCCGTGCTGCCATTACCATGGCAGGCACCGCCAGCCGCGGCCCTGGGAGAGGCTTCCAAGTCCCAGCCTCCACAGAGAGAGGGAAGTAGAGGCCGAGGCAGTGAGCCCACGGATTCAGGCCCCAGGCAGGTTCATGGAGCTCAGTGATTCAGAGGATGACCTCACTCTGCTCGGTCACACCCTAAGAATGAAATGACTGGAATTATTGGGGTGAGAATGTGTTTGGAAACACGTCTGCCAAGGCCCCAAGTTCAAGGGGGCCCCGGGTTCTTGGCGTGGGCCTCGGACCCCTTGCCAGGCAGACTTCAGGAGCCACAAAGATGGATGGGCACAGATGGCACCTTTGTTTCCGCCTGCCTCCGTCGGGAACGTAGCATCTCCTTCGGTGACTTAGAGGGTCCCTGCCCTGGTTCATGGGGGACACGGACCCTCGCCCAGGGAGCTGGCCGGCTGTGCCAGCCCCCTGCCAGCCTCCCTGTTCTCTACTCAGCTCTATTTGCTATCCCTCCTACATCCCTGTCATTCCCTGATATCCTCTGCCCAGAGGGAAGAAGCAGGACGCCGAGTTCTTCCTCCCTGGAGCCAAGATGGGTCTTTCCATGGATGGGAACTCGCAGGGCTTTGGCCGAGCCGCTTCCTCCATAGTTGGCATTGGCTACTTCTTGCTCCTCCGACCCCTTGGGGTGCCCTTTCCTCGGCGTGTGGCCCCTCCCCTGGGGGAGCTGCAGATACAAATCCAGGAGAGGATCAGAGTGTCCCTGCCCTGGAGACACTTACAAAAGAGCCGAAAGAAGCTGAAAAGGGGCCCTCTGGGGAAACCAGCCAGAGAAGGGGGCCACCTAGGAGGAGAGAAGCAGGAGAGGCCTGTGCTCAGCTCGCTCCTTCGGGGGAGGGATTCGAGGGGGACCCCCGTTTCTTAAGCACCCCCTGTGTGCCACGCACCGTGCCAGGCCGGGGCAGAGTTCCCAGGCTGAGACTCGCCGGGAGGATGACGGTGGGGCCGGGAGAGGAATTTGTCTGGACTGCTGGGTTAAAGGGATCTCCAGCAGGGCCATTTTTCTCGCCTCATTCCAGAGTTTTCCAGAATGACTGGTCCAGCGGTGAGGCTCGCCGGGCACGTATCCGTGTGCCCCCATTCGCCATTCTCCTCCCTGGCTGTGAGGCGAGACGTCTCAGGGATCTCTTTCTCCATAGCCTGATCGGGCCTCGGATCCCGGTGTTTGTTTATATATTTAGATGGATGGATGGATGGATGGATGGATGGATGGATGGATGGATGGATGGAGAGAGAGAGAGAGAGAGAGAGAGAGAGAGAGAGAGATACCCTCACCTTCTATCTTGGAGACAATACTGTGTATTGGCTCCAAGGCAGAAGTGTGGTAAGGGATAGGCCATGGGGGTCAAGTGACTTGCCCAGGGTCACACAGCTGGGAAGTGTCTGAGACCAGATTGGAACCCAGGACCTCCTGTCTCTAGGCCTGAGTCTCAATCCACTGAGCTACCCAGCTGCCCCCAGGATCCTGGCGTTTCCGACGGTACGTTTCTCCCCAGACCCTCTGGCAGCTCCTCTTCTGGTGGGTGACTCCTACCTGGGCCCATGGCTTTGGGCAGACCCCCCGATGGGCCTGAACCTCTGACTCGAGGCACAAGCACCTTGCCTCTCCATCCTCTTCTGCCCACTGAGCAGCCTCCACCTCGTTCAGGCCCTCAACTCCTAAGTGGCCTCCTTGCCTCTCTAGTTTCTATTTCTTGCTAAAAAGGGCCGGGTCATCCAGTGGATGGAGCGCGGGGCCTAGAGGAATCCAGAAGACCTGGACCCAAATAGTCTCTGACACTTCCTAGCTGGGTGACCCTGGGCAAGTTCCTTACTCTGCTAGTCTCGATTATAAAGTGGGGAGAAGAGGTGCCCCTCCCTCCCAGGTGGTTGCCCCAGTGCCTGGCACCCTGGAGGTGCCCCCTGGATGCCTCTTCCCTTCCTAATCCGCCTCCCACTTGCCATCGTCCCTTCCCCGGCTGCCCCAGCCTTTCCTCTGGACTTGCGGTTCCTTATTCACCTTCACACCCTTGACCGCCATTCAGACTGGCCTCCTCGCGGCTTCCCTAACGGTATTCCAACTCTGAGCTCTGGCCTGTCCCCAGAACACCTGCCCTGCTTCAGGGCTTGGCTCAGGGGATGCCTCCTCCAGGAAGGCTCCCTGCAGGTCTCTTTGTGCAGACTCTGGGGAATGGGGTCCAGCTCAGTTGCGTCTGTGGCCGGCACATAGTGGGTGCTCGAGGAATGCCTGCTGGATTGAATTCTGCATTTCTGGGGCTTTTCCCCAGTTCCGTCTCTCTTCTTCTTCTCCTTAGACTGACTGTTCAGAAAACATTTTTAGTTGGATGGTCCGAGCACCCCCCCATCCCCTCTCCTCCCCTCGTGCCTTTTTCAGTGACAGGACGGGTGTCTGCAGGTCCCACGAGGGCCCTCTGGCCGGAGCCCTCTCCAGTTCTGTTGGAGCTCTCCTCGTCCTGGACTTCGCTCCTCATCCTCCCGAGTCGATCTGGGCCTCAGCTTCAGGTCCAGTCCTGTCCAGGCAGGCAGCCAGCGCCTGGCCCGGGCCGGGGCTCCCATTCTCATGGGAAGGGCTGGGGGCAGCCTGGGCCCCTCCCCACAATGACAGCCCTTCAAGGACCTCCCTGGAGGAGGAGGAATGTTCTTGGCCCAAAGGGCCTCCCCTTGTGGCATTTTAACTTCCAGCCCCACAGCGTTTGGCCTCCTTCTCCCCCCCCCCCCAAGGAGGTCATAGACATGGCATGCTTCTCCCCCACTGGGAGCCCAATTTGGGGCATTCTATCCCCCAGGCAGGGTGCTGCTTGTGGAGCCCGCAAGGAGCCCTCAGACCTTTTCTGCAGCTGCTGGATCCTCAGCCTTGCTGGCTCCTGGTTGACTTGGACCTGGAATTGCTGGGATTTTCTCTGAAGCATCCCAGACTGGCAGGGGGAAAGCATCCCCTCACTTGCCCTATTTTATCTGTCAGGCAGTAGCGAATCACTGGGCAGATGAGGACATCCCTCCTCTTCCCTGCACAACCCCAGGATCAGCCCATTGCAGAACCAGGCAGGCTTTGGAATACCCCCAGCCACCCACCCCCATTTCATTTATTTATTTGTTTTTGTTTTTTTAATTTTATTTTTTAGAAAAATTTTCCATGGTTACATGATTTTTGCTTTTACTTTCCCCTTCACCTCCCCCTCCATATCCAATGCGCATTTCCACTGATTTCTTCTTGTGTCATCGATCAAGACCTAATTCCATATTGTTGATAGTTGCATTGGTGTGGTTGTTTCCAGTCTACATCCCCAATCATGTCCGCATAGACCCATGTGATCAGGCAGTTGTTTTTCTTCTGCATTTCTGCTCCCACAGTTCTTCCTCTGAATGTGGGTAGTTTTCTTTCTCGGAAGTTCCTCAGCCTTGCTCTGGGTCATTGCATTGCTGCTAATAGCAGAGTCGGTTACATTCGATTGTGCTACAGTGTATCCATCTCTGTGTACAATGTTCTCCTGGTTCTGCTCCTTTCACTCTGCATCAGTTCCTGGAGGTCTTTCCAGTTCACATGGAATTCCTCCAGTTCATTATTCCTTTGAGTACAATGGTATTCCATCACCAGCAGATACCACAATTTGTTCAACGATTCCCCAATCGAAGGGCATCCCCTCATTTTCCAGTTTTTTGCCACCACAAAGAGCATGGCTGTAAATATTTTGTACAGATCTTTTTATCTATGATCTCCCATTTTAGAGTTGGGAAAACCAAGGCCCCATGAGAGCAAATGGGAATCCCCGCTGCCTGGGGCTGCGCATGATGGAGGGCCAAGAGAGACAGTTGCTTTTCTGGGAATAAAACCAAGCACGGGGACGGCTTCCTCCTCGTTTCTTGATGCTTTGCTCGTCCAAAAGTGGTGATACCTTCCCGTCATCCCAAAGGGAACAATTTGTTTCACAAAAGACAAGTCAAAGGCCTTCCAAACATGGGGAAAAGTCCTGAAAAGGAATCTCTGGAAAAGAAAACTGGGTCCCGGGCCTCATCAAGAGTGCCTGGAGCTCCCCAGGGGGAGGAAGAGGATGTGCTGAGCTCTGTGAGCAGACACTGATCTGGAAATGATTTCTGTTCATTCTCAGTATTTCCACTCAGACCTGGGAGAGGGGAGCCAACATCCTCTTCCTCCTCCTCTTCTAGATCAATGGTCTCTCCATCCAGCCCTCAGCCGGGGAGAGAGGTCAAGCCAGGGGGCCTCCATCCAGGCTGGCAGGGGGGAGGCAGGGGGTGGCAGTGGCCCGGCTGCCCCTTGGGAGGAGGAGGGTGAGGAGAGACAGAAGGCCCCTGGGAGTGGTGGAGCTCAGCGTGGGAAGGGGACAGAGGGGCAGGGGTGGGCGGGTTGTGGCCAGGCTGCAAAGGGCTTCCGTGGGGCCTCACAGCCCTGAGTTGTTCATGAGAGGGTCACGGTCTCGTCTGTGCTGAAAGAGGAGTGCCTGGGCAGCACCGGCTAGGGTCAGGCTGGAGGCTGTGCAGGAATCCAGGGAAGAGGCAGCAACGTGGAGGGAGAAGCCACAAGATCTGGTGGCCCATTGGATGATGGGGTGACAGAGCAAGAGGGGGCAGTAATGAGGCTCCTAGCATGGCAGAGCCCCCAGCAGAAGCGGACGAGGCATCTAGAGGGTGTGAGGAGGTGAGACTTGGTCTGGACATTGGGGATGATGGTATGTGCTGTGGGCTCTCAGGGTCATCAGCCTGGGCAGCAGAGATCGCCACAGGGAGGCCAGAGAGCAGGCCCGGGGCAGGGTAGAAGAGCCCATGAAGGGCACAGAGGAGGAGGAGAACTGGCCCAAATCCCTGACTGGCTACTGAGTGGGCATCTCACAAGCACTCTTGGAGTGAATGTGTCTCTGTTTCCCCAAACCACCTCTGAGCCATCTCCCAGCTTCCTCACCCATCAGACCCAAGTCTTCAGGGACTCCCCATCACCTCTGGGATCCTGTGAAAAGACAGGCTCCGTTTGGCTTCCAAGCCCTTCACAAATGGCTTTGCCCTCCTTCCCAGTCTTCGTAGCTCGAGCCCCACCTCTAGCCCTGCCCTTGGATCCGGTGACCCCAGCCTCCTCCTCTCTGCCTCCACTAGAAGTCTGAGCCTCCGCCAGAACCCTTTCCTAATACCTCTTCATGTTCGTGCCTTCCCTCCGCCCCAATCTCTCTCCAATACATCTACTGAGAGCTCATGGGCGTGCCGTCTGCTCACTAGCCTGCAAGGGGCCGCCTCTGCCCTTTCTGGGTATCTCCAGCATCTGGGCCTGGCCTGGCTCCTCGTAGTGCCTTAATAAATGGTCCCTGACCAGACCCCGGTCACTCCTGTAGCTCCAAGGAAGGCTCACTGAACAGCGGATCGTTGCTGGTTCCCCACCACATCAAGGAATCCGGAGGATGGCCCCCAGCGCGTTGGGTGGATCTCCCAGCAAGCGCTCAGGGTGAGGCGTGGACCAGGCTCGCCCATGATGGGAAGCCCCGAACAGGTTGTGGCCTGCATCCTCCCAGGCTGTTCCCATATTGGAGGAGGAGGAGGAAGAGGAGAAGGAGGAAGAGGAGGCAGCTCCCACTCTCCCCGAGGGGTGAGATAAGAAGAGGGGGAGCAGCTCTCAAGGGTCTGAGAACATTTCTACTGTTGTTCCAAGCCTTTCCTTCCTTCCTTCCAACTCGACATTTCTTTCCAGTCGTTAAGAATCAGCCCTGGAGAACTCGCATCTGGGCGACAGCACATTCTTCATTCAGAAGACACAACATTGGCTAAAGCGTAACTGTGGCCCCGTGGGCTCTGACCCTCCTCCTCCTCCCTCCTTCCAGCACAGACAGCCGTGGCTCCCGTTGGCCCAGATGCTGGGGATCCTGTTCCTTTGTTTGACCACAAAATTTCGGTTGCTTGGAAACCGAGCGTGCCATGGGAATGCCGTGACGTCGGCCTTTCCCTGTCTTGCTCCCGTGGATGGGGCTCACGCTGAGCTTCAGCTCTCACCATGTTCTGCTCCTCCACACTCCTCCCTGGCGAGCAGGCTCCTCTCTGAGGAGGAGGTCGGCTCTTGGTCGAAGGACGGAGCTTCCAGGGAGGGAGCTCGTGCCTCCCCGTTTCGGCAGCTTCCTGCAGTGACGGAGCTCTTTCTCCGGAGCTAGGAACGTCTTCTCTAAAAACCCAAAGAAACCTGTTTCCAGTTGGGGTTTTCCAGGCCCCTGAATCTGTTGGGACCTGTTGAACGAATGCTGCATCCGAGACGTTTGGGTCTTCTTGGGATGAAGCTTGTCTCCACTTGTGGCTTGGGGGAATCTGCTTGGAAATGTCCTGGGTGGGATAACCTCCATCACCCAGCAGCCCTCCTGGGTCTCTTCCTGGAGACTGGAAAACCCCAACTGAATTCAGGTTCCTTTGGCCCAATTAGCCCGCTAAGCTTTTATCTCTTTAAGGAGAACAACTATGTCCAGCTCGGCCAGAAGAGCTAAATCACGAGCCTCCCTAGGAAAAGTGGCCGACGTGTTAGAAGGCTGGACTTGGGAGACACAAAGCAAAGGATCGGAATCTCCCTGGAGCCGCGTGGTGGCTGTGGGACCTTGGGCAGGTCATCCTCAAGCTCAGGGTCCCAACTTGTCATGAGATCTTTCAGGTAAGGCCTGTTAGAGAGGCCTTCAAGTCCTTTGGGGAAGCCAGCAAGTGTTACTGTGAGTTTCCAGCCTTGCCCATTCGCAAGTAGGGTTAGTAGGCATCGCCAACAAAAACCAGCAGTGAAACAAAAAGTCTCACCCTGTATGTTTAGTCCGTCCCCCTCTGTCAGGAGGCGGCCTCCATTCCTCATCAGCAGGCCTCAGGAACGCGCCACCGCTGGGCATGGCTCAGGTTCCGAAGTCTTTGGAAAGGGTTTCTGTTCTACACTTACTTGCCTGGCCATCGCTTCATGCAAGTCTTCTCGGACTTCTCAGAAACGCTTTCATCATTCCTTAGAGCGCCAAAGTATTCCATCCCGTTTCCCAGGGGATGGGGCTCCCTTGGTTTCCAGGGCTTTGCCGCCATTTATTTTTTCATCCATGGTGGCAGAATATATGGGTCAGAGGAGGGCACAGCTCAGAGACTTTGGGGGCAAAGCCATACGCTACTTTCCAGAAGAGCCGGGCCGGTTCACAGCCACGCCAGCGACTCCAAATGGCTTGGTGAGCCATCGGTGAGTTTCCCAAAGCTGGTTGTTTTCGCTTGTCAAAGATGACAACAGTCAATCCTGTGCATTGGCTCCAAGGCAGAAGAGCAGTAAGGGATAGGCCATGGGGGTCAAGTGACTTGCCCAGGGACACACAGTTAGGAAGTTTCTGAGGCCGGACTTGAACCTAGAACCTCCTGTCTCTAGACCTGACTCTCCATCCATTGAGCTACCCGGCTGCCCCTCAATGACTATTAATTAGAGAGAGCCTCCTTCTCCATTTGAGTCAGATGGAGCCTTTGCAATCACCGTTTCCCTCTTTAGGTTTTCACTCATTGACTCTTTAATGATCCATCTAGATAAGTTTTCTGGGAACTGACATCAAGTTCACTGGCCTAGAGTTTGCAGACTGTTCTCTTCCTTCTTTAGAAAAACAAGACATTTGCCCCTTCCCGATCTCTTGTGTTCCAGGGCTTCAGATGTTAACGAGACCGTTTCAGCAGGAAGGAACACGTGCCCGTGTTTCTCTGTTTCTCTGTGCCCAGGCCTGGAGTTCCTCAGTTGCCGCCATCTCCTTACTTACCTCGGCTCCCTGTTTACCATTTTTGTGGCGCAGACGTTCCTCAGCTTGGCAGAGAAAACGGGAAGGAGTGCAGGGAGAGTCGAGCTTCTTCACTTCCTTTCTGTTAATAATTGTCTTCCATCCCAGGGCTCATGCTGGCCCTTGTTTGAGCCTCCTCTTGCCCTGATATTGCTCGCAGATCTCCCCCCTCCCCCCCAGCCCCCAGCCCTTGTAGGATCTCCCACCAACCTTGCCTCAGAGCTGGGCCGCTGGGCACCATTTTCTCAGCCCATCCCGTACTCTTCTTCCTCCTCCTGGTTGCTGGCTTCATTTGCATCTTTGGTTGGTTTTGGTTTTTCCTCTGCGTTGGTTGGTGAGTTCTCTGTGTATCTACTTAAGTCCCTTCAGACAAATCTCGGGCTTCTCCTGTAGCATTTTAATTTGGTTCCAGAGCATCTTCCTTTGCATTGTTTTTAAGCCTTGGAAAGCGCCTTTCCCGCCATCTTGGGTCCCTGACCGATGGCTCAGACTCCTCGCCTTCTCTATCACAAGCCCTAGCAAAGGAAAGCCACTCGTCTCCGAGCTTCCCATCCTCCCCACCCGCGTAAACAGTTCTCCCAGAGAGTAAAGACCAAATTCCTTCCTTGATTCCTTCACCTTTTGATTGAGGTGAGCCAAGAATCTGCTTTGGAGAGGGCGAGCTCCGCGTGATTCCCGAGTCCCTGATGTCCCCGTCACGACTCTGTCCTGCCCCTGTGCCTGACTTGGCGTCTGTTGGCCGCGCTCCTCACTGGGTGCAAAGTAGGCTTCCTGACCCACTGCAGCCCCTGTGACGGAAAGAAGAAACACGGGAGTACTTTGGGAGCGTCACAGGCACCCCTGTTCGTGCCAGAGCAGCGGTAGGGAAGCCCACGGATCCAGAACACCTGCCAGCACTCGACAGCCTTTCAGGGCCCAGGGAGGAGCCCAGGCTCCAGGGGAAGGGAGTGGAGGAGAGGGCTGGCACGGGATTGGCAGGTCTTGGAGATGGTCAGGAAGCGACGTGGAGGCCTGCCTCTACTTGGCCTGGACCCTCACGCTCCCCGCCATGATTCTCTGCTCGAGCTCCTGAAACGACCGAGATGAATGTCTTCCTAGCCTTTTGGTAGGCCGTCTACACCCTCGCCCCCAAATCCAGGGGTCGGCAACGAATGGCTCTCGAGCCATATCTGGCTCCACCTCCCAACCGGCCAGTCCGGGCAGAGCCCCAGGATGTGCCCCATATTCCAGCGCCTTCCGCCTCCATCCTTCTCCTTCCGCAGGCGTTTATGGCTCTCACGGCCAAAAAGGTTGCCGACCGTTGCCCAAATCCTTTGTTGGTGCTCTCTAGTCAGTCCTAGCTTTACGGTAGTGGCCTTCCTCTCCCCGAGTGCCTGCACTGATACTATGAGGTTCAATTTGCTTCTTTGCATTAGAAAACCGTCCCCCCCGCCCTTGCCTGCTGCCCCTGCCTTTGTTCCTAGGTGTTGGAGAGCAGGCTTGGGTTTTTCCCTCTGCTTGTGAACTAACTTCGCTCGTCCCTGTGCTGCAGCTGGCCTCTAGCTGGGTGGACATACAGATCCTGTTTAGCTTTAGAATCCGTTTGATGAGATTCGGCACCTGGCAAAGCCACGGGGGTGCTTCGTCACCCCTTTACCTGAGCTGAGCCCACGGCCCCTAGTCCAGCGTTCTCAGATGCCACCTTCCTAGCCTGCTGTTCACTTCCCAAAGGGACTTTGCCCTTTCCTAGCCCTCGCCTTCTCTGGGCAGCCTCTGGGGGCTTCATCGTCTTTGGCAGAAAGCAGGGAGAACGAGGCCACCGTCTGGGCGTCTGAACCAATGGGCAGAGCTCCCTTGGAGGAAGCACGGCCCTGGCAGCTCCTTATCATGCTTTGTGGTCATCACGGCTGACCTTGGAGGGGCCGAGGGGCCGGGCCAGACATCAGCCGCTTTGGAAATCTGGGGCACCCGTGTAGGAGGAAAAGAAGCCTGCTGCCTTGAGATCCCGAGGACAAGGGTTCAAAATCTGCTGCGGGACCTGGGCCAAGTCACCTAAGCGCTGAGGCCCTTCGTCTGTCACCCCCCCAAAGCGGGGGGCTCAGGAGGGTCTCCATGGGCCCTCTCAGTTCCACAGTCCTGTTGGTTGAATGAAGAGAGCGTTGACTGGCGTCATAAGGCCTCCCTCTGACACTCCCCGGGTGAGGTGAGGGCCGGGGCAAGGGACCAATCTTGTCAGCTAGGGGAACCTTTGAGAGCCCCTTCTCTTCTGGGGAGGATGGAGGAGGGGGAAGGGGGGGGCTTACTCTGGGTCGAGTTCGTTTGCCGAAAGCCACAGAGCCCTGCCTTTCCCCCCAACCCCCCAATAAAGGAAGGAGCCGGCCTGGCCTGCCTGTCAGGAAGGGGAGAAGCCCGAGAGGGCTGGGGAGGAAGCCTCCCTGTTGGTGAAGGTCCTGTTCTAGGGCCTCCTTCCGCCCTTCGGGAAAAGGTTCTGGCTCTCTTTCTGGGAACAGCGAACGGGGAAGGCTGGGGTCGGGCGCTGGTGTTCCCTGATTCACAAGTCAGCGACGGGGGAGATCGTCCCAGACTTCTCAGCCCCACGTGGTGGTGAAAGGCTTGGCCCGGCCATCTGTCTGGGGAGGGGGCCGGGCAGCACTCCCCCCAGAGCAGAGGGGGAGGGGGTCTCCCGAGGACCCCCATCTCCTGCCTCCTGCTCTGGAACTCCCAGGACCCCCGGCCCTCGCGCACACTTCAATGACTCACAAACCCCAGAAAATGAACAAAGGCTATAATTCAGGGCTCGTCTAAAGGATACACTTGTTAAATGGGGAGAAACGAGGGAGAAAGAACAGGGAGGCGCGTTTCTCGGGGCACGGTGTGCGGAGGGACCGCTGAGCTTCTGGGGATTCCCGGGTCTCGTCCCTTCTGCTGGCGCCCAGCCACAGGCCCGGGGGCAGCGGTGAAGCCCCGGAGTCTGCTGCCTTCGGGGGCCGCCGAGGAGGCTTCAGCAAAGTGATGGACACGAGAGTGGTCCGGCAGAGCCTGAGCTTCAGGCCTGGGAGCTGAGGACGGAGGAGTCGGAACGTGGGCTCTCCTCGGCATGGGGGCCTTCCAGTGGAGGAAGCCCCTCCCCCAGTGCCGCCAGCGGCCCATCCGTACTTAGAGTCCGGCATGGTGCGGGGCCTGGCGCTGTCCGCGACTTGTGGCTGCTCCAGGGCCCTCCTTTAGGCCTTCTGCGGCGCCTGTTAACGAGCGCCCGATTCCCAGAATGACCCCACGGTGCCCTCCGACGCATTACTGGGGATGGGGCGGGGGGTTCCATTACTGGGGAGGGTGGCAGGACTGGGGGGTTCTGCTGCCTGCCCCCTGCTCTGTGGGTCAGAGAAGCAGCATCCGTGGGGTGCGTCGGACCGAGGCGGCCCCGCTCCTATTTGGCCTTCTGTGGCCTCAGGACGACGCTGGCGTACGATCGCATGCAGGAAAACAAGTGAAGTGAGAGGTCTCGAAGGCCGATATAATTGTTCTCGAGATGCAGGTGCTCCAGAGGAGAGTCTCTGCCCTTGGCCCTGCACACTCGCTGCGGGAGAACGCTCCTGAGGAGGGGCGAGAACGAGAGGCCGTGAGGGTGGTCCAGGCAGCCCAGATGTGCCGAAGAGGAAGCGAAGGGCCCCCCGCGCGCGCCCGCCCGCCCGCCCGCCACACACAACGCGGCCTCCGTCTCCTCCTCCGGGCCGTGGGCTCTGCTCGGGTCCCTCCCGCTCAGACCCTTCTCCCCCTCCAGGTCGGTTTGGCCGCCCGGATGGTGGCGGCTACCGAGACAAAAGCCGTCCCGACAGCGTTAAGGAGGAGTTACCGTATCTTGTTGTTGTTCAGCCTCAGAAGATGCAGCGACGTCATGCGGGCTATCCCGAAGGGGACGGCCGTCAGCTCGTTGTGGTCCAGAAGGAGCTCCCTCAAGGAATGGTAGGCCCCGTAGAACGACACGGGGTGGATGCCGTCGTCGCGCAGCCGGTTGAAGGAGAGGTACAAGTACTGGAGGCCCGGCTTCAGGTGGCCCAACACGTACCCGGGGATCCGCTCGATTTGGTTCCCAACCAGCACCAAGTGCAGCAGGGACTTGGGCAGGTAGGAGGGAACGTGATAGAGTTTGTTGTAAGAAAGATCAACCGATTCCAGGTTTCTGTCGGGGAGAGAAAGAGAGAAGGAGGAGGAGGAGGAGGAGGAAGAGAGACAGAGACAGGGAGAGAGAGCGGGTCATTTGGCCGGTGCTCCGGCGTCCCGGCCTGCTTTCTCCCCCGGGCCCTTCTTGGCCCTTCCAGCTGGTGCTGGAGCCCCCTGGGCCACTTTCTTTCTGTTGACGGCTCCTCCCCACGTGCAGCCCCCCCCCCCATTATCCGGAGGGCCTGCCGGCACAAGCACGCTTGATATGGAGTGGGGGAAAGGGACGTCCGGCGGCACTCACTCGTGATGGATCCACGCCAAAGGGTCGATCCTGTTTTCTTCGATTTTATTGTGGCTTAACACGATGACGTTGATATTTCTGGTGTGGTTAAAAGCTGTTTCTTTGATTTCTTCAATCTGGTTGTTCTCCAGGTATAATTCCTAGAGTTAACAAGGAAGGCAGTTAGCAAAGTGCCGCCGTTTCTCCTTTCTGTCGGCTTTGGTCTGACAGCGCTTTTCCTTCCCGACTTTGGAGAAGGGCGCGTGGCCTGTCTTGGGTTCCTTTGATTTCTCCTAACAAAACAGAAGCGAGGACGCTTGGGAGTCGGGCCTGGGCCACAGAAGCCAGAGCTACCGCCTGCCCTACGATTGAATTTGTTGGACAAAAGAGGGTGTTTTCTGACAAGACTCCTCGTGCCCTTCTGATAGACGCTTAGAGACCAGAGCGGTTCTGCTGGTCTTGGAGATTCCAGGACAACCAGCTCTTCCCATTGGCTTGCTTCCACAAGTCATTCCAAGCCAAGCCCCGCCTCACAGGGCCTAAACTTGCCCTTCGATCCCCTAAAATGAGCGTGTCGAGAGGCTGCAGGCATCGTGGCCTCGGGGCAGGGACTGAGAGCGCCTTGGCCTTGGCATCTAGTAGCTGCCTCTGCCGCGTGTCCTGACTGTCGCCCGGTGCCCCGGGAACTCCCTGAGACTCTAAGCCACCGATCAATTAGCAAAATGGATCCACTGCAAGAATGAGACCAGTGGAATTTCAGGGTTGGGCCCAGTAATGAAAAGACCTAAATGGCTTTCCCTGCCTCACTTGTCTTTTTTACCTTCCGATTAGTACTGTGTATTGGTTCTAAGGCAGAAGAGCAAGAAGGGCAAGGCTCTGGGGGCTCAATGACTTGCCCAGGGTCACCCCGCTAGGAAGTATCTGAGGCCAGAGTTGAACCGCAGACCTCCTGTCTCTAGGCCTGACTCTCTCCGTTGAGCTGCTCCTGCTTCATTTTTAATGTCATTACAAAGGGTTGGGCTGCATCAGCTTAAGAAATGAAATCATCATTTCCCCACTGGAATTCGCTCACCCTGTTCCTGGTGCTTCTCAGCCTGGGAAGGGCAGCCCATGGCAGCAGTTCCCTTTTTAATTCCTTTCCAGAGAACCTTGTTATAAACTTAGTAACCAACAAATGCCATTCGGAGTCATTTTATATGCAGCCGTAAGCTTGCATCATTCCCAGGCAGCGGAGAGGCCATTCTGAAGGCCCCACTATGTGCCAAACGCCGTGCCGGGCTTTGGGGCCAGAACAGCTTCTGATTTCAATAAACTGGCATTCTCCCCAGTAGGGACACCCCAAGCAGCAGGACAACAGAGGGAAAGCTAAGTAATCTGAAGGGGACGAGAGGACCCCTAGGGCAGAACCTCAACAGCAATGGGCTGAAGCATTTCAAACAGATTTCAATAGAGGAAAAGAAGGAGCCGGTGAACATCGCAGACAGGGCCTCCGGAATTAGTAGCAGCCAGGGAGTGGAATAATTGTCCTGTTGGCTTCCGGGTCCCTTCTTTTTTAAACCCTTCCCTTGCGTCTTGCTTTCGATCCTAAGGCAGAAGAGTGACAAGGCCTAGCCTGTCAAAGTTAAATGACTTGTCCAGGGTCACCCGGCCACATTTGGACCCAGGTCCCCCAGACTCCAGGCCTAGCTCTCACTCCACTGTCTGCATCACCTTCTACAAGTCTTGTCACAACTTTTTTTTCTTAAACCCTTAACTTCTGTGTATTGGCTCCTAGGTGGAAGAGTGGTAAGGGTGGGCCATGGGGGTCAAGTGACTTGCCCAGGGTCACACAGCTGGGAAGTGTCTGAGGCCGTTGCCACAACTCTTGATGTGGCTTTAAGCTTGAGCTTAAATAAGGTATAAGTAGGTTTTTCAAAAAAACTTTAAGCCGCACAAATTTGGGCTTGTAAGACACCTGCACTTCTTTGTATTCTTCACAGTTGTTATTCCTTAAGACAACAGAATTCCATTAATGTTCTGCTGCCATACCTCTGTCTGCTTTGGGCACGTTGGAATGTGGCCAGGAATATTCTTGTGGAGAAAGATTGGTTTTTCCCATTGGTATCCTTGGGGATCGTTGCTTTATTATTCTTCTCTTTTAAGAGGTAGACAGTGGGGGTTCACAATCATTTCTCTGCACACCCAGAAGTTCAAACACGTCTCCAGTGGCCATTGGCCATTTGCATTTCTTCTTTGGAGAGCTGCTTGTTTGTAGCTCCAGGGAGAATGCCGTCCTGTTCTTCTCCCTGTTCTTCTCGGTGTGTTTGTTCCTTAAGATTTGGGCATCTAACTTTCATCAGAAATGGCCACAAGAGGTGCAGCTGGGTAGCTCAGTGGATGGAGAGTCAGGCCTAGAGACGGGAGGTCCTAGGTTCAAATCCAGCCTCAGACACTTCCCAGCTGTGTGACCCTGGGCAAGTCACTTGACCCCCATTGCCTACCCTTACCACTCTTCCACCTATAAGTCAATACACAGACTTTAAGGGTTTAAAATTTAAAAAAAGAAGAAAAAAGAAAAGAAAAAAAAGAAATGGCCAAAGGAAGATCCCCCTCTCAATGGGTTCTCCCCTGTGGCATCTGGCTACTTGGCTTTTCTCTGCCCCAAACATCATCAGTTTTGTTTTCTACTGTTAAATCCATTTGGGGGCTCATCTAATTTTTCAGTTTGCCGAATGAGCTTTCTCTCTCTCTCTCTCTCTCTCTCTCTCTCTCTCTCTCAGCTGCCCGAGATCCCTTATCCTGTTTTTAAATGTTTAGATGAGAAAACTTTTATCCTCAAGAATTATCGCTGATGATATAGACAGAAAGATGGGTCTCACTGCAGGTGCGGCCATATCATCAGGGGAGCGGTGGCCAGAGTGCCGTTCGGGGCCATATTTCTCGCCAACATTCCGAAGAGCAGATTCTTTCCCCCGGGGTTTTGTGATGTTGGGCCCGTGAAAGCCCCGGGTCCCAGGGGCTGCATTTCCAGTTCTCCGTGCTCTCCTTTATCCCACTGACCTTTTTCCTGCTTTTCATAGAGTTGCGGCTGGTTTTCATCGGTCCTCACTTAGGCTGTCATTCGAGACCCCTCAGTCAGTCAATAGACTGGCTGTGTCATTCTTTTTCCTTCCATCATTTCCCGGGAAGTCCTTGATTATTTGTGGTTTCATAGAAATTGAATCACTTTGTCTATTTCTATTAAATGTCCCATCGATATCTGGACCTGTAGGAGGTTATGTGGGCAAGCCAAATGCAGGGAGGATGTCGGTGAGCAGGGAGGATGTCGGTGACAACAGGAATCCATTCCGCCTGGTCGTTTTCATTGACAATTTCAGCAATTGTTTCTTTTTGTTCCCATGACACCTGGCGGGTCTTGTTAATGTCATCCCTAGCCCATGCCCTTAGAATGGCGCTCCCTGAGGGCAGGCACTTCTCATCTTCTGTTCCTTTAACCTGGCCCGACTTCTTGATCAAAGGCCTCCTCCCTTTCCCTGCCTGTTTACCCGATGGACATTCTTGGTGGGGATGACGTCTTCCAGCATTTAGCTGAAGGCATTCATTAGATCCTCTCACTTTGTTTTGTAATATTCTGTTGGTTTTCCTACAGAAACTGTCCTCCCATGTGGAAACAGAGCTTCTTTGGTGACTTTTCATCTCTGTCCAATAGATACTGTTTCTAAAATGAGGTTGAAAAGTCTTTACGTACCCTGTGCTTAGTGGGAAAGCCACTAATGGTGCGTTCCCCATGACACATAATGCTAGTTTATTGTTTCACATGCATACTTTTTATCCTACGTTAAAGAAAAATCCTCCAACTCAGATGCGTGGTCATTTTTTTTACGTTTGCCATGGTTCCATTTGACCCAAGAAGACTCCTGAACTTCTGCCGGGATCGTTGCCATTTAGAGGTGCCCTTGTTGCAGGATTTATTGTCCTCCATTTTTCTCAGACAGCTTTGTGGGTGTTCCTGGTACGGAAGCCTCTGGCCACATTGAGGCACGTTTCCAAAAGGGGCCTTACTGTGCTCTCTCTGCCAGTGCTGAGTGGCCAGATTTGCTCCATTATCAGGAAGCCGATCCAGTTCTCAACTCTTTCTTTTCTGTGTCTGAGGATCAGAGGCCTTTGAGCCTCCCCTCAAGAGTGAGGTAGAGAGCTTGGTTTTCTTTGCATGTTTGGGGAAACAGCTTCTTTGTGTTCACAGACTATCAGATCTGGTTTCTGCCTCTCTTTATGGCTCTAGGCTTGGCACTGTGCAGGGCACATAGTGAACATTTAATCAATACTATTTGGCTGCCCTCATATGTCATCCTCTGCCCAGCTGCCCAACTAACCTTCCTACAATCTACTCCTAAGCGTGTCTTTGTCCAGCCCAGGGAGCTCCCACCATTGCCTCTCGCCTCTGGGCTGCAAGACCAACCCCTCCCATGACTTTAAAGCCCTTTACTGTCCCTGAAAGGGAAGGGAAATGAGATTGGAAAAGCCCTGCCACCTACCCCATCTCTTTGGGGGCCCGTCAGCTTCCTCCCCTGATGACTTGGGTCAGGGCACACGTAGCCAGCCAAACCCCTGACATCGATGGATCTTGTCTTTGGGGGTGGGTGAGGAGGTGGAGGAGCTCCTTTGGTCCTTCTCTGGCATTTGTTTAAGGGGATTTTCTGCGCCTTTGATGCCTACACAGCTCCTCAATGCAAGCAGAATGTGGATCGTATTCCTCCAGTGCTCTAAAAAAGAAGGAGCTCGCCCAGCTCTCCTGGTGCCTATTTTTCCTGCCCTCCCTGCACAATGATGAGCCCATCTCCATTTCTT
The DNA here is from genome assembly GCF_016433145.1 of Gracilinanus agilis. Classification (NCBI taxonomy): domain Eukaryota; kingdom Metazoa; phylum Chordata; class Mammalia; order Didelphimorphia; family Didelphidae; genus Gracilinanus; species Gracilinanus agilis. The sequence continues at coordinate 2,444,419 of NC_058130.1, read as the reverse complement.
TGGCCCAGAATTTCCAAAGCAAGCTACTATTTCATGAATAGCAAAGTCTGGCCAAGTGCTCCCAAAGGGGAAGCTGAGGCAGACAAAAGCCAAGTGACTTGCCCAGGGTCACACGACCGCTAACTGTCTGAGGCCAGATTCAGGCCTTCTGTGACTCATGCCACCTTGCTACCTGCATGGAGACAGGTGGGAGTCAGTACCAGGTTGAGTATTTTGTATTTTATCCTAGAAGCCTTAGGAAGCCATTGAAGCTTGTAGAGAAAAAGAGGGCCGTGACTGGAACTGTGATATGGAGATTCCTCTTTGGCCTTCGGAAGGGCCCAGAGGCAAGATGATCTCCCGGGCGGCTGGTGTCATCCTCTTTGGGAGAGGTGATCAGGAGGATCATGGAGTGGTTTGGGGAGATGCTGCCGTGGAAGCCCCTCGAAAAGGAGAAGGGAAGGCTTGGCGAGCTCTCTGGGTCAGTGCCAGCTGGGCGAGGACGGCCACTACGGGTCACCAAGGGGAATGTCTTTGTGCTGCTCCGACTGCCCTAAGCCCGAAGCCCTTGGCAAAGGGCTCCTTCGGGCCTGGGGAAGATGGTGGAATGGCAGCTTCATCCCACCGAGAGCTACGCGCCGTCTACCTACCTCGATGGATGCGGGGAGGCCCTGGGGGATGATCCGGAACCGATTCTTCCCCAGGCGCAAGTAAGACAGACTCTTCAGTGGGGCGAAGGCCAGAGGACTGACGTTGGACTCGCTGAGCTCGTTCCCCTCCAGCTCCAGGGTGATCAGGTGCTCTAGACCTAGGACGCATGGCGTGAGAGCAGTTAGCAGGCGGCACGTTCATGCCCCAGAAATGCAGACAGGCCACAGCTGCCGGGCACCAGAGCAGGGAGGGCCTTTGGTGCTCACACGTAGGGGCGTGCAGTCCGCATGGCAGCGGGAACCAAGGAATGCAAACTGTCCGTGCTCTGTCCCCCAAGGCTACCAGGGACGCCTCCTGTGGAAGCCCCAGAGTGACCCAGGAAGTGAAAGGCACGAGGACGAGGGCCCCGGGCCCAGAAGGACAGAACCAGAGAGCTGGAGTGGCCTCGGCGGCCCATCTAGTGCCAGCGGTACCTGGCCGGCACGCATCAGGCCTTTCGCACAGCCCCTGCTTCCAGCCTTCAGAGAGGGGGACTCACCATCTCCCCTGGGCTTGTCAGACCCTTCTGGTCACCCTCGGAGCAAGGACACACGGTCTGGCCGTGGCCCTGGACCCTCCTGGTCCACTCTCGGGCAGGGTAAGGACCGTGGCCAGGACTCGGCCCTGCACCCTTTCGGTCACCCTCCTCAGTCTGGATCCTCTTCGGCCTCCCCAAGCCTACAGCTGAGCCTACTTGTCTTTGGGAGGTGGGGTGGGGGCAGCCTGGGGGTGGCGATCGCCTCCTTATTCCTGGGAAGTCGGCCCCTTGGAATGCAGCCCGAGGTTGCCAGGCCCTTTGGCCTCCCACGCTCTGCCGACTCCTCAGGCCCCCACGTTGTCTTCAGACAGCTGCCTCCTCGCCGTGCCTCTCCCATCTCGCCCTTGGGAAGCTTCCTTTCTTGGACCCGTGTGAGACTCGGTCATGTTGACTGTTGAATCTTGTCGTGCTGCAGCCCAGTAGGCTAACGGTCGCTCTCAGTTTGGTTCCGGGGGCCCCGGGTTCCCCTCCTGCCCTGGATGACCACCAGCAGGCATGTAGCCCTTGGGCTCTTCGGGTTCTTCCGTGTAGAATAAGGCAGCTGGCCAGGATGCCCGGTGAGGCACCCTCAGCTCCAGGTGGAGGAGCCTAATGGGCCTGCGGATGGAACAGGGAGCCTTTCTTCCTCCATCGGCCCAAACGGCCAGGAGCCCAGAGCCCAGCTGAGGTTCTCCTCCCAGAGAAGATGGGGAAGCGGAGGCCGGGAGGCCAGGCCCAAAGACCAGGCAGAGATGATTCAGAAGCCCCGCGGAAGGAGGTCTGCAGTGGAAGGCCCAGGGCCGTGCGTGGCTCCCTGGTGTTTAACATCCTCATCGGTGGCTTCCCAACTCTGGGCACGAGCCAGTGCTACAGGGGAGAGCTGGCAGAGATGGCGTCCAGCGGTCTGGACAAGCAGAAAGCCGTGGCCTGGCCCTCCTAAGAGAGCACCCAGGAGGAGTCCCACTCTGGGGTCAGACCAGCCGGCTGGATGCCGCTGGGCAGCAGGGCCTCCGCGGAAGTTAGGCCTCTTCTTGGAATCCGTCGTCCGCACGAACCCAGGGTGGGTTAGTGCCCTCCTGGCGCACGGTGAGAGGCGCCGATTCTCCAGGAATGGGGCAATGCCAACGCCACTGGTCTCTGCCCTGGGCAGACCCTGGCCAGAAGGTTCATCTGGCTTACTGTTGGCAGTGTCCGGCAGAGAAGTCGGCACAGGCTCTCCCATGGAGGCCGCGGGAGACCCCCCCCGAAGGAGCTGGGGGTCTTCAGCCCAGGGAAGAGAAGGCTCAGGGGGAGGAGGGCCCCATTGGCTGTGCTCAAATGTTTGGACGCCCATCAGTCATGGACTCACAGAGGAGATGGAAGAAAGAGGCACCCCTGGGCCCGAGAGGAGGACGTCTTCCCCAAGAGTCAGCATGCCCAGAAATGGCGTCAGCCCCCTGGGCCAGGCCCCCCCCCCCACTCCCTCGTCTGAGGCCTTCAGGGCTGGGAACGTCAGAGGACGGAGTGAAGCAGGTGGGCCCCGAGGCCCGCACGCTGGTATCTCGTGCTTCAGTGGCGAAGCTATTGGATTGAGGCCTCCAGAGAGGGGGAGATGGAAGAGGCCCTCGGTCCGTCGGTCGGTCAGTTAGCACTCACTAAGCCCTCACTGCTCCCTCCCAGACTCCTCCCCACGTCCTCTTGGATCCAGGGACAGGGGCCTCCGGCTCCCCCCGGCACTTTCTCTGGTGTCCGCCACGCCTGGGCCGCTCTCCTTCCTCTCTTCCAGCACTGACCTCCCTGGCTGCCTTCAGGTCCCAGCAAAGCCTTCCCCAATCCACGCAGCTGTTCGTGTGGGGGCTCCCCACCAGGCCAGAAGCTCCTTGAGGGCAGTAGCCCAGGGCCTGGCACGTAGTAGGTACTTACTTCACAGATGACGGACCAACTGTGTGCCAAGCACTGGGCTAAGTGCTGGGGCTACAAAGGATAAAACCCAGCGAAGGAGCTCCCGTTCTAATGGGGATGACCACACACACACACACACTCACACACACACACACACACACACACACTCACACACTCACACACACGCACACACGCGCCATCTCAGGGGAAGGCCTTGGGGAGTGGGCAGGAGGCCGGGCAATGCCCTGCCTAAGGACAATTAGAACTGAGCCCTACAGGAAGCCGGGAAGGAGAGAGGAGGAAAGAGGCATCTCCAGGCTCGCGGGAGAGCCCAGAAAGTGGCCGCAGTTGGGAGAAGCGGCCTGAGGGAGCGGCAGGGGAGCGTCCCCGATGGGAGCCGGGCGAGAGCCTTCAGCGATGCCAGACTGCAGCAGGCCATGAAGGGCTTTAGAAATCCAAACAGAACTCTGCGTCCGGCCCTGGAGGCCGTCGGCCCCCGAGTTTACTAAATAAGGTCCCTGTGGAGGCTGTGAGTGAAGGAGGGGAGAGCCAGGAGGCAGGCAGACCCCCCAGCACCAGGGGTGGGGCAGTGGGGCCAAGGAGAGGATTCCAAGTCACTGGTGAGGACACGGAGCGGGAAGGAGACAGGGAGGACGGATGGGAGGGGCTGCAGGGAGCCCTCCCTCACCCCCCTCTCCGTCCGTCGTCTGTCTGTCTGTCTGTCTCCTGACAAACGCAAGGGCATATGGCAGTGCCAGGTGGTTTCCCGGGTTGGGTCCTCCCTTAGGCCACTTTCTGCTTGGGCTCAGGTGGTGAGAAGAGAATGTGTCCGTTCTTTGGTGTTGACAGTGTGGACAGACATTTCCCCGCTTGGCACGCAGCCCTGGCACACCTCCTGTGCCCTTCTAGACCTTCCGGGCCAAACCCCAGTGTGGAAAGGTCTCGACAGTCCTCTGGTCCAGGCCCTTCTTTGGGGCTGAATTCACTCAGCGGAAAGCCAGTGTCCCTGGCACGCTGCGGCTCTTCTCCCCAGCTTCTTCCTCACTGGCCATCCTGGTGGTCGGTGAGAGGGCGTGTGTCCGAGGGCAAGAACCGCACGCTGCTTCTTGGGGCGCGCGGGCCTGGTCTGAAGGAGACTCCTCAGGAGCTGCGGAGGCAGACGAGCCCCCCCGGCCCCCAGCCATCGGCAGGAAAGGCTTCCAGCACGGTCCCACCACCTGGCTCTGGCTGCCGGCCTTCCACCCAGGCCTCGCCCAGTCGTGGTGCCACGGCAGTTGGCATTTGTGAAGAGCTTGAAGGCTTACGCCGTGCCCTGGTCCTTGTGGCAGAGTCCCGGGAAGGATCCTCTCTGGGCCGGGCGCTGTCCTTGGCTTCCATTTGCCCTGCCGCATCTCATTCCTGCGGGTCCAAGTGAAGAGCCCCCACGGCGCACGGGGGCACGGGGCGCCTCGGGATCGTCTCGCAGAAACAGAGCTGGCCGGGAAGGCTGCAGTGCGTGTCCGTGCGGTGGCCCTTCTGTCTACTGAGTCCCCCCGGAAAGGCAGCTTTCCCGACGGCGGCTCCAGGTCCGGCCCCCTTCGCCGTTACTGTTTGGGGGGGCCAGGAGAGCCGGGCTTCTCCTGTATTGTTCCAGCCCCGCGGCAGAGCCCTCTAGGAGCATGCTCTCTGCGGGCCCGGAGCTACCCTGAGCCCCCATTTTCTGGCCATCCGGGTGGCGTGGCAGAGAATTACAAAGGGAGCCCCGAGAACTCGGAACCCCCAAAGGCACAGAGGCCAGTCTGGCCCCGAAGCTTCGAGCTGTCACCGCGAGGTCCTGGACTCCCATTTTGGATGTGGTTCTATGTTCTAAGTCGGGCTGTTTTCTGTTTGGTGGTGGAGCCCCTCGCAGCCATCTGGGTGCCCCCCATCCCCACTAGTGTCTCGGTTTGGAAGTGTGGGGGCGGCTCGGTTTTCCATCCCGAAGCAAACAAAGCCCCCCCCCTTCAGAATGGCATGTAGGGCCGGCGGCAGGGGCCACGACTGCAGCCGGTGACAACGAACACCCCCAAGGCCTCTTTCGGAGCTCTCCGGGGTCACCTTTGAGTCTTCCCTCTTCCTTGCCTCTCGGACCCAGTCAGTGACCTAGGACTGACCTTGGCGAGAGCGCTTACGTCCCCTGCCTCCCCCATGACCTCCCCAGGGCCCCCCTTTACCGCCTACCTGGATTAGGACCCCGGCTGCCTCCCAGGGCCTCTTAGGTCCGTTTCCCCTGCTCCGGCCTACCTTTCATGCGGAGCCGATCTCCTTAGGCTGCCCTCTTTTGCTCCAGAATCTTCCATAGCCCCCTATCACCCCGTCTCCCCTCCCTCCCATCAAAGGCCTTCCACAATGTGACTCTACAGCACATCCACGCAAGCTTGGCTCCAGCACCGACGTCTGTCGGGCCTCCACCTCGGAGGGTGCCAACGTTCTGGCCCGAGGCCGGGGGAGTCGGGGAGCTTCTGTCTGGGCTCTGTCCATTCAGGCGAGTTGGGGATGGAGGAGGAGTACGGAGAAAAGCCGTGTGTGGGCCCGTGACGAGGGCGGGGGCCCCAGGTCTGGAAGGAGGGTTGGGAGGCCCCGTGGCACCCCCCCAGCCAGGAGCTGGCGGGCCAGCCCCGAGCCCGGGAAGATGGCGGAGTAGAACTGGTTTTGGATCGTCTTGTGGCCATCAAGGCCCAGAGGAGAATCCGGAGGAGCCCTGGGAGGGCTGGCTGGGACAAGGGAGCGCCACACAGCTGGGCATTGGCAGGGGGCAGCGGGGCGGGAGAAGAGAGCCAGGCGGGCCCGGAGGCATCTCTGAGAGGGCGGGCCGAGGGGGAGGTGGCGGAAAGCAAGCTGAGGAGGAGGAAGGACGAGGGACGGAGCCGGCCCGGGAAAAGCAGGGAAGGAGCCCAGGTAGGAGGCAGCCCATCCCAGGCTCGCTGAGGGCCAGCCCTTGCCCTCAGCCTAGACGGGAAGGGGAGAGGGTCCATGCGGAAGGATTGATGGCAAGATTCGGGGCTCGGGGGCCATGGCTGTGAGGGAGATGGAGCACCCCAGGTTGGGGCCAGACGCCGGGGGGAACCCACAAAAGCGGGTACCATTAACATCCGTCGAGGCTTCGAGGAGGGTGGCCGGGCTTTGGGGCAGGCGGGCTGGGCACGGAGGAGGGTCAGTGCCGCCCCCCCCTTTCTGAGTCAGCCCCAGGGCGGGCGTTTGTGAGTTAAAGCCTGGAGGAGAGAATGGCGGAGGCAGAAGAGCAGCCCCGGCCGCTAGAGGAGGAAGGGCCCCGGCTAGCTAGCCAAGGGGGCGCCGAGGGCCTGGAGAGGGGAGAGAAGGGAGGCAGGGAGGCCGGAGCAGAGTAGGGGAAGTCGTGCCGCCGAGGCCCCCCGAAGCCCGGCGAGCAGCACCCACCTGCCAGAGCGTCTTCCTCGAGGGACCGGAGAGCGTTCTGGCTGACTTTCAGTTCCAGGAGCCCCGCGGGCAGCGCGGGCGGGAGCCGGACCAAGCCGTTGCCGTCCAGATACAGGCAGCTCAGCTTCTTCAGGGGCTGCAAAGGGCACCGTCAGCACCGTTCTCTGGCGCAGGGCCTCCCGCCAGCCCCGTCCCCCCAGCCTCCCTCGCTCCGAGCCGGGCCAAAGGCTCCTCCGCTTCCCCAGGGGGCAGCGATGGAGAACGGCGAGGGAAAGGCTGGGAAGAGGCGCCCCTCGCCCATCCCTCGGGCCTCCCGGCCACCCAGGAGGCGGCACTGCCCAGGACTCTCCCTGTTACAGACGAGGAAACCGAGGCAGGCAGAGTTGGTCAAGGGGCTCCTCTGGGGGCTCCCAGCTAGTGAGCGTCTAAGGCCAGATTGGAACTCGGCCTTCCTGCCCTCGGGCCCCGTGCTGCTGGCCGTCTGGCAGCCTGCCCAGCCGGGGGGACGGATCACAGGAGTAACTGCACGACATGCACACAGACATGCACACGCACACACACACGCACACACACATCTTCTAGACCCAAAGGTGCCTGCACACAAGCAGAGTCTGCGGCTGAGGCAGCCCCGGATGGGGCCGGCCCTTCTCTGGTCCTGACAGCCTCCCCGAGCCGCCTGGAGCAAAGGCTAGACTGGCTCGCTTGTGGGCATTCTGGGCTCAGGCCGGCTCGCTGACCACTCTCCCACACATGCAGAAAACTGATGGGACAAAGGAGGTGGGGCAGAGAGGAGAGCCCCCCCCCCAGCTGACGAGGGCATCGCTTCCTCCCCAGAGTCCCCCCGCGTCCCCCCGAGTTCCCCTTGCCTCCGGGCCTCACACTTGGGGCTCCGCAGACGTCCTCGTTCGTGCCCGGCCTCTCTGGCCGCTGTGGGGGGACGGTGAGCTTGGCACTGGGAGAGGCCCAGCGAGGGGCGCTGGTTCTCTGGGCTTACAGGCCCGGCCCGGCTCTCCCATTTCCCGCCCAACAGACGGAGAGCCACTCAGACAAGGCGAGAGGCACGAAGGTTGGCAGGATGGCGGCGCGGCGCGCTTACCTTGAACGCGTTGGGGCTGATCCCAGAAGCAGTGAGGGCGTTTCTGCGCAGGTCCAGCGTTTCCAAATTAGGCGTTCCCAGGAATGCTCCATCCGGGATGCGGCGGATGGAATTCCCTAGGAGACCATTTTTAACCATCCGTCTACATCTGGGGAATGGGGTTCTGGGACGGCCTGTCTGCCAGGGGTGTCCCCCAGCCTCCCTGGCCCACAGCCAGCGCCCGACTGAGAAAACTGCTCTGAGAGAGCCTGGCACTGCCTGACTCCGCCTGCCCCCTGGCACTACCTGTCCCCTGGCACTGCCTGGCTCTGTTTGCCCCCTGGCACTGCCTGGCTCTGTCTATCCCCTGGCACTGCCTGCCCCCTGGCTCTGGCCTCTCCAAGAGGCTTAGTCAAGGAGCTGCCTATGCCTCTTCCAGGGGCAGAGCCAGGACTCACACGTTTCTTCTGGGCCCTGGGTTCCAGGACCCCTGAGGCCCTGTCTGGAGCCTGATTCCCTTACGGGATGCCCTGGGGCAAAGGAACAATTTTGGGGGCTCAGTATTGTTGTATAGCGTCATCCTCAACTGATCTAAGGAAGCTCCTCCAGTTCATCTTTTTGGAGTCTGGATTTGGGCATAAAGAGTCTCCTAGGCTCAAGGAGGGAATGAAAGTTGGGGTTCCCCTCCCCCCTCCCAAGCACCCTCGATCCAGCTCCCCATCTCCTGCCTCGCCCTCCCTTTGAGTCTCCATTCATTCCCAACTCCCACGAGAAGCCTTTCCAGCCTCCTTAATGCTGGCGCTGCCTCAGAGGCCCCCTCGGCCCCCCGTTGTCTCCCGCCTCTACCTCCCTCGCACATTGTTTCCTCCATTAGACTAGAAGCGCCTTGAAGGCAGGTTCTGCATATCCCCAGCACTAAAGGTGATGGAGGAGTGGAGAGGCTGGCCTTGGGCACGAGCATCCCGCTCAGGACTCTGCCAGGAAAGAGCTGCGGCTCTCCCCAGGCCCCCCGGGGCTCGCACGCGCCCCTAGATTCTAGCTGTGGACGGGCGAATTGGAAACTTGCTTTGAGCCAAGCCACGTCACAGCCGGCCTCGGACGCCGGCTGGGCTCTGCGGGCGGCTCCAACCAGAAGAGCAGGAAGGGCCGAGCTGTTGGGTTACGGGACTCGCACAGGGTCACCCGGCTAGGAAGTATCTGAGGCCAATTTGAACCCAAGGCCTCCCGCCTCCTGGCCCGGCTCTCCATCCACGGAGCCACCCAGCTGCCTCCTGCAAGCCTTTGGGTAAAATCTCGGCTGACTCCGAGGAGACGTTTCATGTGTTTTGTGAGCCTCCCGGCAGACTCCTTCATGAAACGGTCCCTCAATTTCCCAGCTTGGGACAGTTTGGGGGTTTTTCTCCATTCTATCAGCAGTGAAACAGCCCAGCGTGGTGCCCCCCCTCCACCCCCACCCCAGACAGTGCCGCGGACACAGGCAGCCCTTACCGATGAGCTCCAAGCTCGTTAACTCCGGGTCCGAAATGACGGGCACTTGGCTCAGGTTGGCATTGGTGCAGCTCATTTCATGCTCCCAAATGGTGCATGCCCTGGGCAAAGGGGGATCAGGCCCCGGGGAGTAGGGAGCTTCGTCTTCGTCCTCGTCCTCCTCGTCCTCCTCCTCGTCCTCCTCCTCGTCCTCCTCGTCCTCCTCGTCCTCGTCCCCCCTTTCTTGGCTCCGGGGTGTCTGCGCCATTCTGCCCACGTTCTGCCGGGCTGCCTTTGGCTCTCCGGGGCCCGCTCTCCTCCTCGCGTTCTCCGGTGGCCTCTCCTCTGCATGTCTCTGGGGCTGGGGCTTCCCCCCTTTGCCTTTCTTCTTTTGGGCCTTCTCTCTGCCTTTCTCCCAGAAGTCCTCTTCCTCGGATTCCTGCTCCTTCCTCTGGAGTAGCCCAGCCCTCCGCCCGGGGGGCCGGAGCAAGTCCTCTCCTCGCCGGTCCGAACGTTCGCTTTGGGCTAAAGAATCACCAGAAAATTCCAGGCTGTCACCTAGGAAATGACTGTTAAACACTGAGGAGACACTGGCGGGGGGAGCGAGAAAATGTGGGGAAGGGGAGAGAGAGAGTGCCCGGAGCCCCCCTCCCTCCAGCAGGGCCCCAGGCCTGGAGCCCCGATTTTGGAGGAGCCCCCATGCTCACGATGGCTCCGGGCACTGGACAGCTCGGTGGCACGTGTGCCAGGGTCTCCTCCAGGTGTCGCTGTCGGGGCTCCCGGAGCCGGGCTTGCAGGCTTGGCTTTTTAGCAGATGGGGGCAAATTGAAAATGGACGTTCTTCTGCCCTGGCGCCATTCCCTAAAGGACATCCCCGGCCTTCCCCGCAGCGCTCTGACACCCTCATGGGGCAGAAAACCTCTGGGGCCAATTGTGCATCTGGGCCACACTTCTGCCCACCTAGAAAGCGCCCCCTGATCGTGGCACAGGACCCCGAGGGGCCTCGCTCGCGCCAGTCTCTGCCCTTCCCACTCCACTGCCCTGGCACTCCCCTGCCCAGCACGTTCTGGGGTGCTGTGCTGACTTCAGATACACACAGAAAGCAGGGAGAGTCTCCCCCAGAACAAAGCCCTGAACCTGGGGGGTTGTTTTGTACGTCCTCAGTGCACACGGGGGCTTTCCTATTCGGTGCAAGGGCTGCTTCGCCCTTGGCTCGGGCTCTCTGGTGCCAAGCTCAGGGCCTGGCACGTAGGAGGCACGTCATAAGGTGATCGTTGGCTGGCCTGGGCTCCTGGTTTTCCTGCGCCAAGTGTGGGAGGCAGGAAGGAGCCCAGCCTTCACCCCTTCTCCCTCTCTCCATCCCCCACTTCCAGGCTGTGCCTCGCCCCAATCTGGGTCCTCTTGGCCGACTGCGTCAGCCACACGATTCCCGAGAATGGATGCCCCGACCTGGGCTCGGGGGCTCTGGAGCCCCTGCGGGGGGGCCTGACCCAGGCTAGATGTGCCCAGACCCCGAGCCCCCTCCCCGCCAGCATGGAAGCGGCTCTCTCCGGGTCCGTTACGCCGGGAGACGCCGCGGATCTCGCATCCATACCAGCATCCGAGCAGAGCGGGCAGCATTCGCCTTCGGGGGTGACGGTCCGCGGGCACTGGCGAGGCGGGCACGTGGCCTCATCGCAGACCACTTTCCCGGCAGAGCAGAGGCAGGTGACGCAGGGCTCGGGAGACCACACGGCCCTGTTGTACATCATCATCCCTCCGAAGGAGCACTGGCCCTTCCTGCCTGGGAGACAACAAGAAAGCCTGTGAAGCCAGGGAGAAGGCCGGAGGGCCGGCCCGGACCCCGGGCTTGGGGGGGCTCCCCGAAGGGAGAAGCCACAAGCCGGCTGAGGCGCCAGGGAACGGGGCTCGCTCGTCTTCCCCAGCCGGGACGGGAGAGCCGGCCTCGGGATTTCTGGTCTGAGACGGTATGAGGTCGCAGGGGATCGTGGGGGGACGAAGCGCACCGTCACCCCCGGCTCCTTTCCTGAGTTGTGTCCGACTCCCCCTGACCCCATTTGGAGTTCTCTTGGCCAACATACTGGAGGAGTTGACCATCTCCTTCTCCGGTGCATTTAACAGATGGGGAAATTGAGGCCAGTGGGATTATGTGACTTGCCCAGGGTCACCCGGCTAATGAGGGTCTGAGGCCGGACTCCGCCTGGCACTCTATCCCTTGGGCCACCTGGCCACCCCGATGACACATGCATTCCCTTCACTGGCAGATGGTTCCCCCTCCTTGATATCCCTTCTTTGGGGTTCTGGCTCAGGCTGTTCTGGGGCCTGGAATGTCCTCCCTCCTCCCCTCCGCTTCTTCCCCTGTCCCTGCCGGGTCCTGCCTGTACCGGGCATGGCGCCCACAGCCTTTCTTGTTTCTGCCAGAGATCTGTTGGGCATTCTAATAACAGCATGGCATCTGCTCCCCTATTTGAGGGTCCGCCAGATTCTCCCTCCTCGACCCACAGAGGCCCACAGCCTCCCCCAGCACATCCCCCGTCCGCTGGGTGGGCAACTGGACGACTAGAGGCTGTCCTTGTGCCCAGGCCCAGGCCCCCAGTCCTCCCTGGATAACTGGCTGTGGGCCGCCCCACATGCCCCAAAGCCCCCAGACTCCGGGATCCCAGCCAGAAGTGGGGAGCGCTGGCCTTGTGTTAGAGCGGGGAGCGTGGGAACGGGGCCTTTGTGGGTGCGGATGGGAGACTCTTGGGAGGCCGAGGTGGAAGTGGCCAGGCGTGGGGAGTGGGAGAAGAGAAGGCAGATCGGGGAGTGGGGAGGGGGTCAGAGAACAGCACGGACCGGACAGAGGAGGGGGGAGCCGTGGCCGAGCCCCCCCCCCCCAGTCAGCCCAGCCTTGGCACACGGAGACTCTGTGTCACGAGCTCCAACCTAAAACGAGTTCTGTGGCTTTCTCTGCTTTTGGCAGAACATTCCAGAAAGTGGCTAAAAAGGAGGTCATCGGATTGAAGATCCCCGGCCGGAGGGGCTGGAACTACGTGCAGGAAAGCTCTTCCCACCAGAAGGAACTCGCTCGGAGGCCGGGCCTTGGGAAGCTCCCTTCTGTGCCGCACAGACTCCGGTTGCTAATGGATTGTTATTTGTTTGGGCTGTAGAAGGGAGGGGGACGGCCCACTCGGGAACCGAGGATTTGCCTTACGTCAGCCTCACCGACGGACCCCGACGCCAGGAGCCACAGAAGGAGCCCAGCTTCGGTTGGACTACACACTGGGCCCAAGTACGGCCAGAAAAGAGAGGAGGCCGGAAATGAGACGGGAGAGGAGGGCGAGACAAACTGGGGGCCCAGGGCAGAGGGAAGGCAGCCAGGGAGCAGGGCGCTGGGGCGACAGCGACAGAGAAACCAGCTGGGAAAAGGCTCCTCGAAGGGGTCCTCGGCCAACGCTGGCCCCGAGTGGTCCTTCCCTTACCTGGTAACACGTCGTAGCCCGACTCTTCCCCTAGAGAGCTCGCCAGCGGGATGACCAGGTCCACAGCGCCGCCCTCGGGGTCCCGGACAGGAAGCCTTTGCGTTGGGGTGGCCGGTGGCGGCGGCTCAGACTGCCCACGTGCTCTGCGGTTGAGGGAGGGGGCCTTCCTCAGGACTCTGTAGCCCCTCTGCCGTGGTTGTCTTCTGAGGGTTCCCGTCAGCCCATTCTGAGCCAAGTCAACATACAGGCCAATGAGCAGGAAACAGCAGATCCCACTGGGCAGCTTCATGCTTCGGCTTCACCGGCCCGGTTCTAGAAAAAGAAAGAAAGAGGGAGGGAGGGAGGAAGGAAGAAGGGAAGGGAGGGAGGAAGGAAGGAAGAAAAAAGGGAGGGAAGGAAGGAAGGAAGGAAGGAAGGAAGGAAGGAAGGAAGGAAGGAAGGAAGGAAGGAAGGAAGGAAGGAAGGAAGGAAGGAAGG
>NC_058130.1:2404649-2426539 GCF_016433145.1 Gracilinanus agilis | reverse complement strand
TCTCATTTTACAAATAAGGAAACTAAGGCTTAGAGAGGAGAATCTAGGTAATGAGTAGATAGATCTGAGATTCAAAACTATATCCTTTGGCCTCACTGCATCAAGCAAAGCTCTGGAGATCAAATAGACTGGAGAACATAGAACAGAGGATGTCAGAGCTAGAGGCAAGCTTAGAACTTTAAAACAGCCAAGTTGGAAGGAATCTTAAACATCATCAAATCTAACTTCTCTCTGCTCCCTTCCTCTTTCCACAGAGGTGGAAACAGAAGCCAGAAAAGGGAAGGGACTTGCCCAAAGTCACTCAGTATGTCATCCACAGAGATGGGACTAAACCCCAAGTTTCCTGGGGTTCCTGGGCCAGACTTCTTCCCACTACTCTGCACTTTCCACAGGCAGGAAGCAGAGGCAGGCCTAGCCACCACTCTAGGGACTGACTAAATGTTTCACAGCCCCCTCCCCAGCTGCTGACAGCCCAGCTGGCCAGCTGTTTGTCTAGGGAGATGGTTCCGGAAATATTTTTGGGAAAGGCAGCCCAGGGAAGGCCCACAGGCTGCCTTTTCTCCCCTTTCTTCCTTTCTCTAGGCTCCAGCACCTGGTGCTGATGTTTGCTCCCTACCCATGAGGCAGGCAGGCAGGCACAGGGGCCGAAGCACCTGTTCTAGGGACTCTGAGCTCCTGGCCAAGCTGGGGAATTGCCCAGACCCTGAGAACATCATTAGCATCAAGGCTGTCACACTGGCTTGTGAAAACCATGCTACTTTCCTTGAGGCAAAAGAAGATCTCTATGATTGCTATCAATACCTTCCTTCCCTCCCTTCTGGATAAGGTAAGATACAGAAAAGTGGCAGATTCTTGTATGAAACTACTTCCTTACAAGGGCAGCTAAGTAGCAGCGTGGATTGAGCACCAGGCCTAGAGTCAGGAGGATCTGACTTCACATCTGTTCTCAGACACTTCCTAGCTGTGTGTCCCTGGGTAACTCACTTAACCCTCACTGACTAGCCCTTGCCTCCTTTCTATCTTAGAATTGATACTAAAATAGAAGGGAAGGGAAGAAAAAGGAAGGAAGAAGGGAAGGAAGGAAGGAAGGAAAGAAGGAAGGAAGGAAGGAAAAGAGGGAGGGAGGGAAGAAGGGAGGGAGGGCAGCACTGAGCCTCTAGACCAGACTCTCTGGTAGCATGGTACATGCTTCAGTGAAAACTCGGGTGTCTTCAGTCTGATCCTCTCCATCATCTCCTCCAGAGCCCAAGAACACAAGGCTACGGGCACTGACTAGCATTAGCCCCAGCATCCCTCCATGGCATCACGAGAAAGATGGCACTCCCCAGCTCTGTGGCAAGAAGTCGTGCCACGTTCAGCCACTGAGAAGTCACAGGACAGTCTGGACTTGTCAGCAAGACATTGGAAGGGGGCTGCCTGCGGCATTCCCAGAGGCCTGACTGTGGACGAGCCATCGCCCGCGCAAACCTGGAGAAGGGCCTCGCTTCTTGTAGCCACGCCAGCCCGTATGCTTAGGGAAAGGCTGCTGGAACATGAGGGCCTTCACGGCTCTCTGGTGCCGACTCTTGGCATGACCCTCTGCTCTGGACTCTCAGAACTGAGCAGCGTGCAGTGTCATGGGAGAGCAGCATGGGATGTGTGACCCTGGACAGATCATTTGCCCTCTGGCAATCTCTCTCCACATCAGCTCACACTATCCTGCTCCCTCCCGCTGGTCCGGCCCACTTGGCTCTCTTCTTTAGCCCTGCTCCCGTCTGTAACAGAACATTGGCAGTTGGCTGACCTCACAGAGGGGTCCGTGGGAGGCAAGCTCTCAGCCCCGTCTACACCTCTGGAGGGACGTCCTGTCCACCCTCGTTCATCCCTACTAGAGTGGCCACGAGGCATCCCCTGAGGCAGAAGGATGGAGAATGGCCTCGTGCCCCCCTGAGGCCGAGGGTGCTCCCATAACCCAGTTATTAGACCATCCCTAAGCTCTCCCTTATGAAAATGAAGGCTGAACCACAGCGGGACAAGCAGCTGAGGCTGAGCAGGCCTCTCTGGGGCCAATTGGGCGACTCCAGTGGTGGCCTTGGGTTCCGTAGCAGCATCCACTCTGTTTTAGTTCTCCATTTTCCGAGTGAGATGCTTGACCAGTAGCTGACTGGCTGACCCGTGAGTGGAGGGCTCGGCCACAGGTTCTGCTGGAAGAGGCCAGACGGGCGCCACCGGACCACCAGGAACCTCTGTGAGGACGCAGCCCACCTCGCCTTTGCTGAGCATTTACAGAATGCCGACACCTGGGCTGCACCCCAGAGGGACAGAGGGATGAGGTCAAAACAAGGACGGAGGGTGGCCAGGACCGAAGTGGGGAAGAGGAGGAGGAGGAGGAAGAGCTCAGGCCAGGCTGGGCAGGCGTCACAAACTAGAGACACCAGGGAGCCCCGTAATCAGATTTGCTCGAGGACGTTCCGCGGCGGTGGTAAGGATGGCCCGAAGTGGGCAGAGACCCAGGGCAGGGAAGAGGCCGTGGCCATCCTCCAGGGGACGGTGACAAGGGCCAGCCTGCCTGTGCTGGTGACCGGGTCAGTGGGGAGGAGTCAGACATAGGAGATAACAGAGGCAGAGACAACCAGCTTTGGCAGCGATGGGACAGGTGGGACGAGGGAGAGCGAGGCGTCCGGGACATCGCGGAACCCATCAAGGAGCTCCACGGTCAGGGTCCCGGGCCCCAAACCCAATGGGCAGACTCACAATGGGGTGGGCTGAGGAGGCAGGAGATGGAAGGAGCCCAGCATCTGCAGTGGCCACCCCCCATCCCTGGCCCAGACACCCTTGTCTTTAGCACCATTATTCTAGTGATGAGGCCTCACAGCTGTGAATTAAGAAGAGCTGCACTTGGGCAGCGAGGTGCCTCAGGGGATTGATAGCCAGGCCTAGAGATGGGGAGGTCCTGGGTTCAAATCTGACCTCCAACACTTCCTAGTCCCTGGGCAAGTCACTTAACCCCTGTAGTGTAGCCATTGCTCCTCTTTTGCCCTGGAATCAATGCTAAGGTGGAAGGCAAGGGATTAAAGAAAGGAAGCGCCAGCCCTCTGAGGCAGCAGAATGGCATGTGGTGTGTGTATGTTGGGAGGTGGGGGTCAGGGTGGGGAGAATGGAGACCCCTGCAGTGCATTTAGCCAGTGATAAGGTGGGCTCAAGGGCAATACTTTTTTCTGCGCAATTACACTCAGGAAAAGCGAGCAATGTACCAAGAGTGAAGGCTACTCATTGAACAGGCAGGGTCTTCTTGAAATGGGCATTTGGTCTTCCTTGTCCAGGCCCTCCTCACAGGCTCTCGGAGCATGAGGAGCCATTCTTGGATCTGCATTTTAAAGTCTCTCGAAATGGTTTTCCTCTTTGACGCTGCTGTCCCTGAATAATTGCTCTCCTGGTTCTGCCAGAGATTCTGCCAGAGATCGTCTGAAATCCTCTCTTGGCATTTCTCATGATGCCATCCTCTTCATCCAAGCAATCAGGTCATTTTCGCAGGCCTTTGATTTTGCTCTGCTATTTCTTGCTGTCTCAGAGACATTGGTTTCTGCCTGTCTCTTCTGGTTTTCAGAGACGGCACATCCTGAGTGAGACGGGCCTCTTCTTTTTTTTTTTTTTTTTTTAAACCCTTGTACTTCGGTGTATTGTCTCATAGGTAGAAGAGTGGTCAGGGTGGGCAATGGGGGTCAAGTGACTTGCCCAGGGTCACACAGCTGGGAAGTGGCTGAGGCCGGGTTTGAACTTAGGACCTCCTGTCTCTAGGCCTGACTCTCAAGAGACGGGCCTCTTCTAAGTGCGACTGTCCTTCCAATTCTCTTCCAGAGCCTGGATTTCCATTTTTCTCTCTTGCTCTATTTCCATGGAGTTCTTGGGCTTTGCTCTGGGGCTCTTGTGGTTGTTCTGAAGTTTGAATGGCAAGAACGTGATGCTTGGTAGAGTTTCCTTTGACTCGCCGTCTCTCCAGCTTAGTTCCTGGACTGGAAATTCATGCCAGGGCCCTGTAGAGCCCTGGGTCAGGCTGAATGGAGCGCTTGGTCTCCCCCAGGTCCCCTGGGTCCCTGTACCCTAAATCATCAGGGCCTTCTTTGGCCTTTCAGGATAGTTTTAGTTGAGTCCTTGGGCTTGAGTTGTCTCAGTCTGGGCTCTGCCATGCCACAGTTACTGCCCATTCCCTGAGGTCACAGTGATGGCAAACCTTTTAGAGACTGAGTACCCAAACTGCAAACTGCATAGAGAGGGGAAGGGGAGCACCTGGCTAGGCTTCCCTCTGGCTTTCTAGTAGCAGACTCTGTGCTCACACAGAGGGTTCTGAGTGCCCCCTCTGGAACCTGTGCCATAGGTTCGCCACACTGGTCTAGGCCTTCTAAAGTCTCCAGCAGGGGCTCTCTGGTGGTTGCCTAGGGAGATCTCCCGTATTGCCGCCTCACTAAAACAGCAAGGCACCCAAAGGGAGAGAAAGGAGACAGCAGGTGCCAGGCATGTCTGGCCACCATCTCCCCTCAGACCCCGAAGGAGACAGCCAGTGACCCTGACAAGAGCCGTGAGAATGGCAATGCCTCCCAAGCCATCAGACCTCTTTTGGCCTGGCCCCTGTAGCCATCATCGTGGGGAAATGACCAGACTTCCTCACCACCACTACGAAGTGCTGACTGACTGCCCCAAAGGCAGGTAAATGGGAGCAACAACACCCCAGGCCGCTTGTCCTGCCTCAGCCCAGCCCTCACGGCCATCATCTGAGAAAGCAAATCCCAGGCGAAGGAGCCAGCCATCCTCACCAGCTGCCAAGAGCCTAGTAGAAGAGGGAGAGACGAGGCAGCACAGGCCAGGCAAGTCAGATCGAACCATCCCTGGGGCCCCAGGCACCCTCACACTGCCCCAGTGGAGAGAGTCCAGGACCCCGAGCCCAAGAGCCCAGCCCAGCACCCTCAGCAGAGATCGTCCCAAGAAGCTGCCCTCAGGAGAGGCTGCAGCCACCGAAGGCCAGAGAAAGGAAGTCCTGGTCACCAGCGGCTCCACATGGGAACTTGATGGACAGGATTTTATCAGTGGGAACAACCTGAGAGAAGAGGCTGGAGTGTGCTCTGCGGCAGCCCCATGAGAACCCCGCGGCCCTTCCCTCCATGTGTTGTCTCCCCCAGTAGAGCGAGAGCCCCTCGAGGGCAGAGCTGGTCTCACTTTGTCCTGAGCCCAGGACTTTGCACAAAGGAAGTGCTTTAATCAGTCATTCGATCCGGACACAGAACCTTTCAGGCTCCAGAAACTTCATCTCTTGGGAATCTGCTGCTTGCTTTTCTGGAGGGCCCCCCTTTCCTGTTGCCCCAGGCCTCTAGTCTGTGGTGACCTTTGGGGCAGATTTGGGACGGAAGAAACAGTGCCCTGTGGTTTCGCCCTGAATGTCTGTCCAGGGGAAGTTCTGAGTTTTCCCGTGCGTAGGTAACTGGGGAGCTGGGCTCCCCGCCTCCTGCCCAGGCTGCCTTTTGGCCAGATGGCTCTTTGCTTTGGCTTTTCAAATTCCTCCTAGGCTTCGTGTCCCGTTCCCCAGGGGTCCCTGCCCCTGGCTCTTTCACCGTCCTTGCTAGAGCAAACCCTTGTCCCCAGTCGCCAGTGGTCTCTTGCTTGCCAAGTCCGGTGGCCTTTTCTTAATCCTCATCTTTCTTGACTGCTTTGCAGCCTCGGACCTCGTGGATCGCCCTCTTTTCTTTGGTCCTCTCATTCCTTTTTGGTTTTCCTGGTCCTCCTCCTGTTTGTCTGACTGCTCCTTCCCAGACTCCTTTGCTGGAACTTCCCCCAGGCCATGCCCGCTGCCCTTGGTGACCCCCCCCCCCCGTGCTCTGTCCTTTTCTCCCTCTCCTTCCCTTGGGGATCTCATCAGCTCCCACGCATTCAACCGTCATCTCTGCGGATGCTTCTCGAATCTGTTTATCCAGCCCTAACCGCCAGGGTTGCATCTCCAAGCAGACATCCTACATTCAGCCTATTTAAAACCAAAAGCATCGCCTCCCCCTCCCCCCCCAGCACACAGCTCATGCGAACTTCTCATTACTGTCAAAGGTGCCACCAGCACCCCAGTCATGCAGCTCGCTGAGGCATCCTCCTCAATTTGCGCCACCCAAGTCCCATTGACTCTCCCTTTATCACGTCTTTCAGACCCCCCCCCCCCGGTTACCGGCGCCCCCCACGTCTCTCCTCACCCCAGACCCATCCTCTCTGCTGAGCTGTCTGCGTGACCCTCCGAACTGCCCGTCCAGGCATGTCCTCCTGCATGGTCAGCTCCAGGGACTCCCTCCCTGTTGCCATTGATTGGGATCAGAGAAAGTCCTCTCTTGGACATTCAGAGTCCTCCCTAACCTGGCCCCTCCCTTCCTTGCCAGGCTTCTGCTGGCTGATTCCTGCCCACATTCTCTTCCATCTAGTGGCCCTGGCTTGCTGGCTGCTCCTCAACCAAGACCCTCCATCTCCCGATTCCAGACGTCTTCCCTGGTTGTTCCGTAGGCCCAGAATTCTCTCCCTCCTCATCTGCTTCCTGGCTTGCCTGGTTCCCTTCAAGCCCCCTGTGGGAAGGGTTTCCAGTCTCCCTAAATCTTGGCGCCTTCCCTCTGGGACTCTGATCTCTCTCTGCCTTCGTCGTACATGGAGGCTCCTGGAGAGCAGGACTGGCTTCTGCCTTCGCATCCGCCATGCTTAGCACAGTGGCCGGAACATCGTAGGAGGCGGATAAATGTCGACCCAACGTGTTGACCTTCCTTCCTTGTTACTAACTCGACCTCTGTTTCCATATTGGAACGATCTTCTAAGACTTCCTGCAGTTGGGGCAGGCAGGGGAGGGCCCTGGCCAGTCCCCTTCTAGGACTCGGCATCTTCCTTTCTAACACTGCAGATTGCTCGGCAACAGTCGCTGGGTTGGCTGCCATTCTTGTTGACTCGCTATGCTTTCCAGCCGAGTTTTTTCACTCTGAAGGCCATATTAACTTCTCATGTTCCGTTCCTTCGTAGAAGCCCTCGTCCCCTTTCATTTGTTCTACAAATCTGATTTCTTAAATACTTTTCGGGCAATGCTTGCTCGTTTGCTCTCCAAGAGGAAGGAACCTTCAGAAGGGCTCGAGAGATCCGCCCGAGGCCGGCCCACCCGAGGCCCTCCTGTCCCGCTAGCTGACAGCCGAAGCGAGAGGCCACTCGTCTTGCTCCAAAGACGCCCTCCAAACCAGAAAGCTTTTTACCACCCTTAATCTCGTCCAGCGTCAGCCACGTCTACCGAGGAGGAAATGCCCGATTACTCAGATCTCCCACAAAGCACGGACACGCGTTAGCCAAAATTCAGAACCGAAAGTGCGTTTACCTGGAGAGCTAAGCTAAGGAGGCTCTGCTTGGCGGCCGTGGGGCTCCGGCTGCAAGGGAAACCGAATGGGCCGGCTCTCTTGAAAACAAAGAGACTAACGGTAGGAAATGTTGAAACATGGTAAATGACTCCTTCCGAAGGTCTGAAATAGCTCCTTCCCTTGGGACAGATGCTGCTCTGTGCTCTGGGCAGAAAATCAGCCAATAAACTCACTAAGGAAGAGAACGTTACCAAGGACAGCTGAAAAAAAGAGAAGCCAAACAAGCCGAGGAGAAATGGAAAGCATGTGGGCCGCAGGCTGCCCCGGCACAGCTGGGAAGTCACAAGCCGGGAGGAGCGAGAAACAAGATCCTCCCAAGCACGTTGGAATCTCCTCTGAAATCCTTCTCGCTATGCCCCAGCCAGGGGGTTTGGGACTCTCAAGGAAGGACAGCCGGGGAGCCCGAATGAGCACCGTGGGCTCCCCCTCGGAGGTCCCCATAACTGTTTCCCCATAGCTGGGCTCCTTGGTCACCCCAGGATTTCATGCATTTCAAAGCACAATTCCGATAAGGGGTCCTGGCTGCCACAGGGGGCCCCTAGGCCAGGGGAAGCTCCGTGGGCCGGGCCTTTGGGCAGTCTGGACGCTCCCAGGTCACGGAGCCTCTCCATACTTGAGATTCCTCATGTGTAGAACATCTGCAGTCCTCCAGGCCACCAGTGCTGACTAAGCGCCCACTCTGTGCCAGGCACTGTCCTAGGCACCGGGATTACCAAGATACGGATGGAGTAGGCCCTGCTCTGGACTTGTCCAGAGAAACGCAAGAGAATTTAGGAAGGAAGAACACCAAGACCTGCTCCAAGCACAGCCCGGTGGTGTTCAGGCCAGTGGCCAACCAGAATTCCAGAAGGCTCGCGATGGAGCGGATGGACGCAGAAGGCAGGCCAACTAGGAGCCTCGTTTTGCTTGTGACTTACAGAGTTCTTTGTGCTTTCAGAGCTGGGGGAGGGGGAGGAGCTGCTCAATTCTGTCTGAAAAAATGTCATTTTCAAAAAAGACGAAGATCCGGGGACCTTAGTGAGCAACAAGCTCAGCCCGAGTCAGCCGGGCAATAAGGCAGCCAGAAAAGCTCCCGAGATCTTGGGCTCCACGAAGAAGGGTGTGCCTGCCAGGAGGGAGAAGGGGGCGAACCCTCGGAGCTCCGGAGGGCTGCCACATCCTGACCCTTACAACAACCCTTGTCCCCATTCTACAGATGAGAAAACCAAGAAGTGAAGGGATTCGTTTGTGGCTGGGGCAGGATTTGCACTCGGGCCTTCCGGATCTCAGGTCCATCACTCTGGCCACCTTGTTGCCAAGGGTGGAGGGTATCGAAGAGAGAGCCAAAACGCTGGACGCTCTCGAGTCCCTTCCGTGTGAAGAGCGGCTCAGTTAAGCTGCGGAAGGCTCTGGGAGACAGCTTGTACTCATGGGGCCGGCAATGGCGGAGGGCCTGGCACCGGCTTCTCCATGGGCTCGGCGGGCACAGCCAGGAGCAGCGGCCCAGCAGAGACCACAGCAAGTCCCCCGGTTAGACCTACCTGTCGGCTGGGGCAGGAGCTCCCTGGGGAGCCAGGAAGTCCTCCTCCAAGGCCTGGAGCCCTCTTCTGGGAGGCTGGGCTGGGCAGCCCTTCGGGGCTTGCCGGTGGTCCTGAGGGACGGGATCAGAGCTCGGGGCAGAGCCCGGCTGGTCAGAGGTCTGGGATGAGACCCTCCGCGGGACGGCCTTGGCCGGACAGCCCCAGCAGACGCTTCCAGCCCCCTTTGTCTCTAGACCCAGTGTTTGAGCGCCGTCCCCGGCCTCGATCCGCCCCGGCCGGAGTGTCCTTGGGGCCTCGGCGGCCGCCTTCAACACCCATCAGATATGGCGATCCGCACTTCTCTCGGCAGCGCGTCCACCTCAATGTCCTGAGAGGCGGCAGCTGGGCAGGTCGCCTGGCCGCCGTTTTACCAATGAGGCCTCGCCTTGGGTCAGGCGTGGGAGCTGGCCAGAGGACCAGACCCCCCCCCGAAACACCCCCCGGTAATTCGGCCCAGCTTTCCAAGCCGTTGGACCCAGGCTCCGTCGCCCCAGCTTCGTGTTATCTCCTGATTCCTCTCTGTGCCCATCTAGGCTGCCAACCCTCATGCATGGTGGTGCCAGGCCAAGCCCAGACCTCTGCCGTTGTCCACCAGAGACTCCCGCCCTGCCTGGTCACCCTCAGCCGTCCTGCGGCTAGAGTGGCTGCTCTGCCTGGCCCTCAGATCTCCTCCTGTTTCCACAGGTTTTATGCCCCGACTTCTCTGCCCTGCCCTGAGAGCTCAGCCCCTTCCAGCCCCATCCCTCCTCTTCACTCTCCCCACTGGCCTGCAAGGTGGATGGTCAGCCTGTTTTCGGGCCTGTGACTAGGGCGGACACCCCAGCCCCCCCCAGCAGAAGTGACCGGAACCTCCCCTGCCCTGCTCTGTGGACTCTCAGTGCCCCCCAGAGCAGCTTCTGCCCGCAGTGGGACCACTGGGTAGAGATGCGCGCGTGAGGGGAGCCCCACCTTCTGCGTCTTCTCCGCGAGTCTCCTCCGCCATCTTTGCTGTCATCCCTCTTCCATCTGGGCTGCTCCCAGGCTGTCCCGGTCCTAGTCCCTCCCCTGGCCGCCTCCTTCCCCGCAAAGAAGCCCATTTTGTGGAGGGGGAGGCGGAGGCCCAGGCCGCCCCTCAGCTCCCCGGCTGACCAAGGCCGCCGTCCGCAGGCTCTCAGATCCTGAGCCCAGCTTGTGTCTAGGCTGATGGGAGGAAAGGCGGGTATCGAATGTTCTTCCGTGGAGAAACAACGTCCCCCTTGTCCAAAGCGGCTTAGCCCATGCCGTCGCTCCCGGCTGTCTGACCGTGGCAGAGGGTCCAGCCTGAGGGACTGACCCTGCGGGCACTGGGAGGTGGGCACGTCGGCCCTCGCTGGCCCCTGCTGCCCGGCAAGGAAAGGGCGCTGGCGCCGGTGGGAGGGACTGGCCTGGCCCATAGACATAAAGGAGTCTTTAGAACCAGCAAGAAATCAGGGAGACCTTAGGGAGCACCTACCGTGTGCCAAGGCCTGTGCCAAGGCCTGGGAGGTGACAAAAAGCCGATGGCAGAGCCTGCTCCTGAGCTGGGGCGTGCGGAGCCCCTGCAGGGTCAGCAGGAGAGGGAAGGTTGAGACGAGCTCCCGGGGCAGCCCTCGGACCCTGCGCCGAGGAGGCGCCGAGGGAAATGGGCTTGGGGCGGGGCTCTGGGCTCTGGCACGGAGCAGGGGCACCGCACGTGCTGGTGGGATTCCACTGAACCGAGAGATGATTCAAGAACCAAAATCGCTGCTCTAAAAGGCGGCCGCGACACGGCGACAGGAGCAGGGCCGGGAGGCGCTTCTGGGTCGGCCCAGACAGTGACGAGGGTCTCCACAAGTGGGGAAGGAACGCCTGGCAGGCTCCTGGGGGCGGGCAAAGGCCCAGAGAGGCGGGAGGGCCGGAGGCAGGAAGCGGGAAGGACTGGGGTCTGCCCAAGTCTCTGGAGACGTCATGGAGGTGGCCTTCAGGCAGCCGAGGACGTGGCCGTGGCCCTGGCGGAGGCAGGACTATGGCTTCCAGTGGGGGCCCCAGCGCCAGGGGAGGACAGCGGAGAAGAGGCCAGAGGCCAGGCTCAGCGGGGCCAGCAAACCCCAAGTCCTTCCTGTTCCTCTTCTCCAAAGCCAGTGAAGGGAAGATGGGTGGCCCCCCGGCCCCCTCAGTGCTCACTCCCCACATTCTGCTGCAGCCCGGCTGGGAGGCCGGAGGAGCCCACGTTTCCGAGGCCGGCGGCCACAGCGCGGCCTCCTGGGCCGTTGGCCTCTGCTCACCGTCTTCTCGCTCCCTCTCTCGGTGCGTGCCTACGAGGACTTGCGCAGGAGCCGGGGGTTCTCGGCCTCCCATCCCAGAGCAGCGAGCGACCGCTCTTTCCTGAGACCTTCGCCGGCCAGTCCTCGCAGCAGGCCCGGATGCGGGGTGCCCCCACCCCGAGGCTGAACACCAGGCCGGAGCCGGCCGTGTGTTTGTCTGTGGCGGTGGTGGGAAGAGGAGCCGGACGTGCCCAAACCTCCCCGGGGTCTCCGTTCTGGTTTTAGTGCCCCGGAAGACACAGGGCTGCTCTGTCTGCTCCATCCGGCTGTTTGAGAGTCTGACTCGGCCGTCCTCTCCAGGGCTTCGGGCTTCTCCCTTTATTCTTCCAGAGGACCGCGGGGAAGTCTTGTCTCCGGACCCAGGAAAGGGCAGAACCGGGGAGGCCCATCCAGCTCCGCTTAGACCCAAGCAGGAGCCCGTGCCCAGGCCAGAGGCCCACAGCACCTGCCGGGGCTTCTCTTCCTGGCCTCCTCGGCAGGGCCCAGAAGATACGTGCCAAGCAAGGAGGGGCCAGGACACCCATTTGGACCCTGCGGGGGCTTCGTCTCCTCTGACCCCGGGAACCAGGCCCGGCAAGGCCTCCCCTTCTCGACACCTGCCAGCCTCGCGGGAGTTTTATTTTACTTCCACGTGTCCCCCAGCCCCTCCGAGGAAGCCAATCCGATGCCTGCATCGGCCAAGTTTGTGCCCCCGTCCACAGAGACACCCCAAAGCCTTTGTCTTGGGACCTTTCTAGCTTCCCCTCAGAGCCCGGGGCCAGACATCCCCAGGTGGGCTAGTCCTTGCTGCTGGGCCTTGGCCAGGCCTTCAGGGCCTTCCCCTCCTTCAGGTGTCTCGAGAATCCTCAGGTCCCTGCGCACCCTCCTGCTCAGACGTGTGCCGGGCTCCGGCAGTCCCACCAGGCCTCCCTACCTCTTCTCGAACCCTCGCTATTTCCTCACAAAGCACCCTGGGGCCTGGCATACAGACTCCAAACGGAGCGGCTCCGTCATTACTGGTGGAGAAAACAGCCTCTTAGAGGAACCTGGACCGATCTCTTCCACTGCCGTCCTTCCGTCCTCACCCTCACGTCACCGGACGCCTCGCCGCGCTCCTGGCCGAGCTCTTCTCTGGGCTGAGGCTCCTCAGAAGTGTCTGTCAGATGCCAACCCATCTCTGGGCCTTCACACAGGCCAGCCCATGTCCGGAGCCCCTCTGCCCCCCATCAAGGCCCTTCCTCATCCCTTGGCCTGTTTCCCTGAGGCTGGGGGGCGGCTGCATTGGGCTCTTTTCCTTCCCAGTTCTGAGATGCTCCCCAAATGGCCTTTTCTTTGTTTTGTCTGATTTACAACATTCATTCTAGTGTCTGAGCTCCCCATTCTCTCTTTTCGGGCTCCTCTGGGAAGGCACGCAGTGGGCTATCCAGTATTCGTGTGAAATCCTGCAAAAGACGTTTCCGTATTAGCCACGTTGTTGTGTTGTTGTTGTGTTGTTGTTGTTGTTGTATGAAAAATAAGTAAAACGAATGTGCTCGAGGGCGCACAGCAGCCCACCAGAGCTCTGGGGCTGGACGGCACCCTCCGTCCTGAGCGCTCGGGAAGGCCGCGAAAGGCCTTCTCTTACCTACCGGCGCCGCACCGTCTGTCCTGCGTGGTCGCCTTTCCTGCGCTCGCTGTCTTGCTGCTGATCCCTTCATGGGGTCTCCCCACCTTCTCTGGATCTTCCTGATCATCCCTCCGACCCAAACATGTTCCCTGCCAGCACTCGCCACAGTAGCCGTGCCCGGGGGGGGGGTGACCCTCCATCGCGGGTCTTTAGCACCCCAAAAGATGGTGCAGACGCGCCCTCGTCCTTTCTTTGGGAGACCCAGTGATGGCGGCGGCAGGAGCCCTTTAGGCAGCGTTCCAGGTTCTCCAGAACGGCTGCGCCTCCCCACTCCGCTTTCCTCCATCCCTCCGTTCGTCCTTTATGATAGGTAGGAGGCGATCATGACTGTGGATGGCTTTGATTCCTTCTTCAGAAAGCGGCCTGTTCGTGACCTTCGACCTCCTATCCATTGGGAAACGGCTTCTGTTTTTATACATTTGGCTCCGTTTCCTCCATCTTTGGGAAATGAAGCCTTTATCAGAGCATCTTTTCCAGTTTCCTGCTTTTCGTTGTGGCTGCATTGGTTTTGTTTCTGCAAAACCGCTTTCATTGCATGTGATCTAATGATCCATTTGACTTCTCCGGATCCTCTATCTCTTGTTCGGTTACAAACTCCGGCTTTCGTTGTTGCTCTCACTGTGCCACGAATACCGCCGGACAAAAGAAGAGGAAAGAAGGCGCCAGCCCAGCGGAAGGCCCATCCGAACGGGATCGGAACGTTCCACGCTTACTTCGTTCTCAAGCGCTGGAATCCCTTCAAAGGGATTTCATTAAAAGGCAGCTTCTATGGAATGCAAAATGATGGCAGAAATTCCTCAGGCCGACCAGCTTTCCACTGAGGAAAAATGACTGATTTATGTGGCCATCGTTTTATCTGTGTATCTTAAATGTGCCCATGTACAACTGTAATGCGCCCATTTTCCCTTTGTGTTCTAGTCTGTGTTTATCTTACCTTCCCTACTGTAAGCTTCGTGACTTGTGTCTTAATTCTTCTCTGTATCCCCTACATGTGGTGCTACCCAATAAAGACTAATCGACAGAAGAAAAGGAATGGACAGAAAAAAGAGAAAAGAGATATTTGCTGCAAAGATTTTCTTTCCTTTGAACTGTATTGGTTCTGTCGGCGCAAAACCTCTTTAATTTTATAAAAGCAAACTCTCCATGTTCTATTCTGTGTCTTTCTCTGGTCCCTTTTGGATCCGTAGCCCAAAGGCTAGATTCCTCCTTCCTTCTCTAATGTGTTTATGCTTTGTCCTTTCCTGAGCTAAGTCATAGCCCCCGGAGCTTCTCTTGTAAGGTGTGGGGTTCGAGGTGCTGGTCTACACCTATGTCTGCCGGGCTGCTGTCCAGTTTTCCTTTTCACATAGTGGTGCATCCTGAGCCCTTCCCTTCCCCCGGCAGTCGGGTGGGTCCATCGCGAGGCTTCTCATTGCGTTGTTGCTGCGTGTCACGTGTACGTTCCCTTCGTCTGGCCAAACTCCTTTTTGAAACGCGCACAAGATCGTTTTGCTGATCGTGGCCAAGAGGGGCCTGGCTGGGACGAAGGGCCACTTTTCCCACTCTTTCCCTTGACCTCGTCCTAGAGGCTTTGGTCATAGTGCTAGGCCTGGAGTCGGAAAGATGCTCCTTGCGCTCTTGACTCAGATACTTACTAGCTCGGTGACCTTGGGCCAGTCCTTTAACCTTTGCCTTTCTCAATTCCCTCCGCTGTAAACTGGGGATAACCAATGGCGCCTCCCTTCCAGATTCTTGTGAGCATCAAATGAGATGATCTTTGTAAAGCTCTTCCAGTTGTTCTCATTATTCTTACTGAAGATGTTTTGCTCTTCCACAGGAACTTTGGGATTTTTCCCCCAGATCTGTATGTGATCTTTTACTGGTTTGACTGCTATGGACTAAGTACACCAGTTTAGCTAGTGTTGGCATCTTACTTACACTGGCTTAGCCTGCTGATGGGTAGTTACTCTTTCTCCGGTTATTAGGTCTGTCGTTATTTCTTTATGGTGAGTTTTGTGGTTTGTTTTTCTTGAGTGTAGATTTGGAGATCGACTCCTAGGTGTGTTATACGGTTATACAGCATTCCTCGCTTTGCCTCTTCCTGCTACATTTTTGGGGAAACACAGAAATGTTGATGGTTGATTTACGTAGATTTGTTTTGCAACTTCACTAAACTGGAACAAGTACTTTTTAGATGCCTAGTATTCTCTCCAGAAATCATCGAGCTCCAGCAAAATTCAGGTTTGCTATCGATGTATTATCTGCAACGCCTTGAAGTGAAATCGTTTTCTCTTCATCTTCTTTAACCAAGGGGCTGTCTCTTTCTCTGAGACCTTGACCACCACGGCTACTTTTTAAAATTCAGCTGAAGTGTAACAGCTTTCTTTCTTTTTTTAAACCCTTACTTTTTGTCTTAGGAACACTCTAAGACCTTCAGAAGGGCCAGAGCTGGTAAAGAGGGTGAAATGACTCCTCTAGGGTCACTCAGCCAGAAAGCTTCTGAGGCCAGATCAAAGCTTAATAGCTTTCCCTCCGGCCCTTTATCTGAAGTCTGTGTGACTCATCAAGCTACCCTTTTCCATTTCATTGGTGAGTTCATTCCATCCACATTCACGTGATGATCCTTAATTGGTGTAGCGACTTCATCAATACACTGCATCGCCCCTTGGGAACTTCCTTCTTTTAAGCCCATCGGACATAACAAAGGCCCAACATGCCCTTTGAGGAGCCCTTTTTGGGTTGTGAGGGGGCATTTCTTTCTTCTTCCCATTAGAATATAAAGATTCCATCCTCCTGTTGTCTCCTTCCACTTGCTCAGATGTATTAACCTTGGGTTTGCTTTTCAAAGCTTCTCTTCCGCTACGGTCTTTTCATGGGAAATGCGGGGGAGTCCTCGGCCTCACTAAAAGTCTGCTTCACCCCGCTCTAGGGCTGTAGGTTGCAGTGGGCCCCCCAACACCAGCACCTGAGGGTCTCCCTGAGCCAGGCTTTCCCACATGCGGCTCCGTGGCTCCCCCGAGCCTCTCCTCCAAGCACGAGAGCAGCTCTCCTCTAGCTCTGGCTCTGGCTTCTCCTTCCCCAAAAGATGCTGGCGATGAAGCTCCGGCCTTCTCGTGGAAGAGCGCAGCCATGGGGCGGCCGAGGGGCCCCCCGAGGGGCATTTGGGCTCCTTCCCTTCGGCCTCTAAGGAAGCCTCCATCCCTCCTCCTCTCGCTTGTGAGAATGTTGTCGAGGTTGGTTGGATCCGGATCCTCCCTAGAAAGTAGTGCATCAGCTGCACTCAGCCTCTCCTCTTCAGAGGGCCCACCAAACCCGGCGGGATTCTTACCCGCGTGTGTCCAGCGCCGCCGCCAGGGACGAGGGGCACAAAGGCCTGAGCGTCGCTCCGTGGGCCTCGGGAGGCAGGCCGGGGCTGAGCTCAGGGCCAGGCAGGAGCGCCTGCAGAGGCTCCTCGAGGGCCTCCATTCCGCCGTGCCACGGCTGAGCACAGAAGCGGCCGGTGTGCTATCGGAGGCAGGGAAGGCCCACGAGACCCGGGTTCAAATCGTGCCTCAGGTGTCCCCTGCGGTCTGCCCCGGGCCTCCGTGGCTCCTCAGGTCTCTCCTCGGTCGGGGACCCTCTAGCACATTCCGACCCAGGGAAGGGCCTCACGACTGGCTCTCCCTCCGCGGGGTCTCTGTTCGTCCTCTCTGGGCCCCAAGACCCTCCCCTCTCCGTCCCTCCCCGCCGAATGTCCAGCTCAAGCTCCGGGAAGCCTGTCTGGTGGGCGGGGGTCCCCCGGCCGGAATGGGAATATCCAGCCAGCTCTGCGGCTGCTTGTTGGCCTCCGACCGCCGCTCACAGTCTGACATACATACTTTCTCGGCCATCTCACTCCTTGGCAGAGGAGAGGAAGGCCGAGCGGGGCCTCTGGAAGGGCTTTGGGGAAGGCTCGCCGCCGCGTCCCCCACACTCGTTCTGCCTCGGGGAGGCAGCCCAGGACGGGCAGGCCGTCGGGGTCCCCGAGGCCCAGGAGCCTGGGCAGAAGGGCCGGAGGCTGCATCTCGTTAGGGCCGAGCAGATGCCTTCAGAAATGCTGCGGTTACTAGCTGATAAACGCAGGAAATGCCTTTCCCCTTCTCTCACTGGGATGTCATTTGTTCTGTTTGTAAATAGCCAGCTTCGGCGCGCCCCAAGCCAAGGCGCCTCCGGGGAGGCCGGGGGGGCTCTGGCCGCGGTTTCTGGGTTTCTCCTCCGCCCCGGCCGAGCACGGCCCCCCGCTAGAGCGAGGGGGAAACGGCCCTCTCTTGGCCGCCTTCCAGCCCAGCTCCACAGAGACTGACTCAGTTCTCCCTCCGTGCTAGCCGCCGAGCCAGAGGGAGGAGGGAACCTCCTGGTCTGGAGGAAAGAGGGTCCGGCGGGGGCCGGGGGAGGACACACCGAGCCAGGGGACGCTGGGCTTGGAGGCGAGGAGGCCCAGGTTCTGGGAGCCGATGCGTCACGGGGCTGGCCCGGGAGGGCTCGGACGAGCCGTCTCCCCCCGCGGCATCCTCCTCTGGGTCGGCGATGGCGATCCTGCTCCCAGCTGGCGAGCCCCTGGCAGCGTCGCGCCCCGGTCTGAGCCCATGCCACAAGCTGGCATTAATTAAGCTTGCACGGCACTGGGTCGGGGGAGGGGTGCCGTTCCCCAGAGCTTTGCCCTTGTCATCCAGGACCGTCCGGCCTTGATTAATGGCCGGCCCCGAGTCCCCCGAGCGTCTCCTGGGATTCACGAAGAAGCCTTTCGTGTCCTCAAGGCTTGTTGTTGCCTCGGTTGTTAAGCACACACAAAGGCCTCAGTATCCCTGGGAGGTGCGGGGGACCCGGATGAAGCGAAGCCTCTGCACGTCCCCTCAACGCCTGGAACTCCTCTCCCCGAGCCAGAAGCCCTTTGTCCACTCTGTGAGGGACCCAAAGGAATGGCAGACACGCTCCTGCCACCCTCAGAGCCAGCCGGCCTTTACTCAGCACCTCCTGTGCGCTGGGCACTGGGCGACACACACACGGAGAGGGGAAGGGAGAGCAGGAGAGGGAGAAGGGGGGACAGACAGACAGAGGGACAGACAGAGGGAGGGGGGAGGGAGAGAGGGACTTGCCTTTGGCAAGTGGTTCCCTTTGCCGTGGTCCTGAGAAGGGGTCCGGAGCAGCCCCAGCCCAGGGCTCCTTTGACCACTTTCTCCTCATCTGGGATGATTCCGGCTCGGGCTCTACCACGGAGGTCAGGAGCCCAGGGGCCTCGACCCTTCGTCCAGGGGCTTTACCCACCCCAAGGACATTGCAGAGAGACGCTGGGGGGTTGGGGCAGGAGCCTGGGACTTGAGATAAGGATGACCTGAGTTTGAAGGCTGAATTCATCCCTGGCGAATTGGTTGACTTCTCAGAACCTCCGTTTGTTCATCTCTAAAATGGGGTGGTAAAATGTGGGAGGCAGTGTGGCATCACCGGCCAGGGCTTGGGGCCTGCCTCGGGGCTTCCTCCCTGGGCCTCAGTTTCCCTACTATGAAGTGAAGGCTTCAGACCAGAGAGCCTCTGAGCTTGGGCCATTCCAGATCCAAAGCTCGGACCCGAGGATCTCACCAGGTGCTCACTGGGAATAATGAGCAGAAAGGGCTCCCCAAACCCTGAAGCCCTCTGGGTATG
Source organism: Gracilinanus agilis (assembly GCF_016433145.1). Classification (NCBI taxonomy): domain Eukaryota; kingdom Metazoa; phylum Chordata; class Mammalia; order Didelphimorphia; family Didelphidae; genus Gracilinanus; species Gracilinanus agilis. Next base: position 2,408,007 of record NC_058130.1, on the reverse strand, counting down.
TCAGCAAGGAGGGAGGGAGGAAGGGAAGGGAGAGAAGGTCAGGCCATCCGGAGTCCCTGCCATCATCTTCTTGCACCCCCCGCCCACCTCTCCATGGCCCTTGGGACCACCACCTTTATGGACCGTCGGCTTATGTCGTTAACCCTAGAGCGAAGGTCCGGGGGAGCGTGGACCCTCCCGGGACTGTGAGGTCTTCCGTGCAGCTTCCAGGAGGATCTGCCTTCACAACATCCCGAACCTCAGTTTCCCCCTCAATAAAATGGGCACATGAGCCTGGCTGATCTCCCCTCCCAGGTCTAGAATCCTGTGGCCAGCCCGCGAGGGAGACTGTCCAGGCTGGTCCTGCGGCTCATTCTTTCTCACGTCTGTCTGTAGGCGATGTTGGCAGACGGGGCGTCCCCGACTTGGGGCTGCCTATAATGTTTCTGAATCCACAAGCTAATGAGAACAACATTCTCCACTGCGGGATGGTTTAATGGGTTCAAATAATGGGAACCACATGGGGAGCCTGAGCTGGCTGGGCGGCTTGTTCATGGCAGACCCCGAGCCGGCTCCAGGCGTCGGGCAGTGCCCGCCGGCAGCCCGGGCTCTCCCTGCCCTCCTAGGCCCACGGGAGCCTCACCTCCAGGGACGCAGCGCCCAGCAGCTCCTCCCCTCGCTCCCAGGGGCCGCGCGCCGGCCCATCCTCTCCTCCGGCCATCGCTTTCGGGCCGGGGCTGAGACGCCCCCTGGGCCTGCTCAGGAGAGCCCCCTGGGGGGGCTCTGGCACTCCCTAGACACCATCTATGGTTTCTGGCCGAATGTCGGACCTCCTTTGGCTCCCCCGCCAGCATGATGGACTTTCCTCCCTCCCGAGCTCCCTTGACTTCTCTGCAGCTGCTGATGCCCTTGATGCCCCCCTGCCCTGGCATCGTGCCTCTTGGGCAGCCGGGCATCCTTTGGGGCTGGCGATGCCCCTGCTCCGATCTCACCCTCCCTTTGGTGAGACAGTCTGACCTGCTTCTCTTCTCCAGAATTCTCCATCAGGCCATCCCAAACGCCAGGCTCGGTTACCCCCGCCTCCCGGCGCCCGGGCACGGAGCAGCTCTGGGGAAGTCAGGGCGGCGGCGGGCCGGCTCCGCTCCCGCGTCCTCTCCTCTCCCCCTAGTCGGTCCTTCAGTCGCCCGCAAGGCTCTTCTCTCTCCGTGGGCCTCCCACTTGCCTGGGCCTCCTTGCCAAGAGCTCCTTCTCTGCCCACCTCATGCCCGGCTGGCTGCCCCTCACGCGCTCGCCCCACCCACGTGGGCATTTCCCCCCGCTGTCCCCGGAGCTGCCTTCTCCAAGAGCTCTCCCTTCTCCAGCCTCGCGCCGTCCCAGTCCTTTCTCTGCAGCTCCTGCCTGGCACACACTGGCATCCTCCCCGACCCCATCTCCAGTCTCTACAGACACAGCCAGGCCTCCCCTCTCCTCACTGCCCCCATCCTGTGCCTCCTCCTCCTCATCTCTATCAGGCCTTTCTTGCCCTCCTCGGCCCCAGAGCCCCGAAGGAAGGCCGAGGACCTCCGGGATCTCCCTGCTCCGGCCCACTCTAACCCCACCACACGAGCCCCCCCCTTACAAACTTCTATGGCTCCCTATTACTTCTGGGTCGGACGCCAAGTTCTCTTGGCTTGGCGGTGCTTCATTCCGTGGTGCCTCGTCCCTTCCCACTCTTGTGTGCCAGCGAGGGACGCCGGCCTCCTGGGCTACCTCCTTGCCTCTCCCTGCACGCCCGGCGCTTCACGCGGTGCCTGGCACACGGTGGGCACTTCACAGAGGCCTGTTAGCACTTGTTCAGGCCCAAGTGCCCCAGCTCGGGAAGAAGCCTGAGAAGAGGGAGAGTGACCCGGGGACTACTGGGGAATCCTGGGTGGAGAGAGCTCCCCGGCGTGCGGCCGGACGAGGTGGGCAACGCTTGGCAGCTCCCGAACCTGCCCTTCCCCGAGGCCAGCCCGGCTCTCCTCGTGGGCTCTCGGGCCGGTAAAGCCAGCCTCCGGGCTTCCTGCAGAAATGTGCCCGTCTGGCTGCCGGGCGGGCGTGGGTGGGGGCGCTGCCGGGGCCCCTCCCGAGGAGCCGCCTTTCTGGGCTGCCTCTCGTGGTCCAGGGAGCCGAGCCCGGCCCAAGTTCACATCTTTTTACCCACGGCGAGGACCGTCGAGTCTGGCCCATCAAACCCTTTCAGTCCTGCGTTCTCAGCCAGCGTTGGCCGGCTCGCCTGGCCCGCCGACATGACGGACGTGCCGTCCCCGCCTCCATCCAACTCGGCCATAAAACTATCAGGACAGCCCCGGGGCCGCCCCGGAGACCTTCCCAGATGGCAGCCGCGGTCCCTGGGGATCCTGGCACCCTCCCGCATGGGGACGACGGCAGGGCCTCGTCCTCCCCCAGCAGAGACCCCTCGCGTCCTGGTGCTCTCCTGGCCTTCCTCCTCCTCCAGGGGACGGCGGCAGCTCAGAAGCTGCCCCCTTCACCTCCCAGCCGTGGGTCTCGGGCCCTTCTTGGGGGCCGCTCGGCGCGCTGCCGGCGCGTAATCACTTCCTGTCGGCTCATTCCCTGCATCGGATGGACGCGGGGACTTCGGTCCCAGCCCCTTCCGTCCAGGCGCAGCAGCTTTTCAGGGCCCCGACAGCCTCCTGAGGAAGGAGAAGCCGCCGTTTGTTTGCAGAAGGCCCCGAGAGAGCCGAGCGCTTTCAGGCTGACCTCAGCAGCCCGGCAGCCCAGAGCTCCACGCCAGGGGCTGGGACGGGCCTGGAACGCCTGCCTTCTGGCAGCTGGGGTGGGGTTGTTTGGCCGCCCGTACCGGGGCCAGTGCCCCAAAAACCTGCCGCTGGGCCCTCCCAGCACCCGGGGACGCGGGAGGCCCTCTGCCAGGGTCAGCATGACTCTTGGCCGAGGATCAAGGGCTGAGAGAAGTTGTGACCTTTGCTTTGGCTTTGGTCCCCTGCTTCCACAGTGAGCTCTCCCTTCTTTATTCCTGGGGGGCTGTGGGAGAGCTCCCCCGCCCCCAGCTTACCCTGAGTCTAACCCTTCAAGTCTACAGAGGACTGTGGGGTCCCAGGGAAAGAGGGGCCTAGTTAGGCCCGAACCCTGGGAAGGAAGGCAGAGAGGCAGGCAGGGAGGGAGGGAAGGAAGGAAGGAGGAAGAAATATAAAGGGAAAGAAGGAAGGAAGGAAGGAAGGAACAAACGAATGAAGGAACATGGGGGAAAGGAGGGAAGGAGGAAGAAATATAAGGGGAAAGAAGGAAGGAGATGGAAGAAAGGAATGAATAAACAAAGGAATGAAGGAGGGAGGGAAGGAAGAAAGGAATATTGGGGGAAAGGAGGGAGGAAAGGAAGGAA
>NC_058130.1:2367989-2390347 GCF_016433145.1 Gracilinanus agilis | reverse complement strand
CAGGAACTGGGAAGCCCCAGGCTCAGATCTGCCCGGGTCACTTAGCGGGGAAGCCCCGGGGGACGTCCCTGCACCTTCTCTGCCTCAGTTTCCCCTCCATCAAGCTAGGAAGGTCCCTCCAGTTCTGACCTGCCACCCCACAGCAGCGGCCAAAGCAAAGCCCGCAGGGAAGGGTTGGGGTCCGGCGTGGGCCAGTCAGGGACCAAGGCCTGGCCGGGCAGGGACAGGGAGAGCCCCAGGCTGGTGGCGGGCCGAGGGCAGGAGCCCCGAGTTCAAGTCTCACCCGGCTCCCTTCGGAGCTGGGCCTTCAGGATCAACCACAGGGGCTCGGCCACAGCTGGGGCAGCGGCGCCCTCGTGTGGCCAAAGCAGGGATGGCGGGTCCCGAGGGGGAGCCCTGCCGGGCCGGCGCACCCACCTCTGCTCGGGGAACTCCTGCAGGTGGCGCTCGACACGGCGGTACAGCGGGTAGAGGCCCTCGATGTCCAGGAGGTCCAGCATCTGGGCCTGCAGCGTCTTGTAGAGCAGGCAGCCCCGGGGCAGCCCCGAGCCCTCGGCCAGGCTCTTCCCTGCGAGGGCAGCACGTGAGCTGGGCACCCCGTGGGCGAGCCGCCCCCCCGCCCGGCCCCGGCGCTCACCGTGCCGCGGCGGCTCCCGGCCGAAGGGGCTGGCCTCGCAGCAGCTCCGGGCCTGCGCGCTCGGGCCTCCGCGGCCGTCGGCCGGCCGGCCCTTGTCCGTGGGGCTGAGCAGGGTCTGCGTGATCACGTGGATGAGCTCCTTGATGACGGCGCGCGTGCAGTGCGGCCCGCCCACCAGCCCGTTGGACGGGTAGAAGAAGGGCTTGAGGTGGCGAGCCAGCTCGTTCCAGTCGGCCGCCGCGTCCCGCTGGTCTCGGCAGCCGTAGATGAGCTCCCCGTTCTGCGGGGGACACGAGACGCGCCTGAGCCTCGCCCGCCCGGCCGCCCCGGCCACTGAGGCCCATCTTACAGATGAGGAAAGTGAGGGAGGAGGGGAGGGACCCAGGGCGGGGGCGCTTTTCCTTTGGGTCACTTTCCCGGCTGACCAAGGGTCAAAGTGTCAGAACAGCCTGGTTCAGAGGATGCAATCCGAGGCCAGGAGCAGGCGGGAAGGATGGCCTGTGAGGAAGCAGGGGCGCCGGTGCATGGTTGGGGGAGCTGCGTGGGACCCGTGACAAGGGGCACCCCCAAGGCGTGGGGGCTCCGAGGACAAGGGGCTGTGGACACAGACTAGCTGGGACGGCTCTTTTTGCAGCCACAAAGAACTAGAACCCAAGGGGCCACGTGAGCCATAGGCGAACGCCAAGAGACTGAGCAACAAGCAGGCACGTAGGGTGACCCTGGCCAAGTCACTTCACGAACTCTGCCAGCCTCCATTTCCTCATCTGCAAAATGGGCTCAAATGAGAGCATCCTCGTAAAGCATGCTGGCAGAGTGCCTGGCACAAGGCAAGCGGAAGATATTATTGTTGCTCTTCCAGAAGATCTGGAAAGAATCACGCAGCCCACCTCCACAGATTTGTCCTAAGGATTTGGGGGTTTCCTTCTTTTACTATGGGGGAGGGGGGTTTATTCAGAGAAAGGAAAGAATAGCTTGCCAGTTTTAAATGGCCATGGGCTGTTTCCCAGAAATCCCCTGGAATTCAGGCTCCCTGGGCAAAGCTGAGAGAGAGAGGGGGGAGGAAAAGGAGAGAGGGCAGGAGTGCCCTGAGCTCATGCCCCCTTTCTCTGGGGGCATGGGTCCCCCACAGGTCTTCCAAAGCCATAGATCTTCAAGGAGAGCTGGCCATCCCGGCCAGGGGGTGCAAGCTGTCCCTGCAGAGTCTGGGATAAGGAAGAGCTTCCTACCGATGAGAACCTTGCAAACGCGGTCTGCGTCCCCTCCTCAAAACTCATTAGCCCATGACTGATCAAGTGCTCATTACAGCAATTAGGCAAGAAAGGGAAACAGAAATAAAGAGAGGCAAAGAAAAGGCTCTTTTTGCAAATGATCTGAAATAGACAGTAAAATTCTACTAGTGGGGACCTCGACCTTCCCCTCTCTCAGAACCAGATACATCTAACCAAAAAATAATCAAGGAAAAAAGGTAAGGAGGTGAACAAGATTTTAGGAAAGTCCGATTTAATAAGTCTCTGGAGAAAACCAAATGAGAATAGAAAGGGATAGATCTTCTCGGCAGCACCTGGTACCTACCCAAAATTCGCCATATACTAGGGCATAAAAACTTCACAACCAAATGCAGAAATATAAAATGCATCCTTTTCAGATCATAATGCAATAAAAATTAGAATCCATAAGGGCCCATAGAACATCTAATTAAAAATTAATCAGAAACAAAATAATCTAATTCTAAAGAAAGGGATGGGTCAAAGAATAAATTATAGAACAATACATCATTTCATTGAAGAGAATGACAATGAGGAGACAACGTATCAAAACTTATGGGGTACAGCTAAAGTAGTACTTGGAGGAATGCTTACATCAATAAAATAGAGAAAAAGCAAATCAATGAATTGGGCATGCGACTAAAAAACTATAGAAAAAGAACAAATTAAAAATCCTCAAAGACTAAATTGGAAATCCTACAATTCAAAAGAGAAATTAGTAAAATTGAAAGAAAACCACTGAACTAATAGTAATAAGCAAGGCTAAGAATTGATTTTATGAAAAAACAAAAGAGAACACTAGTTAATTTGATTTAAAAAAAAAGAATAATATTAAATCACCAATATCAAAAGGAAAAGGCTGAATTGACCACCAATGAAGAATAAATTAAAGCAATCATTAAAATGTTATTGTGCCCAATTAAATGATGAATATTTACAAAAATATAAATCATCCAGACTAACAAGAGAATAGAATACTTCAATAGTTCCATCTCAGAAAAAGAAACTGAACAAACCATCAATGAATTCCCTAAGGAAATCCCCCAGAGCAAATTCTACCAACCATTTAAAGAACGATTAATCCCAATATGAATGAACTATCTGGGAAAATAAGCAAAGAAGTCTTCCCCAATTTTTTTTTTAATGACACAAATATGGTTCTGATACCTAAATCAAGAAGAGCAAAAATAGAGAAAGATAATTATAGGCCAGTTTCCTTAATAAACATAGTTGCAAATGACCTGGGAGAAGCCCAGAACTGAAAAATGAACCAAAACAATCACTTCAGGAGTAAGACATAAAAAAGATGGAAAGAAAAAATCCATTCGAAATGTCCACAGATGGGATCCCATCCTTGAAACACCAAGACATCCCCAGGAATTCAACTGAGTCCTGCTACCAAAGACACTACAGAAATAGATAACAGACACTTTAATCACAGGAAGTTTCCATTACTCATGGGTAGGCCATGCCAGTAGAATAAAAATGATGAGAGACCCTCAAAATCAGCTTACTTATTCAATGCCACAACAATCAAACTGCCAAAAGACTGTTTTAAAGAACTGAAAAATTGTAACAAAATTCACCAGGAGGTACATACGGTCAAGAATTTCAAGGGAAATTCTTAAAAACTGGGAAAGGAGCCCCCGTGGCATGTTCCAGACTCTACCAGCAAGCCCTCCTGATCTGAGTGAGCTGGTCCTGGAGAAATCAGAAGCCCAACATACAGGAGCAAACAAATGCATGCGTGTGGCAGCTGACCAAGTCAAAAGATCCCAGGTAGGAGGGCGAGGACTCCTGGACAACCTTTCTGGACAAGCAAAATGGCAGAAATCGGATCCAGGCCAACACCTCCCCATCAAAGAAGACCAGCTCCAAACAGGAAGAGAGAATTCATAACCAAATGGGGGGAGGCAGGGAGGGACGGGCAGACGGAAGGACAGTCTCATGAGAGTGAGCCCCCACGACCACCGTACCTTAAATATCTTGAGGTTGTTCTGTGCTTCCTGTAACAAACTTTTCAAGGCAAAGTGCATTCTCTGTTTATTTCTGGAAGGGGTAAAGCAGAAGTTTTCAAAGCAATTTTAGTCCATCAGAAAACCATTCAATGGTCACCTGCTCTCGCGCCTCTGCCCTGCCTTTTGGCCCCGTGCTCTGGGGCAGGCCGCTGTGGGGAATGACTAAAGGGACGGACTGGGGGCGCCGACCCAGAGGGAAGCACGCAGGCCACCGTGAGCAGGGGCGGATGGGAAAGTGATGGCCAATCGGACTTCCAAAGGCCGGCGCTTGTTCTTGATGGAGGCTGAGGCACGAGACTGGCCAAGGGGGGAACCTGGGGCCATCTCAGGCCTGCAGCTGTGTGTGCCCAGTCCAACCCTCCTTCTGTTCTTTCTCTAGTTGTCTGAGAGGGCCCCAGACCCCATCTGCTCCCTGTGATGCCGGACCCTTGGGGGCACACTTCCGGCCTCTGGGAGCCTCTCCAGAGGCCAAAGGAGGCAGGCAGAAGCCCTCCGGGGGAGCTGGGAGCTCTGAGAGGCAGCCCAGGAAGGACCTTCTGGTGGGACCAGACTCCCATTTAAAGGGGGATGTGTGTACACCGCTAGGTCTGAGGCAGAAAAAGGGATAAAGGAGCCTCTGGAAGGGCCTCTCAGGCCAGTGACAAGCACCCAAGATGACCCCAGGGGCCTGATGGCTTTGCTGGAAGCCACGGAACAGATTCAGGAAAGGATACGGCCGGGCACTCATGGACAAATGGCAAAGACACAGCTGTGCCCCTCGGGCTGGACAAAGAATGTTAGCCTAGAAAGGCTGAGCGATGATGGCCAATGGGGGAGGGGGAGACACAAGCCTGGACCCCCTCTAGCCCCCTCTGCCTTGGGCTCCCATCCCCGGAGTCCTCCCTGACTGGGCCAGGCCCTGGGGGGCTCTAGCACCCCTCCGCAGCAGGCCCTCCCTCCTGGAGCACAGGCCTTCCTCCAGCACCTGCTAGGGCTCCCAGGGCTCCCGAGGGCCTCCAGGCCCCAACAATGCTGGATGGCCTTCTAAGTGCCCTCCTGACTTACGCCCCAGCCCCGACCTCACGCTGCCACACCGCCCTTGTCTCTCCAGGCCACTCTGGCCCCCTCGTTGGTTTGGGGGTCCCTGTGGCGATCTGGGGGACCTTCTGGCTCTGGCCTCCACCTGCCCCCCCAAGTCACCCCTCGGTGCTCCCAGGTTCCCCGACCCCCCATGGCTGCTCCTCGAGGCTCATTCGGTCCTCCCACCCAGAGTCCCTCCTGGGTGGTTCCACACACTGGTTCAAGCACCAGCTCCAGGATCTGGGGATTCCTAATGGCTGTCTGGAACTCGAACCCAGCCCATCCGGCGTCCATCCCTCCTCCAGCCTCCCTGCAGTCCAGCCCGGCTCCACTCTGCGCCGGACGCCCGATCTCCGACGCTTCGCCCTCGGGAGCGCCCACGTCCTCTGTGGGTCAGTGGGGAGGGGCAGAAAGGACACGGGCACGGCGGACAGAGGGCGGGACATCAGGGCCTCAGTCCCCGCCGAGCCCCGGGGCGGCTCCTGCCGGCTTCCCGGCCTCCCCCCCCCCCGGCCTCCCGGCCCCCCGGCGGCACTGGGCTGGCTCACCCTGAGAAGAGGTCTAAGGGACAGTATCTGCTGATCTGCTTCCACTTGCCAGTCGCCACCTGGGGGAGAAAAGCACGTGAAGGAGGGCTCCGAGCCCAGAGACGGGCCCAGACGGGCCTCAGCCATGTGACCCTGGCCAAGTCCCTCATCCCAGACTGCCTGGAGAAGACAGAAGGGAAGGGAGGGGGAGAGGTCGGGGAGGACATCCAGGGACAAGGCCGAGGGCTTTTCTTAAGGAAACGGGTTAAGGATGGTGCCTGGCCCTTCCTCGATCACCCTAGTTTGGCCATGACCCCCACTTCCACGTGGCACCGAGTTCAAATCCAGCCTCAGGCACTCACTACCTGGGTGCCTCCGTTTCCCTTCTGTAAAATGGGGGTCCCAGGAGAGCCATGCTGCGCCCCCGTGCCGGGCTCCCCCCGGCCTGGACGTCTGCTCTGGGCCCTCAGGAGGCGCCGCTCCCTGCCCCAAGCTCTCTCCCAGGCCCCCCAGGCCCTGCTCCTCTGGCCCAGAGACGGCTCTTGTTCCCCGAGGCCCCTCCTGGGAGGGCAGCTGTGACCAGGCCCTTCTTAGGCCGGCATCTCCTCCGGCCAGGCCCTCGACGGCCCCTGCTCGTCCTCTCTAGGGCCTCAGGCCGGGCCGGTGGCTTCTCCTCGTAGGGGCCGGGGCGGGGGTCCCGCGGCCTCTCCTCGAAGGGGCCGCCTCTCCTTCCGTTCCCATCCCTCGGGGAGCCGCGCTCACCCCATCCTGGTGCTCCGCCGGCCCTTCGGCCCCCTTCGGGAGCTTCTCCTTTCGTTTCCAGGCCCTCCACCTTACAGTCAATACTGTGTCCTGCTTCCAAGACAGACGGGAAGGGCCGGGCGACGGGGGTTCAGGGACTTGCCCAGGGCGCCCCCGTCCTCAGGCCTGGCTCTCCGAGCTGCCCGGCGGGGCTCTGACTGCGTGGGGGCCTCCCTCCTCCCCAAAGCACGGCAGAAACAAAGCAGGAAGGCCTCCGGCGACTTGAGGAAGAATCCAGGCAAGCTGAGGCGCACGAGGGCCAACGGGGCGCTCCGGCGTCTCGGCGGTCACCCCGTGGGCGAGCGCTCTCCCAGCCCTGCGGCCTATCCGTCTCAGCGATGTGGCTCCTTCCCACAGCTCTCTCGGTGGTCGGGGGCATCCCTGGGCCGAGGAGCCGGACGTGGGAGGCCAAGGGTGGCCCCGCAGCCCCCCAAGCCCAGGCTCGTTCCCACGGGGGCCCCTGGGGTCCCCCGCCATCGCAAGGCTCTCCTCCTTCTGGCCCTGCCGGGGCCCCTCCAGAGGAGTCTTCAGGCAGGAGCCTCTTCTGGCCCCCACGCTGCCTTTCGTCCATTATTCCTGTTTCCCTCTTTCTCACAGGAATGTCCGGGGGGCCCTGGTGGAAGCACGGAGCAAGGGCCGGGGGCTGGGCTGGACGCCTCGAGGGCAGTGAGGCGCCCCACCAGGGCCAGCAGACACTCGGCCAGGCCGGGCCGGCCCCGGGGCACTCCCTCGCCTTGGAGCTGCTCCAAGGGAATGGGGGGTCGGCCTCCAGCTCAGCCTTGTCCACCGGCTCTGCTCTGACTTTCCTGATAAGAAGTGTAGGCTAGCGAGGAGAGCACTGGCCACAGAGCGGGGATCTGGGTTCGAATCTTGCTTCAGACACTTAAAGCCACATAACCCTGGGGCCTCGCTTTTCTACAGGGTTTTGGGTTCCTGGAAATTGGGAGTCCCCCAAACCCCCTCCTCGCAGGGGCCTGGAGTTCAAGGAATTCATCTGAGCGGTACAGCCGATGGGCTAACGGTCAGGAGTGACCGAGGGCAGACGGGACCGTCTCCCTGGAGAGAAGGGAAGGCGCCAGGGGCACGGCCATCCAGGAGAGGGGCAGCAGCCGGGGCCCAGGCCAGAGTCGCCGGACAGTGGAGGTTGGGGAGGAGAAGAAGTCCAGAAAGGGACCAAAGGCCCGGCCGGCCCCCTCAAAGCCAAGCAGACGGCTCAAGCCACTCCTGAAGCCTGTGTGACCCCCCCAGGACCCCCCTCCCCCCGCACCCGGCCAAGGTGAGGGTCGGCCCAAGACGAGAACGTCCCCAGGCTGAGGCCGCCAGCCCTCCGTCCGGCCGTACCTTCAGGTGCTGATGCATACAGTACCGACACACTCTGCGCTTCATCTCCTGGGCCACGTGTCTGGAGAAGGGAAGGAATCCACATTTTGGCTGCAAACACAAACACGTGGTCAGAAAGCCGTGGGGAAGCCCCAGCGACTCACCCAGGCAGGGCACCCCCAAACGGACCAAGAGCTCGGCCCCAGAGGAGGGCCGGAGAGGCTAAGGGCCACCACCAGAACGCCAGGGCTGGGACTGTAAAGCAGCGGCCATCCACACGGTCCGGAACTGGCCAGAGACAGAAGGGAGGCTCAGTGGACTAGACCGGGGTAAGCGGCCTCAGGCAGCCCGTGTCCAATAGAAATCCACTGCTGGACAAAAACTGCTGGGAAAGTGGAAAAGCGCGTGGGAGAGAGCAGCCCACCAAATGGGTGGGGGAGAAGCGCATTTCATCAGTCAGGGATCTGGACTTGCCCTTGTTCTCCACTTAAATCAATCAGCGCCCTTGGATGGCCCCTCACCACGGACTGCCAGCACAAATGCACCCTCAGAGGCAGGAAGCTGATCCCACAGGCCCTGCCCCCTGGCGGTGCCAGGCAGCTGGGATAGGTTCCTGGGAGGTGACGTGGGTGAGCGAGTGGGTGAAGAAAACAGCTTATAAATGGAGATCCAGCAGGAAGTGGGAAAGGACCGAGCCTCAAAATCAGATCCAGACTCTGACGTGGGTGACTTTTATTGAAGACAGACCCCAGAGTGTTAGGCCAGGCAACTCTCTACCTCCTTCCTAGACTTCCCTCTTTTTACTATATCTCCATTTTAAAACTAAATCGCTAAAATAGTCTTTTAGTTTAATTTTAACTATTACAAAATGGCAAGCACTCTTTTGGCTATTACAGATAAATGACATATAAAGAGGGAAATTAGAAATTAGGTGAACACAGAACAGTGTCCCTGTCAGATCTATGGGAAAGGAAGTCATTTAAGGCCATGCAAGACAGAGAGAACATTACAAGACATAAAATGAATAAGTTTGAATATATTAAACTTAAAACATTTTTGTATAAACAAAACCAATGCAACCAAAATTAAAAGGAAGGCAACAAACTGAGGGGAAATTTTATAACAAAAATCTTTGACAAAGGTCTAATTTCTCAAATTTATAAGGAACTAAGTCAAATTTACAAGAAATGAAGCCATTCGTTCTCAACTGAAAAGTGGTCAAGGGAAATGAATAGGCAGCTTTCAGATACAGAAACCAAAACTATCAGTAATCACATGGAAAAGTGTTCTAAAACAACTCTGAGCTACCACCTTACACCAGTAGAATGGACAATATGACAGTAAAGGAAAATGATATATGTTGGATGGGATGTGGCAAAATTGGGACACTGGTGCATTGCTGGTGGAGTTGTGAATGGATCCAACCATTCTGGTGGGCCATTTGGAACTATGTCCAAAGGGCTTTAAATGACTGCCTGCCCTTTGACCCAGCCATACCACTGATGGATTTGTACTCCAAAGAGATAATAATAAAGAGGAAAAAGACTTGTACAAAAATATTCAGAGCTGCGCTCTTTGTGGTGGAAAAAAATTGGAAAATGAGGGGATGCCCTTCAATTGGGGAATGGCTGAACAAATTGTGGTGTCTGATGGGGATGGAATACTATTGTGCTCAAAGGGATGATGAATTCCATGGGAACTGGAACAACCTCCAGGAAGTGATGCAGAGTGGAAGGAGCAGCACCAGGAGAACATTGTACAGAGACGGATACATTGTAGCACGAGCGAATGTAACTGACTTTGCTACTAACAACAATGCAATGACCCAGGACAATTCCAAGGGACTCAGGAGAAAGAACTGTGGGAGCAGAAATACAGAAGGAAACACATGATTCATCACTTGTTTTATGGGTACAGGATTGGGGGTTTTGGTTTTAAAAGATGACTCTATTACAAAAATGAATAATATGGAAATAGGTATCAAGTGATAACACGTGTATAACCCAATGGAATTGCTCGTCTACTCTGGGAGTGGGGAGAGAAGAGGGAAGGGAAAGAGCATGAATCATGTAACCAAACTAGGGGATGGCTCTCAGGAAGAGGAAGTAGGCTGGCAAATGAGGGTGAGAAGAGAGAACAATGAGCCTTTCTGTTAAAGAACAAACTGCCCTGGGGTGTGTGGGCCAAGCCAATGCTCCCAGAGCTCCCAGGCAGAGAAGGGGGCACCAGGCTGGGCTATTCAGACCCAAACTCCCCAGGGAGAAGGCAGCCAATGGGGGGGTGGAGGGGGGAAGCGCCTGGGAGAAAACCCCCAGGCAAGGCCATGGCTCCGTGGCTGGACCCAGGGTTAGGCAAATTGTCAGGAAGCTCCCAAGCCCATCTATGGCTTCTGCCCTCTGGGCCCTCCTCCTCCACTGGGACAGAAAGGGGCCCAGAGGTCATATGGGAGCCAGGTCGGCCAAGGGGTGAGGGTGGTGGCTCGAGGGCCCCTGGCACACCCAGCCAGACTGGCAGACGGCCCGTGTGCTCCGGATCCTGCCTGCAGGCCTAGGTTCTGGCCCCTTCCTGGTGAGCTCACCTTAATCTCTACACACAGAATGGGTCGGTGTTCTGCAAAATGGCTGGTGTGTAGTCTGGTGAGGTTCGGAAGGCACATTGCATAACCACTGAGCGTGTCCAAGTCTTTGTCACAGCGAGATTCTACAAGATGGAAGGAAAGGGCCAACGTGGGCCAGGCCAAGTGACTGGGAGCTCTGAGGCGAGTCCTCCCACCCCAGGCCTGCCATCAGACCCTAAGGCTGAGCCCCATGGGCCTGTCTGAGCACTGCAGCCAGGACAGAGGGCACAGTGGGGTGGCCACGGTCTCATTCCTCCAAGCTGGCATCACTCAGGGCAGTACCAATACAGGTATGAGCCCCCCAGGCCACCTCAGACCCGGAGCTCTGGCTTGTTTGGCCACACGCCAAGAAATTCACCCCACGGGGGATGCAGGCAGAAGCAAAAGTCTTCCACAAAAGAGCACATCCAAGATCTGCCAGCCTGGACCCAGAAGGCCCCTGGGGAGGTGCCAAGCCCTCTGCCTGCTGGGCGTGGAAGCCTTCCTGCCTTACCTGGTCTTTCCGCCTGAATCTTTAAACAGAGCTGCTTCACAAAATCCAGGGGGAGCTGAACGACCTCCTAAAAGCAAAGCAGAGACACGCCATCATTCGCATCCAGATCCCTGTGGCTATAGACAGACTCCTCCCAAACTCCAGGAACCAGCATGCAGGCTCAAGCACACTTTCTGTCCATCAGCCTTCCATGCCCCCTCCTGTCTTGGGGGTCCCAGAGCACCCCCTCCTGGCTTCCCTTCACTTTCCATTTCCCCACTAAGCGAGCGGTTCCCACAGAGCCACAGCGCGCGGGCAGAGAACGCGCTTTAGAGGCGCGCTCGGGCGCCAAGGCTTCACGTCCGAAACGACGGACCCCAACAAGGGTCGACGCTCCTCCGCGAGGTAAAAAGGCGCAGAACCGCCCGGACTCGGGATCCAAGAGCGGCCTCTGAGTGCCCGCGGAAGGCCCTCCTCAAGCCCCGGCGTGGGAAGGCTGCCACACGGACGGGACGGCGGCGCTTCTCCGAGAAAAGCCACTCCCGGGACTGGCGTCTCCCCTTCCGTGCAGCGGAAGCCTCTGGGGCTGCCTGGCGCCCAGCGGGGGCCTCACCGGCTCTCACGGCCTCTGGCGGATGATGCCCGCCGTGGAGCTGGGGGCGCAGAGACCCCGAGAAAGAAGTGTCCCTCCCCAGGGGCAGTCTGTTCTCTTGGGAGACTCCCCACGGGCCCAGGAGGAGGCCCACCGCAGGTCTGAGCGGGCTGTCTGTCTCTGAGCATCTCTCACGCTTTGTCTCTGTGTCTTGTCTCTCCCGGCGGCCGGCGGCCCCTCCAGGATCCCACACAACCGGAGCCCTTTTCCCCCCTCGGCCCTCTCCCCACTCTTCCCTCCCCCACGAGAGCTGTTTGATGTGGGCTCTCCCTTTAGGCTGGAAACTCTGCCTCTTAGCACAGTGCCAGGCACGCAGGGGGGCTTCATAAACACATCCAGGCTGGCTAAACAGTGCAGTCTAATGTGTGCCTGCACGGGCAGCCTCCAAAGGGAGAGAGTGAGGCCAGGCTGGGGTGGAGGGCCCGGACAGAGCCGGAGGCCCCCCCGCCCCCTCGGCCTGGCCGTCGGCCCCTCTCCAGCCCACGGGCGCCCTGGGCTCCCGGGGGACGCAGCGGGGCCCACACAGCCCAGAAGCAGATCGTTCCATTCCGGATGCTCGGTGCCAGGCTGCAATCGCCCTGAAGTGTGAAGGCTCAGAGTGCCAGCCGGGCACCCTGCGGGTGTCTGATCCAAAGATCTCTCGAGGCCAGGCTCGCTCGGGGCAGCCCTGCCGGGAGAGACCCTCGCAGGCGCCCTCTAGCCCTCGGGGGCCTGCGCTGTCCCTGTGTGTCCGGGCTGAGGCTCCTCTCACTTCCTCCTCCTCCCCCCAACCCTTCGTCGGGGCCTGGCTCATCTGCCACCAGCAACGGCGACTCTGGCGTGCCCACCTGGCCAGCCACCCTCCCGGGCAGGCACTGGCTTTGGCCCCTCCCAAGGCAACCCCTCGGGCTCGCCCCCAAAGCTGCAGCGTCAGGGAAGGCTCTCCCCACCCGGGGGGTCTCCTGGCCCCAAACGTGGTGGGTGGCGGGGCTCTCGGGCCAGCCCCCGCCCGGGCTCGGCCTCCACACCAGCTCCAGGCAGGCCTCCGGGAGCCCTTCCTTCCCAACACTCTGTGACGAAGGGTGGACGGCACAGCTCGGGGCGAAGCCTCAGAACAAGGCAGCGACATGCACCTGTGAGGCTCCACGTGTGTGTGTGTGTGTGGGGGGGACACACATATAAACACACACGTGTAACACCGTCAGGTATACAAACGTGTCTGAAATCCGGGAGAGGGAGGCCGGCTGTGTAGAGACCTGGGCACGTGGCGGGCTCTCCTGGCCCGGAAAGAAGGCTCCCGGGGGCCCTCGCCTGCCGCCGACACACTTGGGGAG
Source organism: Gracilinanus agilis (assembly GCF_016433145.1). NCBI lineage: Eukaryota > Metazoa > Chordata > Mammalia > Didelphimorphia > Didelphidae > Gracilinanus > Gracilinanus agilis. Next base: position 2,377,666 of record NC_058130.1, on the reverse strand, counting down.
ACGCGACCCCAAGAACGTCCCGAGGCCAGTGAGGCCCAGTCCGGAGGCTCCGCCACATCTGGAGAAGGCCCAGCCTCGCCACTCTCGCAGTGGCCGCCCCAGAAACTCGTTCCTCCCCGCCTCCCAAGGCCCACTGGCGATCCCCGGCCCCTGGGCTCCCTTCCCACGCGGGCCGCAGCCGACCAGGCTGTGCCCTGTCTGCGGGCCCCTCCGTGCCCAGCCAGGAGGCTCTCCGTCCTCTCTTCCCCTGCCACGGGAGGACCCTGGCCCAAACCCGGCCGTGCCCACGACTCCAGCCCTTCTGCCCTGGGAGCGATCGAGAAGCGCTTGTGGAACGGCGGAGCCCTGAACGGCCCCATCCTCAGAGCTCAGGGCTGCACGGGGTGCTTGAGAAGAGGCGGCTCCTTCGGGGGCCTCGCAGCCCTCGGACACCCCCCGCGCAATGGGCGGACGAGAGCCACCTGTTCCTGCGGCAATCGGAGCGTGGTCAGACCCGGAAGGCGCCCGGGTCCTCCGCGGCCCCCCGACTCGGTCCGTCTGTCACCGGGGAGCGCCTTCCGCTCCTCGGGATGAAGGAGGACGAGCCAGTGAGCGAGGCCCGGCAGAACGGGCCTCCTGAGCCCCTGCGTCCACGGGGGAGCCACCCCTCCCCAGCCTCGTCTCCTGACGCCGCCGCCTCCGGGGTGCCGGCCCTCACCACGCCGCACTCGGCCTGCTCTGGGCCATTTAGACGCCTCCCGGCAGGGCAGGTCTGAGCACGGAGCTCCCCATTCAGTCAACTCCGGCAGCTGCCGCCTCCCAGGCCAAATACCGGCTCTTCCGCTCGGCATTCGAAGCCCTTCCGAACCTTTCCGTCTCCTCACACCTCATACCCTTCCGTGTGCTCTGCCATCCGGTGACTCCGGCCTCTTCCTCTGAATCTGGGCCCTCTAACTGGCCTCAGGCCCGCCTTCTGCAGGTGGCCTTGGCCGAGCTGGGGCCTCCCCCTCTGCCCTGAGCCACGTCCACGCTCCGCCAGCCCACGGAGGACGGGAAGCTCGAGCCCCCTGTGGCCGCCAGACGCTCTGGACGAGGGGCCTGTGAGCTGAGCCCGATCCCGCGGGGGGCGGCCTGGGAGCCCTCGGGACAGCCCCGGCTCGGCCGTTCCCCGGCCAGAGTCCCTCCTTCCCGAGGCGCCGCTGCGAGTCCTCAGATCTTGGCACCGGGTGGAAGTGGGGGGCCGAGTCTCCTTTTAAGTGAAAGCTGGGTGCCTCGACCTCCCGTTAGCCCTCGGAGAGCCGCCTCACAGGCCCCGTTTTTAAGGAGAAAAGCCCGGCCAAGCCGCCCGGGAGCGTGGGCAGCGCCGTGCGGGGGAGGAAGGCACCGCGTCCCCCCGAGGCCCAGCGTCTTCCCGGGACGTGGGGGGAGCCGTGGCAGGCCGTCGCTGCCCCTTGGATGTGGCCGGGAGCCCTTCCCCTCCTAACGTTTGGGACGCTGGTCGTCGTCAAAGCCCGGCACCAAGTGGCCGGCTGCGGCCAGCACCGAGCTCCCCGGCTCCCGTCTCTCGCCACGGCGGTAACCCGCTCGGGGCCAACACCTGTCCCAAGCCGTGGTGCCAGGAAGGACGGTGCGTCCTCGGGGCTCCCCGGGAAGCCTTCCTCCTGCCCTTCCCAGCCCACGATCCCTCGGAGAAGACCGGAGGCTCCGGAGCACATTTCTCAGTTGGCCGGACGGGCCCTCGTGTGTAACTCTGCCACTCTGGACGAAGCCCGGAAGGCCTCGGTGATCACGCCGCTGACCCACGGGAAGCCACCGTCCCCCGAAACGCCCGGCTGAGCGTCCGTCCCCAGGCCCTGCCCGCAAGGGGGAACTCGGGGCTTCCCAACGGTCCGCTCACGTGGCCAGCGAGGAACTCTCTGGGGTCCCCGGCGGGCTGCTGCAGTCTGTGCCCCACGGCCTCGGCCTCCCTCTCTCCCCCCCAGTCCCAAAGTCCGGCCGCCTGCTGAGGGCCCACGCCGCGCCGGACGGATGGCCCCGGCTTCGTCGACGGCCGGCCTCACTCGAGCGCTCCACGGCCTGCTCCGGCCGCCTTCGTGCCCCCTTCCGCCGGGGGACGTCTTCACGGGCCGCCTCACTGACTCGCCACGGGCTCGTCGGGCCCCTCCACCTGGCTTAGGCCGCCTGCTGGGCGGTGTACCGGGGAGGCTGCTGGGCTCCGGGGGGCAGAGCCTCCCGCTGGAGGGGGCCCTCCTGGGCACACGGGCACGCCGCTGTAGAATGCCACGAGCAAGTGAAGAGTGAAAACACTTAAAAAGGCATCAAATGTGCAAAACCCAGAACACACGACCCGTTCTGTGCCGATTCAGACATGCCGCCGCGTCTCCCTGCCCAGAGGAGGGGATCCTCGGGGCCTCGCCCAGGGACCAAGGTGAGAAGCACTCGGGGCCCAGCGAGGCAGGGATGGCCGTGGCGGCCGGAACGAGGCCAGCCTGGCTCCTCCAGGGTGCCCCGAGCCGTCCTGGCGGCCTCTCACCTCGGGACCGCAGCAGGGGGCGCTCACATGCCAAGAGAGCTTCGAAGGGGGGTCCTTCGTGCCGTCTGGCCGGGGGGCACTGCGGCAAGTCCTAGTGCCGGGCGGGGGCTCCCTAACGGTGTCTCCGGCCACTCGAGAGCTCGGCGAAGTAAAACATACCGTACAAACGAAGCCAAAGGGCCAGCTCGGTGGTTCAGTGGATACTGAGTCAGGCCTAGAAACAGGAGGGCCTGGCGTCCAATCTAGCCGAGTGACCCTGGCCAAGTCATTTAACCCCCTTGGCCTAGCCTTTACCATTCTTCTGCCTCAGAACCAATACACAGTACTGATTCTAAGACAGAGAGGGAGGGAAGGAGAAAGGAAAGGAGGAAGAGAGGGAGAAAGAGAGGAAGATGACAATAATAGTATTTAACAAGTACTTTGAGACCTTCAAAATACCTTATAAATATGCCATTTAATCCTCACAACAACTCTAATTTGGGGGGTACTATTATCCCCATTTTATGGAAAGGGAAACTGAGGCAAGCAGCGGTTAGGAGGCTTGCCAAGTCACACGGGAGCCTTGTGGGTCAGGCCTTCCCGACCCCAGGCCCAGCTCTGAGGCTATGGCCGCTACCTGTCTTTAAATCCATTTCTGACAATGGAGGTGACTGAGGCCCAGGACGGACGGGGAGGCCGGGCGGACAGGGTGGCGTTCAGGCCGGGGCACGGCAGACTTGGTCTTGCTGTCCTACCGCAGGTGGGCGGGCCCAGGCGCAGAGCCCTGGGGCGCCCCTTGGCCGGGCTGCCTCCACACGGACCTCCTGACTCAGCGGGTCCCCCAGGCGCTCGCCCAGACTGCCAGGCGGCCGGCGGCTCTCCTTATCTTATCGGCACGATAGGCTGAAAGCCGGCTGAGCCCACGTCCTACCGGTCTAACAACTCGGAGAAAAAAGGACAGCAAACCGGCCTCCTCTGGCCCAAAGCCACGGTGCCAGGCCCGAGCGGCTCCTCCCTTCCCAGCTAGAACTTTCCCAGGAACCTAAAGCGGCTCCGGCTTCCCCCTCCCCTCGGACGGTCAGTGGGTCGGTCCGTCCTGCAGCTCCTCCCGGGCCGGTGACGAGGGGCTCCAGGCAGCTCTTCGCAGTGAGGCCGCTGGCTGGTCTCCAGGAGCTCCTCCCCGGCACCGGCTCACCATCCTCGGGGGCGAACGGGGCCGTCTGTCCAGTGGTTCCCACGATAGGACTAAAAAGGTGGCTCCTCCCCGCTCGTGCCAGGCCGTGGCCAGGGCCGACGGCCCCCTCCCTCTTCTGGCGGCCACTCCGGCAGCTGTCCAGGTGCTGCGTGGCCAAAGGCGTCCCGAGCCGTCCTTACTTCGACCGGCCAACCAGCACTGGGGACGGAGGAGTGGAGGGGGCGCTGCGGCCCCTCAGAGGCCCTCCTGTTAACGAGGGGACGTGCGGGGATGCTCTGCTTGTTCAGTCATTTTCAGCCGGGCCGACTCCTGTGACCCCATTTGGGGTGTTCTTGGCAGAGATACTGCAGTGGTTGGCTCATGTGACAGAGGAGGAAACTGAGGCAGACAGGGTGATGTCACTTCCTCAGGGTCACGTGGCTAGGAGGGGGTGAGTCTTCCGTTGCCAGTGAGCTGCCCCTGGACACACAAAATAAAACGGGGTCCTTTGGGCAAGGAAGGGGAGCCCTTGTCAGAGGGCGGGTCATGCTAGGGCCTCCCCACCAGAGTCTCCGTCGGCAGAGTTTGGTGCCTTTCCACGCCACCCCCCCCCCCAGCCCATTCACAAGATCTTCTCCCGTGGGCTGCCAGCATTTCCTCCTTGTTTCCTCCAGGACGATCCCGCCCCCGGCCTGTCCAGGGACCACGAGGCACAAAAACAACAGGGCTCTAAATGCTCTCATATAGGAAGCACGGCCTGAGCCTGAGGCTGAAGCTCTCTGACCCGGGCTGCCTCTGTTTCCTCCTCTGTAAAATGGGGCCAGTGGCCACCCCGACTTCCCAGGTTTACTCCTGTCAGCCCCGGGACGAAGCGTTCGCAGGCTTGTGGGTCTGCCGGGCACAACTCGGAGGGCCGCGTGTGGGAGCAGATGCGCCCCCTTCCCAGCCCCTCTCGCAGAGGCTGCGCTTCTTGGGCGCCCTCGGCTTCATCTGGGATGGGGGATGGAACCTTCTCCCCTGGGCGGCCCCGCTCCGGGCCTCGTCGTACCCGCTTCTGTCCGTGACCCCGCGGACGAGAAGGGCCCTCACGAGCGGTGGCTCCTGCCCAGTTTCCTGTCTGTGACGAAAGTCGGGCGAGATCGAGGTCGGGGTACATCACGGTGGCGGGGTGAGGGGCCGGCCTACGCCTCATCTCTCTTCTTGAGCCGGGCATCCCGGCCTTGCCCTGGCTCTCCGGCACAGCCAGGGAGCTTTCAGGATCCCTCTTTGCCGGGCCTCCGGCCCACCATGAGTCGCTCTTTTCCTCAACAACAAGAGATCATCCCCTTCCACCACCACCACCTAGTGGGAGAGAGGATGAGCGAAGAGGACAGCCTCGAGCCGCTGAAACGACCGAGGAGCCAACGGAGGGCCGACGCGTCCCACGACGATCTTCCACAGAAATTTGGCTGCCCGAAGCCCCTCTGAAGCCTCGTCCAGGGCGGACCCCGTAAGCGTCTCGCCCAATGGCTCCCCCCGCAGGAAACGGTCTCCTACGGCCCTGCATGGCATCCGAAGTCCTTTCCGGGCTTCCTGAGAGGCTGGCTCGAGCCCTCTGTCGTCCCCCTGCCCCACCCCCGCCCACCTTAACGCTGACCCGCGTCCATCTCTGCTTGCACAGCTGTTGGCGTGCCATGGCGCCCCCCTCGCATTCCGGGGCTCCCTCCTCCTCCTCAGGGCACTCCAGGCTCCGAGAAGCTTCTGACTTCTGTCCCCAAAGCCCCTTCCCTGGACGCCCTCGTGTCTTCGTCCCCCCCCGGCCTCGCTCACAGCCCGTTCCCCCGGCACGTAGGGCGGCCACGGCCCGGGAGGGCCCGCTCGTTCCCTGGCGCCCGGCTTCGGCTCAGGGCGCGTCTCTCTGCATCCTCGCGGGGGCACTTTGCTGGCGAAGGGAGAGCTCCGGCCAAGCCCCGCCACCGCCTCGTCCCCAGGCCCCCGAGTTCTCTCCGGATGGCCATTGGCCCCAAAGCTGGAGAAAACGGGCATCGTTTTACCCCCAATGGGGGTGGGCAGGGCGGGGGGGTCCCCTTCCAGCGCCATCAGGACGGACGAGGAAAGCAGCAAAGGTTAGCGGGAAGCCAGGCCGCTGGGGGAGGAGGCCGCAGGCGGGCACAGGCACGGGCACACAGCCAGGAGGAAGGAGGCTGCAGGGGTCACCTGCACGCAGCCGAGCCTTCGGGCCTCCTGCTCACGGCGGACGTGCCCTCGTCGGCGCCATCGTGCCCCGGCATGGAGGACGGAGTCCGGCCCCCACAGGTGCCCAGCCGGGCTTTGCCGAAGCTCTTCCCCTTCCCGGCTGCCGGCTTCCCGACCCCAATCGAAGGGGCTCCGAGGGCCGGGGAAGGTCCCGGGCGAACGATGGCACCCCGCGAGGGTATGGGTGGTCGCCATGAGGGTGCAAAAGGAGGCTTTTCAGAGATGGGGAGTGGCGAAGCGCTACGTCAGGGAGGAGAGAAAACCGCCAGGAAAGCGGCCCGTCGCGGCTCCGGGTAAGACGCGGGGGACGGCGGGGCGGCTCAGTGCCCAGAGAGCCGGCTCTGAGACGGAGGTCCCGGGTTCTGGTCAGGCCCAGGCCCTTCCCCGCGGGGTGACCCTGGGCAGGTCACTCGCCCCCCATCGCCCAGCCCTCCCTGCTCTCCTGCGCCTCAGGGGCCGGCCGGCTCGGGGCCACTTAGGTTTCGGCCCAAGTCCACCAGGCGCCTCCCAAACGGTCTCCGACTGGACTCTCCTGAGGTCCGCCCCGGCCGCTCGGACCAGCTCAAAGCCCGGAGGCCACGCGTGCCATCCCCCGAGATCTCCAGCAGCCTCTGCCCGTGGCCGTGCTGCCGTCCCCGGGGCGCTCCTGCCCGCCCCCCTCTGTCCGGGGGCCCAGGAACCCGTCACTCACCCCATAATGCACGTAATTCTCCCCAAAGAACTCCGTCATGACGTTCTTGCTGAAGTCCACTATGTTCTGCAGATGGCGAAAGACCTCCTCAGACGTCTGCAAAAGACCGGGGGGGGAGGGGGGGGTGGCGTCACAGGGGCCCCTCGTGTCACTCCCCGCCCCCCCCAAGGCCCACCCGTGGGTGCGCTCGCACGGCGGCACTTACCTTGCTCCGGTTCGGCGGGAACTTCAGGAAGCGCAGCACCACGCACCGCTGCGGAAAGAGAAGCACAATCAGCCTGGGGGGCGCACGCAGGGAGGGGGGGCGCCGAAGAACGGCCTGAGAGCGAGGGAGCCCCGGAGGGCGCTCTCTGGCCCTGAGCCGCGTCCCTCCGGCCGTCCAGGCCCCAGAATGGGCAGGCGGCTGGCCTCGGTCCTCCCGGGGATGCCTGCAGAGAGGCGGGCCCAGAACGGTGGCAGCTACGCAGCACACGCTGCCTGGGTCGCGCCCTCTGGAGGAGCCGAGCAGGTGGCTGGGCAGTCCAGCAGACAAAGCCAGGCCCGGGGAGCCGAGGGCCTGGGTTCCAATCTGGCTTTGCTCCCATTGCCAGCCCCTGGCGCTCCTGTCTTAGAACTGATGAGAGGGCAGAAGGGAAGGAAAAGCCCGGAAGGAGGAGAACAGCAAAGGGCTCTTCTCCACTTCCCTTCCGTGTCCTCCGTGCACAAGCCCAGCTGGCCATCTGGCTGTCTCCCACCTCTGCGCCTTTGCCCAGGTCGTGCTCCAGGTTCCTCTTGGCGTGCTCACCCTCCTCTGCTCCGCTCAGGCGCCCCTCCCCCCCGGAGCCTCTCCGTCCTTCTTCTGTGTGGATGCGTGTAGGTTTGTGTTTCCTCTCCTGACCGTGCGGGAAGGCAGGCGCCGCATCCCGGCCTCTCGGCCTCAGAGTCAGCCCAGAGGCCCTCCTGGCTCTGGCCTGGGACTCCGGGAAAACCCCCAAATCCCGCCTCCGCTCTGGCGCAGAAGCACGCCGCGGAGGCCAAGGGGAGGGCCGGTTGGGCGGCGGGCCGGCGGCCTGGAAAGCCGGGCTTCACGGCCGGTCCCTCGGCCACAGCCCCTGGGCGGCTTCTCCCAGGAGCCTCTGCTGCTCACTGTGGGTCCAGACGCTCTGTCTGCTGGGAGGGAGCCCGCGCAGGAGGCCAGGGACGGGGATGCTCCCGAGGTGGTGAGAAACGTGCCCCGCATCCCGCTGGCACAGCCTTCCGACAACCGCGAGCAGGAGGGCAGAAGGAGGTGCGAGGACGGCCTGCTGGGCCCGAATGGCCAACCGGACAGTCGCCAGACCCTTCGGAAGCGGCTCCTCAATGCCAAGCTCAGTGCCAAGGAAGGGAGCCGGCCCTGCTCACGCATACAAACAGGTGCCGTGCGTGACCAGCAGGAAGAAGCCCGGGGCAGGCCGGGGGCCCCCCGAGAGGCTCCCCACAAAGGCAGGGCTTCCTGAAAGAAGGGGGGACGCCAAGCTGGGAAGGCCGGGAGGGGGGAGGGAGGCCCGGCCGTCCCCTCCTGGCGTCTGGAGCCGCCCTCCCCATCAGGCCAAGAACCAGGAGGCGGGCGGGAGGCCAGAGCTGAGCAGACTGTGCTCTCGAGATGGGGTGGGAGCCGCGGGCCCCAAGAAGCACCAGTGACCGGCCTGGGTGACCCTGGGCAGGTCACATGACCTGTGTGCCTGGAGGGGAGGGCAGACTTCTACCAACTGAGGCAGCAGGAAGGCGGCCGAGAAGCCGATTTCTCAGAATGGTTGGGACACCCGGGGAATGGCATGGTGGCCCCGAGGGCCCAGGCGGGCAGGATCAGGCTGAAAACCCGGCCCTGGCCCCAGCCCTGGCCCGGCTGTGTCGGAAAAGAAGCAGCAGCTGGCGTCCCGCTGGGGGAAAGCGGCCCCTGCAGCCCACTGGAGGGGCCCAAGGCCTAGCCAGAGGGTGCAGGCAAATCCTAAGAAGCCGGATGCTCCCTCCTCCCACGGAGTCACCGCTAGGGTGTCTGGGCCGGCTGGCAGCCCCCTCCCCAAAGCCAGGATGGGGGCCCGGAGGTGGGCCCAGGCCGGCCGGCCTAGCTGGGAAGGCTCCCCGCCTGCTGGCCCTGCTTCCAGAATCCTCACACCTGACTCAGAGCCTGCCCCGGCCAGCTCCAGCCCCGCCTCGCCTCACTCCCTCTGGCTGCTGATCCGGCTGGCAGCCCTTCCTTCACCAGGAAGTGCCCCATTCCCACACACGTGGGCACACATCATGCTGGGCTGGAGGTGGGGCCGGGGTCAAGGTCATCTCCCTGACAACGGGGCCTTTCCTTTGGGATGAGTGACAAGCCCTGAGCTGGCCCCCAGGCAGGGATCATCAGCTGCTTCTCCAGGCCCGTCTAGGAAACAACAGCCTGCTGGCTCCCGGATAGAACGGGGGCAGGAGGAGAAAGGTCCTGGGTGCAAATCCGACCTCAGACATGCCCTAGCTGGTGACCCTAGGCCAGTCCCTTCCCCTGGTGTGCCTCAGTTTCTCCATCTGTCACGGGCTGACGGAGGGGATGGCTAAGCCTCCCGTCCGGAGAAGAACCGCCATGTATGCCTGGACACGGGTGTCAGTGCCCGGGGAAGGCCGAGGCCCCAGGGACGCTCCCTCCCCTGGCATGAGTTAGACCCCCCCCCCCACCTCATCCAGGGCCTGGTCACCGGCCGGGGCTGGCCCAAGGCCGTGTCCACCCCCTGGACCGCCTCGCGGCAGCGGCCCTCAGCAGCCCTCCCCGCCCCCAGCCCTTCCTGCTGAGCCGAAGTTGGCCAAAGGGAAAGATCTTCCCGCGGTAGGACCGCAGCCCGGTGGCAGCCCAGGGGGCGCCGGGTCAGGGGTCAAGGGTCAGGGGTCGGGGCTCACCTGCGCGTGCGCCACGACCAGGCTCTTGTTGCCCTCCCCGTGGTACGTCCATTCATTCTCGTCCATCTTGGCCGCGTCCATGCCCTGGCCCCGGCCCCCGCCCCAGGCTGGACTCGGCCCCGGCCCCGGACGCCCGCCCTCGGCCCGCGCCCGGCCCCGGGTCCGGGCTCCGTCACCGCCGGCTTCGGGGAATG
>NC_058130.1:2285589-2323300 GCF_016433145.1 Gracilinanus agilis | reverse complement strand
CCTTGGGGGGGTCGTGGGCCTTGGGGGGGTGTCGTGGGCCTTGGGGGGTGATTGTGGGCTGGGGCAGGCGGTGGTGATGGGGTGTCTGGCCTCCGCGGGACATGAGCCTTCCCAGCTTAGCTCAGGCCTGCTCTGCTTTTCTCCGGGGGTTGTGGTTTCCAATGGGGGTCTCAGCCGGGCCCATGTACCCCTCAGCTCGCTTGTTTTTTCTAAGCAGAGAAAGTCTCCGGGGTCCTGCTGCGCCCCCGCAGCCCTGCCCTGACTCAGCCTCAGACCCTGGGCTGGGGCGCTCCCTGGTACTTGGGGCCTATTGGTCACTGGTGGCACCCGAGAGCCCAGAGAGTTGGGCCAGAGTTGGGGAGACCCAAGTTCAAATCCTGCCCCTGAAACACTGGTTGGGTGACCCTGGGCAAGTCACTTCACCTCTGGCCGCCTCTGTTTCCTCCCGTGTAAAATGGGGAGAAGAGCCGCCCCCCAGCCTCCCAGGGTGCTCGCGAGGGTCGGACGAGACTCTCCATAAAAGCGCTTTTTAGTCCGGTGGGGCCGTATGAATGCTCTCGTCATTGTTCTTCGTGTGGCACTGTAAAGCCCCTCCGGCGGCCCTGGCCGTGGTGCCCCCAGGGATGCCCGCCCTTCCAGGAGGGGCAGAGCTCCTGCCACCAGTGGGCACGTGGGCATCTGTCTAGGCCGGCTGGGAGGAGAGAGTGAGCCCTATACGGGCGTCTTGTCCATCGGTTCTGTTGGGGGCTGCGGGGGCTGGTCTTCCCCGGCCCGGAGCCCTCGTGCTCTCCGGGGTGCCCGTCCCAGAGGGCTGGTGTAGACGCTGCCCCTGCCCTGTCTCTGGCCACTAACACAAAGTGCTTCCGCTGGGACGGGATGCGATGAGCATCCCTTGTTTTACAGATGGGGAAACTGGCCGAGCGAGGGGCAAGGCCTCACCTTGGGTCCGGGAAGTGTGTGGGGCAGGATTCGAATTTGGGGCTTGTGACCCTACGACCATCCCCCCACGTCCCTAGTGGGCCTCTGGGACTTCGAGGGTGTCTCTTGCCCTCTGTCTGGATCCAAATGCTTCCCCCCTTAAAACCTTGATTCCAGGCAGGGATTCGGGAGGGGTCGGGAGTAGGCTGAGAGGGGGAAGAACGAGGCCTCGTACCTTGAACCCAGGGCTGCGAGCTGAGGGGGGGCGAGCCGCAGCTTCCCATTTGATGAGGGCCCCCAGAACGGAGCCTGATTCCGAGGGATCGCCGCCGAGAGGGTCAGGCCAAGCTCCGTGTCTGCGGTCCAGCCTGGCGCTGCCAGCGTGCCCGTGGTGGGAGGGCCTCAGGCTGGCGCGTGGCCCGGTGCCTGGCCCGGGGAGCCGCCTCGTGCATGCCAGGCCCGGGGACGGAGGGGCCTCCCGCCCTGCTGCCCAGGCCTTCCTGCCCTTCTAGCCGATGCCCAGCGCGGGAGGGCCCGATGGGCCGGGCGGCTGTGTCTGGCTGCGCAGGCAGCCGGGGGTGGGCTCTGGTGCCTCCGTCCCCCCCGGCTCCGCTCGCCTCACGGGCAGGCCCCGGCCCCGGGGCTGGAAGTCGAGGTCCCTGCGTGGAGCCGGCCGGCCGGGCCTCAACAGCCCTCCTCTTCCTCCGCAGTCCTTCCTCCTGCTGTCGACGAAGAAAGATAAGCTGCCCCGCGACCTGCGGGTGCCCGACCTGTCCTTGAAGGGCCTCTTTGAGGTACGGAGGCCGGGCCCGGCTCGGGGTGTGCCAGGGCCTTGGGGGGAGGGCTTAGGAGGTGGCCCTAGAAGCCTGCCAGGCCCAGGAGAGACTGTGCCAGCCGGGCACCCTCACGAGCCCGTGTTTGTCCCCAGAAATACGTCATCTTTGGGCACTACGAGAAGATGGAGCAGATGCCCAAGCTGGTGCAGTGGCTCATCTCTCTGGGTGCCAGCGTCGAGAGCATCGGGCCCTACCCTCTGCATGCCATCATGAAGCTCTGCATCCAAGCCAGTGAGTGCCCGCCGTGCCCACCGGGAGGGAGGGAGTCAAGTGCCCGGGGCCGGCGGGACCGGGGGGCAAAGCTGCCACAGGCCCCTCAGTGGGGAAAGCCGTGCAGGGCTCCCCGGCTGCACCCCCAAACCCCGCTGGCAGCGGGCACCGTGGCCCAGGCCCCCCAGGGCCCCCCAGGCCCCCCCAGGCCCCCCAGGCCCAGTCTTCTGTCTGGTCAGACGGTCGTGGGGTCTTTCTGCACTTCCTTCAGAGGAGAATCACCTGTTCCGGTGGGTGATGGAGCAGAAGCCCGAGCTGAGGGCGGAGATTAACCAGACGGATGCCGATGGCTGCACCGTCCTGCACATCGTCGCCTCCCATTGCGCCGGCTACATCGGCAGACGTAAGGAGCGTGGGCCCGGGGGGTGGGGGGACGCCCGAGGCCCCTCCGGGCCCCTGTGGCAGCCTGGGCTCTGGGGAAGGGGCCCTCCCTGATGCTAAGGCCAAGGGTTCAAAACCCACAAGGACAAATTTCAGGAAGAGTCAGACCCTCGGAGGCCGCTACAGCCCCCCCTTCTTGGCTTGGCCAGGGTCCGAGTTGTTCAGGAGCCCACCAGTGCCTGGGGGACGCTTGTCAGCCGTTGGGGCGGTCAGCAGGCGTTCACCGGGTGCCTCCTCTGCGTGAGCCTGTGCCAGGCATTGGGCGGTCTCATGGCGCTGAGGGAGCAGCTGAGCCGGGCATTTCTGGCCTTCTTGGCCAGAGGAGAGGGGCCCACGCTTGGGAGGGTCCCAGGCCATTGGGGTTGGGGACTCGGAACCATTGAGAGACCAAAAATGGCAGCAGCTTGAGCCGTGCGGCACAGGGAGTGAGCATCCTGGTGCCCGTCAGCATCGCCATCGCCAGGCTGCCTCCGGGCCCTCGCTGCACCGCAAGGTCAGCAGGGAGGGATGGCAGCGCGGGACCCAGGGGGCACCTGGGCTCAGCTCTTCCCAGGGTCCTTGCCAGTGACCCCACAACCCCCGAGAGCAGAGGAGAGAGGCCGGTGCCCTCTTCAGGGCCCCTGCCCCCAACGGCTGCCCATCTCTGCCCAGCACCTCGTTTTTGACAGGCGAGGAGAAGGGATGAGCCTCCCTTCTGTGTCCCCCATGGCATTGCCAGGCTCTTGGCCAGGCTCCCTGGAGTGCTGGGTCTTTCCTGCCTGGGTCCTGGCTGGACAGACGTCAGGGCTCCTGAGCTTACTTGGGGGCCTCCAGCCGAGGGAGAGCCTTCCTGCCGTTCTTTAAAGAGGCGCTCCGGGCTCCCCCATCTCCGTGGCTGAGGGCAGGGCCAGGGGCCCAGAGACCACAGCAGGGGAGCCCAGGCCCAGCTTTGACTCCCTGGCAGTGGTAGAGGGCTGGCAGGTTGGAGGGGCAGAAGCTCCCTTCTCTGCTGGGCGTTACACCTGGGGTCGGCCCCCCCGGTAAGCCTCGTCCCCTCGATTCCAGGGTTGCTGAATGCCCAAATGCCAGGGGCCTTGTGGGCTGCTCAGAGGCCCAGCTTGTGCCCTTCCCCTCCCTCCAGCCTCCCCCCCACATTTGTTTTTCCCTTGGAGCAAAGCATTTCCCTAACTCTCTTGATGCCGGTGATTGTTGCCAGGCAACAGCATTGCCTGGTAACCCCGTTCTCCTACTTGCTGTTGCCAGGGAGCAAATTGGACCAATCGATCAGCACAATGTTTGGTCTCTTCCACTGTGTGGGTAGGGGCGTGTGTGGGGATGAGCTGCAAGGCTGGCATCCTGTGGTGCCACCCCCTGGCATCACCCCACAGCATCAACTTCTGCTTTCCTGGGGTGGTTGTGATCAGGGCCCCCCAAGACTGCCCCCCAACTATGGCATTGCCCCTTGGTGCCACCCCGCAGCATCACCCCATGGCATGCACTTCTGCCTTCCTGGACCATTGTGTCAGGGCCCCCCAAGACTGCTCCCCCAACTATGGCATTGCCCCATGGGGTGTGCTTCTGCCTTCCTGGGCCACCGTGTCAGAGCCCTTCGGGCCTGCCTCCCCAATATGGCATCGCCCCTTGGTGCCACCCCGCGGCATCACCCCATGGCGTGTGCTTCTGCCTTCCTGGGGTGGTTGTGATCGGGGCCCCCCAGGCCTGCCCCCTGGGCTGGGTGGTGACTTGCTCTTGTCCTTCACTGCCCCAGGCCAGACCGAGGACGTGCAGATGCTCCTGTACCTGGGGATAGACCCCACCATCGCGGACAAGCAGGCGCGCCGCGCCGTCGACATCCTCAAACGGAACAAGAACTTCAAGGCCATTGACAAAATCAATAACTTCTTGGAGAGCAGGAAGAAGGCGGCTGGCGCCAAGGGTGCCTCAGGTACGTGTCTGCCCGGCCTCGCTCCTGTGACTCTCCCAGCCAAGCTGGAAGGGGCCCCGCCGTGCCCGCTGCGCCAGTCTCCCAGGTACGGTGGAGCAGACCGAGGCCCCACAGGGCAGGTCTGGGATCCAGCTTCAGAGTCCTGACCAGGACGCTCTCTTGCCCACCTCCTGTGCCCAGGAGGCTTCTTCCACCCTGCCTCTCCTCCAGCCCTTCCCTGTTCTGGGGAACAATCCAGCCTCAGGTCAGCCTCTGGGGAGGATCTCGGGGCCTCCCGCTTCCTTTTCTCAGCCTGGTTCACACATTCTCCTTCACACAACTTTCTCCTGTCCAGTCTGACTGAGATGGGCCTTGGCATGTTCCCTGTGCACAGCGCGGTGCCCCCCGCTTAGTCACAGGGAGAAAATGCCCCAGGAGGGGCTCAGGCCTGCCTGTGGGAGAGCCCTGCCTTGTGCCTTGGCCTCCCAGGATCCCCATCCTGCTGCCTCTCCCAGGCGGCCTCCCTGGTCTGCCTCTCTGCATCCCGTGGCCTTCCTCCCTTGGTGGTGCCTGTGCCATGTCTCCCGGAGCAGGGGCAGGCTCTTGGTGGGCCTGTCCTTTGCTGTGTCCACACCGTGTCCTGTTGGCACAGGAGGGACATTTTCACCCTATAGGGAGAACGTTCTGCCTCCTGGCATCCCGTGGCGCCTGCTTGCTCTGCCCTGTCCACACTGTCCCCTGGAGCTGGCGGGGAGACCATCATCCTTCTGATCTCCCCTGTGGTTAGAGCTTTCTGCCTCCCGGCACCCCGTGGTCCTTTCTCCCTCCCTTTGCTGTGCCCACACCGTGTGCCCTGGAGCAGGGCGCCCTCCTTTTTGCCTTTGTATCCCCTGGATGTAGACACAGTCGGTGCTCACTGAGTTCTGTTGAGCCCTCTGTGGGTGCCCATCCCTGACACGCGCCGTCACCCAGAGGATGGTGGGGGCCCCACGGCCCACTGGGGGCCCATCCACGGGCAGCCAGCCTCATTGTTGCACTCGGCAGACCGGCTTCAGGCTGTTTTTGAGCCGTGGCGGTCTCTGCCTCACCCCCTTTTTCGCGGTTCCTTCCTAGCGTTCTCTTTTTCTCCGAGTTTTTTGGATGTGGTCATGGCTGTGCTGGCTCAGGCTGGGGTCAGGGCGGCACAGGCGGCCCCTCCTTCCCCAGACCTTCGGCGGCGGCTGACCCACCCCTGCCGGGTGTGCCCGTGGGCTGCCTGCCCGGGTTTTCCCGTCCCCGATGAACCTGCTCAGAATAGTCTTTGCTCCAAAGGGTTTCCCCGTTAGGGTTCGCTTGGGTGGGAAGGGCTGGGTCCGGCTCCAGGAACCGTGTGGTGGCTGCCGGCTCCCCTGGCGAGAGCCCTTCCCCAAGATGGCGCCCGTCCGTGGCGCATCCGTCTCCCCTGCCGGGCCGCAGTGGGCTCTCGTGGCAGGGAGAGGGCCCGGGCGCTGCCCTCGCTGGCCGTCGGGGCACGGTCTGGCTCTCCCCTCGGCCGGGCACGGTCTGGCTCTCCCCTCGGCCAGGCACGGTCTGGCTCTCCCCTCGGCCGGTCCCGGCTATTCCCGGGATGGCTCGTCGTCCCCTCCCGCTCCGGATGTTCCTTTGTGTCGAGCCACAGTTCGCTCTTGCCACGTGGCCAGACCCTTCGTGTGGCCTCGGATCCATCTGCGCGCGTTGTCGGGGAGGCCCGTGGTGTGGACCAGGCCGGGGCTAAGGGCCGCCGAGCCCAGGGGAGGCAGTGCCTGCGGCTGGGAGCCCGCGGGGGCTGGGGCGGGGGTGGGGGCTGCGCCGTGGCCGTAGGAGAGCGCGTGGAGGAGACAGACGGCAGGCCCTGGGGATGGGGGCGTCCGAGGAGGCGGGGAGGCAGCAGAGCGGGCAAGCCTCGGGGAAGGGCTGCCAGAGGAGGCGGAGAGGCGGAAGCCTGGAGAGGACGGAGCCGTGTGCCAGGGCGAGGGAAGGAGTGAGGCACGGAGCTCCTGGCACGGCCGGGGCCCTCGGGAAGCTGAAAGCCCCCCAAGGGGCTGCTCCAAATGGTTTTGGGGAGTCCTGAGCAGAGCGCGGGGCTTGGGGGGGAGCAAGCCAAGGCCGGTCACCGTGTGATGGGGGAGTCGGGGGGGGGCTGGCACCGGCCCCTCCTTCTGCCCAGGCCTAAGCATTGGCCACCGCAAGGCCAGGGCCTTCGGACAGTAAACTGGGTGGCCTTGGCCAGACTCTGGGGCCCCTCCGTGCCCCAGATGGCCGGCCCACTTCTGTACTGAGACTCCGGCTGTTCCCAGACAGGTCCATGAACCGGAAGTGATGGGGGGTCAGTAGTGTCAGGCCACAGGAAGGCCCAGGGAAGACGGGGTGCGGGGCCCTTTGAGGGGGCCTTTAATGGGCTGCAGACCAGAAGGGGGGCAGGAGGGAAGATGTGGACTTGGGCCGGGTGGGGTTCCTCTGAGTGGGCTGGAACTGCTCCCGGGCCGCCTTCCCCAGACACCACTGGGCAACGGCAGTGACCGCGTGGGCAGAGCCGGGCTCCTCGGTGGGCACTTCATCGCTGCCCTGCTGCCGGGAGGCTCTAACCATGAGGCTCAGCAGGCCCGATGCCTCTGCTCAGGCCGGGCACTGACCCTCCGGCCCTCCCTGCCCCCTCTGCAGGAAGCCGCTGCCAGCGGTACGCGCCAGGGCAGCAGGGCGTGAGCGACGCGTCGCTGCGGGAGAGCCACGCCTTCCTGGACATCCTGGAGCCCTTCATCCAGTATCTGTGCTCGGAGAACCGCTCGCAGCAGAAGGGGCTGCTCAAGCACGAGGTGGTGCAGAGGTTCCTGCGCCTCCTGTCCACCATCCAGGGTAAGAGCCGGCGGGGGCTCCCCTGGGGGAGGGGATCCCGAAGCCCCCGAAGCCCGGCCCCTCCCTCGTGGTAAGACTGGCCTGGGGGAGGGGCGTGTCCCCCACGGGGGCTCCCCGTGACCTCGGCCTGCCTGCCCCCCCAGTCCTGCCGCCCCACGTCGTCTGCGAGTTCAACCACGCGTGCGCCAGCGCCTTCATCCGGCTGCTGCTAGAGAAGCAGAAGTGGCACGAGGTCCTGCTGCTGCTGACCGGCAAGGCCAACGCCGAGTCGTCCGTGGCCGACGGCCTCATCAAGAACTGTAACTTCTCCGACCTGGACATCCGCACGGTCATCCAGCACCTCAGCCACTGGGACCGCCGGCGGATCTACCTGCTGGGCTGCCTGATCGATTGTGGTGGTGAGCGGGCACGGTGCCCACGCTGCCCTCCCCTGCCCCCTGCAGCGTGCCCCAGCTGAGGAGTAGGGGGAGCAGAGGCCAGGGTTGGGGGTAGGACCCCCAGATGGGCCCTCTTAGTGCGCCCCGTGTTGGGCTTCTCCCTCCCCCCACACGGGCTCCTGGTTGCGTCCGCAGCGCCCACGGAGGGGCTGAACAGGAACCAGGACCGCGAGAGGCCCCTCACTATGTGCCTGAAGAGCGGCGACTACCAGCTGGCCTTCCTGCTGCTGAGCAAGGGCGCCGACCCGCGCGGCATGACGCTCACGGAGGGGGACATGCCGCTCCACGCGGCGCTCTTCATCTACCTGGACAAACGAGGTGCGGTCTTTGGGGGCCGGAAGGGGGGTCGGGGGGCAAACTTGGGGCTGGGCAGGGCGCTGGGCCTTCCTCTGGGCCCCGGGCAGTGGGCCGGCTCTGCGGGCACTGCACCAGGCCTGCCTCTGGGCCTTCCTCTGAGCCCACAGGATGGCGGGGCTTGACCAGGGGCTGCTGTGAGCGGCATTTTCCTGAGTGGGCCAGACACGGCCCCCTCCAAACCTCCAAACCCAAATGGGGGTTCCTGCCCGTTCTTTCTGGTTTTATCATTTATTTCCCAGTGAGGTCTTGGAGGGGGGCTCTACTGTTTTAGGGTGCAGGTCCCCCCCCAGGGGGTGTCGTAGCCCAATAGAGGCCACACCTGCCCTTCACGTAACACGCGTGCCCACGGTCCCCATGCCGTGGCAGAAGCCACATGACGCACACACACAGGGCAGACACTCAGGAAGGAGGCAGAGTGGAGGATGCAGGCTCTGAGGCAGCTTCCTGGTGCCGCGTCGGTCCCCGGCCTTCTTTCTGGGTCTTCTGAGCTCATCTGGTTTGTCGTTCCTCACGGCGCTGTAGGACCCCCCTCACAGCCACGGACCACACGTGTTCCTCTGTGCCCCGAGTGACGGACACCCCGCAGTTTCCAATTCTTTGCCACCACCCAAAGAGCCGCAAAAATATGTTGGTACACATAGGTCCCCCTCCCCTATCCCCGATCCCTTTGGGGCTCAGACGTGGGAGCGTCCGGCGGCCCCTGGAGCCTGGATCCACGTGGCTCTAAGGAGCGGTCTGATTGGCCCGCAGCTCCACCAACAGTGTATGAGTGCCCCCATGTTCCTGCCCCCTCCGGCGTGTCTCGCTTTCCTCGGGATCGTGCCGGGCCTCCTGGCAGGAGCAAGGGGGGCATCTCGGGGTGTTTTCGTTGCGTTTCTGCAGTCTGCGGGCACCGGGGCGTTTGCGGAGGGGCCTCTGGCCAGCTCTGGGCTCCTCCTCGGACGCCGGCCTGTGGGCGCGCTCTGACCCTCTCCTGCCTGTTCTTGGTCCGCAGCGGACATCGGCTTCACCTTCCTGAGCCACCTGCTAGACCTGTACAGCTCGAGCCCCTCGGACTTCTACTTCCTGAGCCCCAACGCCCAGGACGCCAACGGGAACACGGTCATGCACATCATCTTCCAGAAGGGCATGCTCAAGCGGGTCAAGCGGGTCATGGACCTGCTGGCCCGCTTCGACATCAACTTCAACCTGAAGAACAAGGAGGGCAAGGACGTGCGGCACCGCATCAAGAAGAATGACACGCTGCTCGTGACCTGGAACAAGGCCGTGATGGAGAACCGCAAGAAGGGCCGGCCGGACGCGGCGGGTGCGCACTCGCCGCGGCTCCTCAAGGCCCAGCAGAAGAACGGGGCCCTGTCCCCTGCGGGCTCCCGCCTCGACGTGGCCTCGGACGGGGACCCGGGCTGGGAGCGGCGCCGGGCCTCGCTGGCCTCGCGGTCAGAGGCCGACGGCAACAAGCCCTTCACGCCTCGCGATAGCCTGGTGCAGGCCATCGTGGTCCTGATTCAGCAGATGGAGCTGGGCCCCCTGGGCCCCGAGGACGTGCCCGCATCCCCCAAGCCCGGCCCCGTGGTGCCCATGCAGGACAGGGGCCCTGAAGACCGCACAGTGCCCGAGGACGGCCCGGGCGAGCCCCCTGGCGGCGAGCGGCCTCCCCCAGGCCCGCCCAAGGGGGACGCGGAGGCCGCCCGGCCCCGGCCTCCCCGGACGGATCCTCAGCCGCCTCTGGCCTTGGCCGCTGGGGAGGAGGAGGGGGGCGGCGGGGAAGCCCCCGACGAGGATGAGGCAGCCCCCGGGCAGGAGCTGGAGGCCTGCCTGCAGGACTTCGACAACATGACGTGGGAGATTGAGTGCACGTCGGAGACGCTCAAGAAGCTGGCCAGTAAGGCGGTCACTCAGGTGCTCAAGAAGAAGATCGTGCTGGCCATTCAGCACCTGGGCAACGGCGAGTGGACGCAGGGCCTGCAGAAGCGGCTGCGCCACCTGCGCGGCGACATCCAGCTGTACGAGGCCAAGCTGGACAAGGGCGCCCGCATGCTCTGGGAGCTGGCCATCGACTTCTCACCCCGCTGCAGCGAGAACCCCGAGAGGATCATCGCGGCCGCACACCCCCTCGAGAAGTCCGGCGGCGTCTACACCGAGATCATCCGCATCTGGGACATCGTGCTGGACCACTGCAAGCTCAACGACGCCATCCGCGCCATCTGCGCCGCCTACAACCGCGGCCTGTCCTGCATCCTGCGCAAGAAGCTCAAAGGCATCCACACGGGCCGGCTCTCGTCTGGCCTCAAGATCCAGCGGCGCATCCCGCGCTGCTACGTGGAGGACGCCGACGCCGGCCGTGGCCGGGGCCGCCCCGCGCCCGAGTACTTCCCGCCCGCCAGCGCCGTGGCCACTGAGTACAACATCATGAAGTTCCACAGCTTCAGCACCAGCATGGCGCTCAACATCATCAGCGACACGGCCGGGGCACCCGCCGAGTACCCCTTCCGCGTGGGCGAGCTCGAGTACGCCGTCATCGACCTCAACCCGCGGCCGCCGGAGCCCATCATCCTCATCGGCCGCAGCGGCACCGGCAAGACCACGTGCTGCCTGTACCGCCTCTGGAAGCGCTTCCACTCGTACTGGGAGAAGGCGGCGCGTGCGGGCAGCCCGCTCCTGGCCAAGCACGCCTGGCACCGGAAGGCCGGCCGTGGCCCCGAGGATGACGAAGCCGCGGCCGCCGCGGAGGAAAATGAGGACGACGAGGACGACGATGAGGATGACGACGAGGACGACGAGGGGGGCGGCGGGGCCCTGGAGCCCGAGACGGCGGACAGCATCGATGAGGAGCCCGAGGAGGAGTCATCCTCCAGCGGGCCCGACCCAGAGCCCGAGCCCGGGGCGGGGGCGGCGGACGAGGGCCCCGAGCCCGGGGAGGCTGGCCAGCTGGAGCACCTGCGCCAGGTCTTCGTCACCAAGAACCACGTCCTGTGCCAGGAGGTGCAGAGGAACTTCGTGGAGCTGGCCAAGTCCAGCAAGGCCACGAGCCACTTCAAGCCGCTCGAGCCCACTGTGCACCGGCTGCAGGACGTCAAGGACGAGAGCTTCCCCTTGTTCGTGACGTCGCGCCAGCTGCTGCTGCTGCTCGATGCCTCCATGCCCAACCCCTTCTTCCTGCGCAACGACGACGGCAGCCTCAAGAGGAACATCCTGGGCTGGTCCACGCACGAGGAGTGCGCCATCCCCAACTGGCAGGAGGAGGACGAAGCTGGCGACGATGGTGATGAGGACAAAGCGGCCGGCGGGCATGGTGGCGGCGGCGGCGAGAACGACCCCCGCGTCTTCGTCACCTACGAGGTCTTCGCCAACGAGATGTGGTCCAAGATGGTGAAGGGCAAGACGCCGTACAACCCGGCGCTGGTGTGGAAGGAGATCAAGTCCTTCCTGAAGGGCTCCTTTGAGGCCCTGAGCTGCCCGCAGGGCCGCCTCACCGAGGACGCCTACCGCAAGCTGGGCCGCAAGCGCTCGCCCAACTTCAAGGAGGACCGTGGCGAGATCTACGCGCTCTTCCGCCTGTACCAGCGCATTCGCGCGCAGAAGGGCTACTTTGACGAGGAGGACGTCCTGTACAACCTGTCACAGCGGCTCGCCAAACTCCGCGCCCTACCGTGGTCCATCCACGAGCTCTACGGCGACGAGATCCAGGACTTCACGCAGGCCGAGCTCACCCTGCTCATGCGCTGCATCAACGACCCCAACGCCATGTTCCTCACTGGCGACACGGCGCAGAGCATCATGAAGGGCGTGGCCTTCCGCTTCAGCGACCTGCGCTCGCTCTTCCACTACGCCAGCAAGAACTGCGTGGACCAGAAACGCTGCCCCGTGCGCAAGCCTCGACGTATCTACCAGCTCTACCAGAACTACCGCTCCCACTCAGGTACCACGGGCTGGGGGCCACAGGGCGGGCCACGGGGTGGGGGGGCACCCATGTGTCACAGGCACGGACGACCACAGCCACAGGCAGACGTGCACATGCATTTGCACGCAGCCACAGAGCCGCCCACAGACGTAGTCGTACGCGTACACACAGTCACTTGTATAGTCACACACAGAAACACTCACAGGTAGGTACACGCTTCAGCAGCCCTACCTGTTCTCCCCTCGGCCACGGATACGATGTGGACGTGGACTCATGGCTACGGGCACAGCCCTCCCTCCACACACTTGAGGACGCCTACACAGATACTCGTACGTGGGGGCACACCCACTCAGAGCACACGCGTGCCCGCCCTCACAGACACCCACAGACCCGCACACGCACCTACGCATATCTGTGGAGGGGCCCCCGGCCCTCCCTCACACAGAGCTCCCCACAGGCCGTTGACTGCCCGGCATGTAAGGAAGTGGAGCCGGGGACAGTGGACAGAGGGTAGTTGGGGGCGGTCTTCGGGCCCCACAGACTGGCCCCGGGGCCCTGGCGCGCCGCTCCCTGCCCGTGGGATCTTGGGCCGGCCCCCTCAGGCCTCGGCCTTCCCCTTCTGCCTGGCAAAGCCGACGTCGGGCCCGGCGCTCCCCCCGTGGCCCACGGCCCTCTCCTCCTCAGGGATCCTCAATCTGGCCTCGGGAGTGGTGGACCTGCTGCAGCATTACTTCCCCGAGTCCTTCGACCGCCTTCCCCGGGACGCCGGCCTCTTCGACGGGCCGAAGCCCACCGTGCTGGAATCGTGCAGCGTCAGTGACCTGGCCATCCTGCTGCGCGGGAACAAGAGGAAGACGCAGCCCATCGAGTTCGGGGCCCACCAGGTGCGTCTGTGGCTGGGAAATGGGGGAGACCCGGCCTGAGCGGGGACCTGCTCTGTGGGGCCCCAGATGGGTGTCCCATTATCGGGGTGGCATTGGGGTTCATTCAGTCTCGGGTTCTCAGATCCTCCCACAGAGCCTGGCATGCAGCGGGCACCTCCGAGACGTGGCGTCCCGGCCCCGGGCTCCGGCCTCTCCTGGGAGCGTGGCTGCGTGAGGGGGGCGGCCCCCAGTCGCGTCTCTGGCCCTCTGGTGCCCGCACGCCTCTCTCCGGGTCTCTGTGGGCTGGCTCGGAGCCTCCAGCTGTCTGGGCTGTTCTGGTCCTGCCTGTAGGTGATCCTCGTGGCCAACGAAGTGGCCAAAGAGAAGATCCCCGAAGAGCTGGGCCTGGCCCTGGTGCTGACCATCTACGAGGCCAAAGGGCTGGAGTTCGATGACGTCCTCTTGTACAACTTCTTCACGGACTCAGAGGTACTGGGCCAGTGGCCGGGCCCTGCGTGTGGCGGCGCAGGGTCACAGTGACCCCCGGTGACCGTCGTCCATCACCGCCTGTAAGACGGGGCGTCTTGGGGGGGATTAGGCCGGGGAATGACCATTGGCAACCACTTCCTGGCTTTAGAAGAGGTAGGCTGGGCATCGGGGGCGGAGGTGACCGTGCCGTCGTCATTGTGGCCTTCGAGGCCACGTGGCTCTTTATGTAGGGGGAAGCAGTGGGCTCCCCAGGGTGGCCTCGTGGCTCTCCCCTCTGGGCTCTCCTGGGTGGTCGGGTGGCCCTTCCCTCTGGGCTCCCTGAACCCCCCGGCCAGGCCTGGCTCTCCCTCGAACGCCCCCTCCCGTCTCGGGCCAGGCTTACAAAGAATGGAAGATCATCTCGTCGTTCACGCCGTCGTCCGAGTGCCGGACAGAGGAGAACAAGCCGCTGGTGGAGGTGTCCTTGGAGAGGAGCAACGCGTCTCAGAGCCGGCCTCAGCTGCTCAACGTGGAGGCCTACAAGGTGAGTGTCCGGCTGTCGTGGTTAGCCTGGGCCAGAGGGCCGGACAACCCGAGCCTCGCTGCTCCCCGGGCCCCAGGCCAGCCGGATCGCCCTTGCCGAGCCGCTCCCTTCTGTCCGGGCTCCACAGAGGCGCCGGGGCTTGTGCCAGGCCTGGGGACAGACAGGGGTGCGTGACTGGCATCGCGCCAGGCTGGGGGCGGTGAGCGGGGCGAGCTGCTCATGGTTGAGCCCGCGCTTCCTGGCAGCTCCTCAACGGGGAGCTGAAGCAGCTGTACACGGCCATCACGCGCGCCCGCGTCAACCTGTGGATCTTCGACGAGAACCGGGACAAGCGGGCGCCCGCCTTCCGCTACTTCATCCGGAGGGACCTCGTACAGGTGGTCAAGACTGACGAGAACAAAGGTGAGGCCGGGCCGGGTGGGCACGAGGCCGGGGAGGGGAGGGGCCGGGCACCAGCCGGGCACGGCATGCCCACGGGCGTCTCTGCTCCGCAGACTTCGACGACAGCATGTTTGTGAAGACGTCGACCCCCGAGGAGTGGATCGTGCAGGGAGACTACTACGCCAAGCACCAGTGCTGGAAGGTGGGCCCGGGGCGGCGCCGGGGCTCCGGGGCCCCTTTTCTGCGCTCACGCCGGCATTTCCACGGCACCTGCCGTTCGTTCATGGCCATAACGCTCGCCGACACTCGCGTGGCGCTTCCCCCGTGCCAGGCGCTTCTCATTCCTGCCCTCGCCCCCGGCTTCTTCACAGTCGCTCGCTCATCCCCCTGCCCCGCCAGGCGCCACTCCCACGTGCTCTAAGGGCTCTTTGGGGTGCAGCCTCCTTCCGTTCTGCCAGGCGGGCGCGTGGGGGTGCCCACCTCCTGGGTAAGGGCCCGCACCCAGTCTGGGCTGCCCTCTGGGGGCCTGTGGGCGCCTGCCTCACCCATGGGCTCCATTCTTGCCCCATGCCCAGGTGGCAGCCAAATGTTACCAGAAAGGAGCCGCCTTTGACAAGGAGAAGCTGGCGCTGGCCCACGACGCCGTCCTCAACGTCAAGTCTAAGAAAGTCAGCCCCAAGTGAGTGAGCTGCGTCCATGGTGGCTGCTGGGGGCTGTGATGCCCACTTTGCAGGGGCTCTGTGGGCGCTGGGGGCCGTGGTGCCCTCCATGTGGGTGCTAAAGGCCGTGGTGCCTGTTGTGCTGGCACTGGGGGCCATGGTGCCTGCCATGCGGGTACTGTGTGGGTGCTGGGGGCTGTGGTGCCCATCATGTGGGTGTTGGGGGCTGTGGTGCCCACCATGCAGGTGCTGTGTGGGCGCTGGGGGCCTTGGTGCCCGCCATGCAGGTGCTGTGTGGGCGCTGGGAGCCGTGGTGCCCACCTCTCACCTGCTTTTTGCCTGGCCACCTGCAGGGAGAAGCAGATGGAGTACCTGGAGCTGGCCAAGACCTACCTGGAGTGTGGGGAGCCCAAGCTCTCCCTCAAGTGCCTGGGCTATGCCAGGGAGTTCCAGCTGTCTGGCCTCCTGTGCGAGAAGCTGGGGAAGGTAGGGGGGCCGGCCTGGCTGACCACAATCTCAGGGGAGGGGGAGGGCGGCTGCCTCTGAGAGCACTCGAGCGGGGGGGGGGGCATGAAAGTGAGGGGGAGCCTGGGGATGAAGGGCCTTCGGTGCCCCCCAGACTCTTTTGTCTTGGTGGGGGGGTCGTACGGGGGTCATCAAAAGTTCTTGAGAGCACAATGACCGGTGCCCAGAGATCTGATGGTCTGATGTTCAGCAGGGGCCCGTGGCCTCCATCCTGCTGCCCGCTAGGAGACAGGGCTGGTCCTGGGGCCAGGGGAAGGGGCCTGGCCTGCAGACAGCCGGCTCTCGTCCTAGAGGGGAGGCCTGAAGGGAGCCGGGCTGAGGTACCAGGAGGGAAGGCCTTGTGGGCAGAGGATACGCCGCCCATGAGGAATAGCCAGGAGGCCGATGCCACGGGGTCGGGGGAGGTCCGGAGGACCAGGAAGGCCTTGAGACAGGACAACGTCCCTGGTCCCAGGGGTCACAGGGAGCTTTAGAGGTTATCAGGGGGAGCAGAGGCCATAGGGGCACCGTGCCCGCTCATGCACTGTGCCCACCCGGTGCCCCAGATCAAGGATGCGGCCTACTTCTACAAGCGGAGCCAGTGCTACAAGGATGCCTTCCGGTGCTTTGAGCAGATCCAGGAGTTCGATCTTGCCCTCAAGCTCTACTGCCAGGAGGGGCTTTTTGAGGAGGCGGCCCAGGCTGTGGAAAAGTAGGTGCCCCCCTGCCCTGGAGGTACCCAGAGGGGGGGATTGTGTGCCTGTCTGGGCCAGTGGGGTCCCTGGCCAGGGCCCTGGGGCTGCTGGAGCCAGTGGGATCCCCCCCAGAAAGCTCCATGGGCCAGAGGGCAGGGCCAGGGGGCAGGGCCAGGGCCCCCCTCACTTCTGGCCATCTGTTGGGGTGGGGGTCTGCCTAGTGCTTGCAGGGGGTTGCTGGGGACTCTCACAGCTGCTGTTCTGGCCTTGGCACGCCCCTGAGGCTCCTGCCCATGCTCAAATGGCAGCTGAGCTGTCCTTTGGGCAGTTGGGCATGGCTTGGGGGTGCCGGTGCTGGGGGATGAGGTGGACGCCTCCAAGCTCTGTAGAAGAGAGGAGCTTTCACCACTCTGGGGGGACCCTAGATTGACGGGATTTTGACACACAGAATCGAGGTGGTAGGGCTGAGATGGTGCCACTAATGGGGAAGCATGCTGACCCGACCCCAGGTCCGAGAACTAGCCCTGGCAGGGTAGGCAGAGCTTGTAGCAAGGTTTGTAGATTTTGGGTGGCCATGAGTGACCATGAGTGGCTGTGAGTGACCATGGGTGGCCATGAGTGGCCATAGGTAACCATGCATGACCGTGGGTGGCCATGAGTAACCATGAGTGGCCATGAGTGACCGTAGGTGGCCATGAGTGACTGTAGGTGACCGTGCATGGCTGTGAGTGACTGTGGGTGGCCATGAGTGACTGCAGGTGATTGTGGGTGGCCACAGTGCCATGGTTGCTTTTTTGTCTTGCATTTCACACCTTTTCCTTCTGTCCGGCATCTATTCTGAGACAAGAGCAGCGAGGGCAGTTGGGATTAAGTGACTTGGCCAGGATCACCAGTAAGGAAACATCTGACGCTATGTTTGAACCCAGGGTCTGGACCTCTCAGGCTCGCCTCACGCCCTACTGGCAAACCTGATAGATGGGGGAAGGCTCCGGGGAGACTCTCAGGCACCCCCAGATGCTGCTGGCCTGAGGGCCCAGAATGGGGCTCAGAGTGAAGCAAGAGCACCTGTGCCCAAGGGCAGGTGGGGTATTGTTGCCTGTGAGAAAGGCTCCCTCAATGTGGGTGCCAGCAGTGGTGGGCACCCCTGAGTGTTTCTGTGCCACGGCCATTTGGGCAGAGAAGGCGAGAAGTGTGGTAAAAAGAGAATAGGGGGAGAGAGACCCACAGATGTGGATAGTGGTAGATCCACTTAGGGATCCTCCAGAATTCCCAGCTGGGTATTCTAACCTGCCGTTAGTGAGAGTGAAACAATCACTTTTTTCACTGGTCCAGTTGCACATACACCTGGGAGACAATTGATATAAAAAACAGCATCTCTTTTGTTTTAAGAAGGGTTATGAACTGAGGATCAGAACGAGGGGTCCCTAATGCTGAGATCTAGCTAGTTTCCCCAAATCCTCTATGTCCCTCGCAAGAGGGAGCCTTCTAGTCTTTTGGCTAACTTACCGACTCCCTGTTTCTGTCTAGTGTTCCCCAAAATCTGACTAAGCTACCTCTCTATGACCTTCAGTCTTTGGTTAGATTTATTCCCCAAAAGCTGTCTCTGAAAACTGTCATGGATGATCTCTAATGGGGGTCTGACCACTGAGGTAACATCTCAAAGGCGATCTGAGGGTTTTTTTTAGATAACCCTTCTGGAAAGCACCGCAGGGAGGGTCAGGTCCTTTTCTAA
This sequence comes from Gracilinanus agilis, assembly GCF_016433145.1. Lineage (NCBI taxonomy): Eukaryota > Metazoa > Chordata > Mammalia > Didelphimorphia > Didelphidae > Gracilinanus > Gracilinanus agilis. The sequence goes on along the minus strand of NC_058130.1, from coordinate 2,305,580 downwards.
GTCTTTCCCACTTAAATAGAGCACCTCCAGAGAGGATTAGGGTTGTTCCTTCACCACAGTCAGGCGCAGTTGATGAGCTCCGATAAGTCTGCCTTTCCTCCACCACAGCCAGGCAGGAAACCCCCAGCCTCCCATAGGAAGTCACTCCCTCTAGCAGTTGTCCCTTCCAGACCACTCCTGGTTGGCCTCGTGCCTGCTAAGACCCTTCCCTGGAGCTCCTAGTCTGTGCCTTGACAACAGCCTCCCGCTTCTCTCACAGCTTTTCTCTCTGCACTTTTCCCATCACAGTGGGCAGACTCACGGAGTGACGGGACTCCTGGGCACACGTGCATGCTGGCATTGGGGCGGATGCCTGTGCGGGAGTCAGGATGGGGGCTGCGGGGGGGCTGTCTGTCTCCTCCTTTGGCCTGAGGGTCTCCCTTGGGGAGCTGGGAGGTTGGAGGGAGGGGAGGCCTGGCCTCACTGAGATCCAGAGGAGCCTGGCACCAGGCACATGCCATCTGGCAGGGCTGGCCTCAGTACCCCCATGTTTGAGTGGCTAACAGCGACGTGCCCAACCTCTGCCCTGACGCTCGAGCCCCTCTTACCACCCTCTCAAGGCTTTGTCCCTGCTCCAAGCAGTGGCGGTCACTGGGCTCCCCTTTTTCCTTCTCTGCCACGAGGCCACACTGACTGTGGGTAAGTTGCTTCCTCTGTAAGGCAGGGATGATGCCCTCAGCAATGCTCGCCTCTTGGGCACGGGTACTTGGGGTCAGGAGATGAGTGTGTGTGCGCCTTGCGTGTTGCCTGCTCTGGACCTGCCTGCGGGCACTGAGGGCTCCTCCCTTCCCACCAGCCAGAGTCTTGGGGCCACTCTTCATGGCCAAGGTGATTTGTGGCATCAGACGGTGCCCCATGTGAGCCCAGGGGGTTTTCTGCCCTGGAATAACCAGGGCTCAGAAATCTCGGGCACCAGGAGTCCCGACTCCTGTGTCCTCTGACACTTTGGCACCGAGATGTCTCGAGGAGTGGCCTCTCTGGTCACTGAGTGGGGAGGACTCTCAGGACCGGGGCACAGGCGCAGGGACCAGGGATGAGATGTGGGCCCAGAAGCTAGCCGGACTTCAGCATGGAGCAGGGCCGGGCTACTGTCCTGGGGGGAGGCTGGGCCAGATAGGACGCCACACTTTAGAATGTTCCCCAGGTGTCCTCCGGGAATTGAGGGCTTTGATCAGGCCTCCTGCCATGGGCCTCCCCCCTCCTTCCACCTGCATTTGGAAAAGGTGGCAGCACTTCCTGAGTTTAGGGTGCAGGGCAAGCCTCGGGGCCCGGCTGGCACACACAAGGAGAGCCCTTCTGGGGAGAGGAAAGGGGCGTTAGTGATTGCCCTGCAGAGAGAGGGGGGTCGGTGCCTGGGGCAGTGGTCCATCTCGGCCCAGCCAGGTGCTGGGTACCTGAGGATGCCAGCGGGAGACTAGGTCCAAGGGGCCATTACCCATCCCCGAGGCCCCCCTGGCTGCCGGCCCTGGGTAAAGGCTCCGTGTGTCTCGGCCTTGCAGGTACGAGGAGATGCTGAGGGCCCAGGCTCGGCCCGCGCCTGGCCTCTCCTACTCCGCTGGCCAGTTCTACCTGCAGGCCGCCGCCAAGTACCTGAGCCTGAACAGGCCTGAGGCGATGCTGTCTGTGCTCTCCAGGCTCGATGCCAAGGACCAGATGGCCTTCCTGGAGTCGTGCGGGTGGCTGCCCGAGGTGGTGGCGCTGCTGAAGCGAGCGGGCTGGCCCGAGGAGGCTGCCCTCCTCCTGAGGTGGCCTGGCTTCCTCCTGGAGGCCTCGCGGCTCACAGCCGACCGGGCTCTGCAGGTCGCCTGCCTCCACGTGGCCTGGGGCCCAGATGTAGAGGCTTCCTGCCTGTGCCAGGAGATGGGCTGGCATGCGGGCATCACCAAGGCCCACTGGCTGCAGGGGCTCCTGCCCGAAGACTTCCTGTATCTCCAGGTGGCCTTCTACCACTTTGTCCGCCTGACCCAGGTGGCCAGTTTGGGTGAGACCCCATATGAGGCCTCCCTGGCATTTGGGGGCCTTGAGGGGCTGCTGCCCATGGTCTGGGCCCTCCGTGGGGCCAAGAGGGTGGTAATTGAGGCCTGCCTGGGGTTCTTTGGCATTGCCCAGACGGGCACACACTGCTGCCAGATGTCCCAAAGCACCCTGGGGTCCATCCTGAAGATTGTCCTGGACCCGAGGATTAGAGACTGCCCACCAGGGGCCACAGATGGCATCGAGCTGGCGCTGACCGGGCACCTGCTGGCACGCCTGTGCGAGGTTGTGCAGGGCTTCCTGGGCCTGGGCAGGCGCTTTGTGGCAGGCCTGCTGGTCCTGGGTGGGCGGCTGCTGGAGGCCCAGCACACGTTCCCCAGGACACTAGCCCTGGTGCTGGAGGAGCTGGACCGGCTGCTGACCGCAGATGCCTCTGGCCCATGCTGGGCCCTACTGGACATGCTCTCCCCCAAGTGCTTCCACCCCGGGGTCTTGTCTGAGAACCCCAAGGCCTGTCAGAAGATCCTGCACCGTGGCTGCTGCGGGGTGCTTGGGGCGTATGGGCCGGCCTACTTCTGCCAGGGGCCGGAGGCTGCGGACCTATGGCTGGGTGCCATGCAGGCCCTGGTGTCTGGCTGCCCTGAAGAGCTGGACCGGCTGCTGCACTGGGTGGAGGAGGACGGCGGGCACAAGCCATGGATGCCCGGGGATGCCAGGGGCCGGCTGGGCTTTGTGCAGCAGCTGCAGGGCGGGCTGGACCAGCTGTATGGGTGGTGGGTATCCGAGGGCTGCCAGCATTTCTTCTCCCACTTCCTGGGTGTGCTGGTGCCCGCTGCGGTGCCCCCACCAGTGTGGCTCCAGTTCATGTGCTGTGGCACTACGCCACCCCCCCTGGGGTCCAGTGCCATGCTTGGCCTGCCACGTAGCTGCCCAGCCCGCCTGCCCTTCTGGAACCACCTGCTGGGTCGGATAACCACAGGCCTGGGTGATGTCACCCACCAGTCGTACCCGCCTAAGGATGTGGCCCGGGCCATCCGCGCCTTCCGCCTGCCCCTGGCCTGCCTGGCACGTGCAATCTGCAGCCACAAGAATGGCGACTTCAGCCTGCCACAGGACATCTTCCACGACGTGGACCACATGGTGTCCGGTGTGGCCGAGTGCACCGCGATGCCCTGCCTGGTTGCTCTGGTCAGCTCCCACCCTGTCCTGCAGCTCCGCTGCCAGCCCAGCCCGAGCCACCCCTTCGAGGTGCGCCTCTCAGACTGCCTGCTGACCGCCATGGCCGAGGCCCCGCGTGACCTGCTCTACGAGTGCGACTGGGCGTACCGGGCGTACCGGGCGTACCAGGCGTACCTCTGCTGGCGCTGGGCCTCGGTCGTCATGGCCCTCGCCGCCATACACTGCCTCTGCTTTCAGGAGGTCCACCCGGATTGGCTCCTCCGCCTGCCCCCCGGGGATGCTCCGGGGCTGGACGCCACCTCCGAGGACAGGGACGGCTCGCTGGTGCCCACCCTCTGCCCGAAGCGCCAGATGGAGCTTGGCTGGCTCTGCCTGGTCATCTCCCTGTGCGTCCACTGGCGGCCCCGGGCCTGCGCCTGGGCTGATCCTCCCCGCCTGTGGAGGGAGGATGACAGGGAAGGGGACGAGCCCTGCCTGGAGCCGGGTGGCCACAGCTTTAAGAAGGCCGACATAGACAGGATGTGGTGTGACCTGTGCGGGGTCAGCCTCCTCCGGGGCCCCCAGAGCTGCTTCAGCCTGCAGGAAGTCCTCAAGGATGTCGAGGAGGCCGAAGGAGGCCCGGAGGAGGCTGAGGCTGAGGGTGATTCGGAGGAAACCAAGGATGGCCCGGAGGAGGCTGAGGCCGAGGGAGGCCCAGAGGAGGCTGAGGCTGAGGGCGGCCAGGATGGGGTCCAGGTCCTCGAGTCCTATGACAAGCACACCCGCCTCAAGGGCTGCCCGTGCTGCCCGCAGTTTTTCAGTGCCACGGTGAGCCCGGCCGTCAGTGAGGGCGAGCAGGTGGCCAGGAGCATCGGGCAGAGCGTCTGCACCCACCGCCGCGTCATGCAGAGGAAGATCCTGGAGGACGTCCAGAGGGTCCTGGCCGCCACGGATGACGTCTGTTGGAGGAAGGCCTGGGCTGACGGTAAGAGCTCACCTCTGGGGCCGGACGAGCGGACGGACGGAGCACTGAGCGCCGGGGAGGGGAGGAAGATTCCGCTGACCCTGGAGCAGAGGCGCCTGCGGCAGAGGCCGGGCACACAGGGAGAGGCCGGCTCGGCCTGACGAGGCCACGGAGCCCCCGTGGGGAGAGACCGCGCGAGCCTTCCGGGAAAGGCTTCTTTGCAGCCTCCCCCGAGGCCACGGCCGTCCACATGACGTGGCTGCCCCCAAGGCGGCGTCCGGAGGTGACTCCATCCCCAGGGGCCCCCCGAGGCTGCCTCCGGGTGCTCTTCTCCCCGGGAATCCTGGAGCTCCGCCGGGCTTCTCCCCAGCACGACCCCCCGCGGCTGCGCCGTGACTCTCAGGACCCCGTCTGGGGGCTCCCCGAGGAGACGAGAAGTCGCGCAGCGCCAGGCTGTGACGCCGGCCGGGCTGCCTTCTTGGGACGTCGGGCCGCCGGCGGGTCTCTCTCAGGAGATCGGGCTGCGGCGCCTCCCCGGCTCTGCGCCGTGTTCTTGGCCACAGCGAGGGCCGCTCTCCTCGGCTCCTCCCGGCCTCCGTCTTGTGGCCCCGCCAGCGTGGCTGGGGGGGCGCCATGGCCCCGAGACGTGGCCCAGGAGGACCGGGCGGCCCTCACCGTGCTCTGGGCTGGAGAGTCGCTTTGAGGAGTTCTGCTCGGACGTCGGCGGTCACTCGGCCTCCCTGGAGCGTCTCCGCAGGGGTCCGTCGTGTGGGGCCGCCCGTGGACGTCCGAGCTCCCGCCGCGGCCTAAAACCTCGTGTGCTTTTGTCTCTGTAGCCGAGCAGGCCGCGACTGGGCCGGTCAGCGCTTTGGCCTCTTCTGTCAGAGCTGCCCACGCCTGGCTGACGAGGGCTGAAGGTAAGGACGCCCACGGCCGGCTTCGGGAGCCCGGCCCAGCCGGACCCTGTGCCCGCCCCTTTCGTCCGTCTGTCCTTCTGAGCCGCCGGGGCCTCGTCGGGGCCGGATCTCGTCTTCCTGGGTGGGGGCCGCACCGACACGAGTGGGGGTGAGGCAGGCCCGCGAGCCGGGCATCGGGCCGGGGAGTTGGGGAGGGCAGCTGCTCCGGCCTGTCCACTCGGGGCTCTCCTCTGTCCGGCCTTCCCCGAGCGCCGTAGGGCCCGGCCTGGGGCTTTGCCTCCCCCGAAGGGTGCCGAAGCAGGTGTGCGGGGGGCGGAGCCGGGGAAGCTGGCGGTGGGCACGTCCCGTGAGTGGAGGCCCCTCGCACGGGCATCCCTCGCCCCACATCCCAGGCGCAGCCTGTGCTAATGCCAGCCCTGTGGTGCCCACTCAGTGCCCACTCTTGGTGCTCCCAGAGGGGCAGATGTTGGTCGTGGTTTCTGCCCCCGGCATGTGGATCTGAGGCTGCTCTCGACCCGGCTGGACGCGGGTTCGGATCCCTCTTCCTGCGCTCCCTGACTGCGTGGGGGATGTGGCGGGTCGCTGAGTAGATGGTGGGGCGCCTCCTCCCTGCCTGGCCTCTGCAGGCCCCAGAGATGCCCCAAAATTTGCCTCAGAGGCAGTCCGGGAGGGGCCCCGAGTCCACTGACGTGCCACAGCCTAGTCCCTGCGGACCGTCCCCCCCCCCCCCGGGCCTTCCCTGGCCTCGGTTTACTGCTCCGGCCAGTGGGCACAGGCCTGGCCTCAGAGGTCTGTGGGTCTGTGTCGGACCCTGACGGGGGTTCTCGTCTTTCTGACGTGTAAACTGAGGCTCTGCACATTGCCTGCCTGGCTGGGGAGATTTGAACCCGGGTCTCCTCAATGCTCGGGCCCACGGGCCAGCGTTTGGTTCTTTGTGGAGACGAGCTCTGAGGGCAGCCTCAGGCCCAGGCGGGGAGAGTCCTCGGGGCAGCGTCTCTGGGCCGGTCCGGCTCTTCCGGGGAGGGACGAGGACGGGGAGAAGGGGCCGAAGTCGGACAGGCCGGCGTCCTGCGCCGCCTCCACAGCCGGCATTCCCTGGTCCCAGGAGAGGCTCCTCGTGGGCGCTCTGGCCGTTTCTGGCCTCTGATGGTCAAGGCAGTCCCTGAGGAGGGCCGCGCCCTGGTGTGGGGGCCCTGCTGGACACTCAGGGCTCGGCCTGAGCTCGAGCTTTGCCCCCTGGCCGGCACGACGCCCGAGGGCGCCTGAGAAGCACCTGGAAGGCTGGGGGGGGGAGATCTCAGGCCGCTGGTGTGGGCCCCTGCCTGGCCGGATGTCCCCGGAAGACCCCCTCCCGGTGCTCAGACACAGAGGAGGCTCTTTGCTGGGGGCCGGAGAGAGCGCAGACACGTCCCTGGCTGGCCCCCTCCTCGGCCCCGGGTGGGCTTGGTCTGGGGGAGTCTGGGGGGTCCTTAATCTGGGGAGTTCTCGGAGGGGGGGATGGCCGGCCTCCCATCTCTTCCAGCACTTTGCCACGCCGGGAGCTCTTTCCCCCGAGCCTCGGCCCTTTGGCACCCGAAGCCTTGCCTGTCCTGGGGCTCCCCGTGGTTTCTGGGCCAGGCAAGGAGGCCCCCACCACAGTGTGGTCAAGCGCCGCCCCCCCCACCCCGATGAAGGTGGCCGCTCTGGAGTTGGGTGCGAGGTCTGGCCAGGCTTCCATCTTCCGGGTTTCCCCACGAGTTCTCTTTTTTGGGTCGGGCGACCCGCGGCACCGAAGAGGCGTCGCCACCGCCTTCTCCCCGTCGCCGCCGCCTGCCCGCTGGCCGCTTCTGGTCTTGGGCCTCGTGTGCCGGCGTGTCGGAGCCCCTTCGTGGCCTCTCCCGCGGCGAGCACGGCGTCTGCACGTGCCGGGAGGGTTTCTGGGGTCTCCCCGGCGCCCAGAACTCGTCTGGGCTTTTGAGGGGCGCCGCCGTCGCCGCAGTGCAGGGAGTTGCCGGGCGCCGAGGCAGCTGGGAAAGGAAAAAGTCACAGAGGTAGAAACTGGCCCCAAAAGGCTCGCCAGTGCAGAATCGCTGCTCGGACCAATCCCGGCCTCTGCTGCCGAGCGCCTCGGCCCAGGAGCCCCCCAGGAGTCTGTGGTGCCCCCACGGGGCCCCGGGCGTTCGGCCTCCCCTGGGGGGCCTGGCGGGAGCCTCCTCCTGGGCCTGGGGGAGAAGGCGCAGCCCGGGGATTCCTTAGTTTGAATTCGGACTCGATCACCGGCAGGGGGTCCTCCAGGCCGCTGGGGTGGCTGCCGTCAGGCCGGGTCCAGGGTCCGTCTGTGCCGACGGTCCTTCTTTACCGTCCTTCAGGGACTGACCTGTGCTCTGCCGCCCCGCGCTGGGGAGTCACCAGGACCGGAGCCGGCGCCCCCCGCCTGCGCTCAGTTTCCTCAGTCCCGCGGCTTGGCCATCTCGCCGGGGAAGCGCCGGGCCCAGTTCCTGGCAGGTGGTGGCATTCCCTAAGTGCCGGGGCCACGACGCCTGGCATCTCTGGGCCTTGGGGGGCACAGCGGGCACGGGGCTCGGGGGGCCCCTCTGTGCTCTGTCATCCGCCATCGGGCCCACCTGGCATCTCCATGCCGGCGCCACCCCCCGAAAGGGAGGCTCTCGGCCCCCACCTGGGCAGTGCCAGCGGGCACCTCCTCCGGGTGGCATCGGCTCTTGGTTTTCCCCTACGTGTTTCCGGGCCGCAGAGATTGAGATACGATACGTGTGGGGGACGCGGGCACGTCATGTATGACGTGGGCGCGGCCCGTGTGCAGGAGGACGTGGGTGGGGATGCGAGCACAGGCTCCGGGGCAGGCCGGGTGCCCCGTCGGGTGCCTGAGGCCCCCCAGTAATGCCCGTCTCTGTGTCCCCTCCAGGCACTGTTCGGGAAAATGAGTGCGAGGACGACGCCAAAGCCTCCGGGGAGCCGCGGCCCGCCGGGTCCTCGCAGACACGTGGTTGACGCCGGCCGTCCTGAGCCGTGGCGGCCGCAGCGCCCACCTGCCCGCCTGCCCGCCTGCCCGCCTGCGCGCGGCGGGTGTACATAGTGTAAAGAAGGCGCTCGCCGGGCCTCTGCTTCTTCCCTCTCGTCGCGCTGCCGTTCTCGGGGGGTCGCGGGCGGTCACTCCCTCCGTCGGCTGGTCGGCCGGCCGGTCAGTCGGTCGGTCAGCCGCCTTCGCCCTTGCCCGCGGGCCCCGAGGAGCGAGCTCCCACAGGCCTGGCGGCTCCTGCCCCTGAGGTGTTGGAGGCCCGCAGAAGTGCGGGGATGGCGCCGCCGCCGCGGGCACGACTTGTAAATAGGAGGCGTCTCGCGCCCGCCGCCGCTCTCGGCCGCGGGCCGCTCCGTGCCCGGCCTCCCGAGGACAGCGTCTGCCTTGCCTTGGTCCGGGCGGCCGGCCGGCCTCAGCTTGGCGCTGACCAAGACCCGCCTACCTCAGAATCAGGTCAGGAATGTCCCTCCCCAGCGTCCTGTGGCGTCCTTGTTCTTTGTTTGGGCGCTTCGCCCCCGCGCTGCCCCCGTGCCCTGCGGCTCGGCCTGCCTTACGGCGTTGCCCACCCCCGGTACTAATGAAGGCGAGCCCCCCGACCCCCGCGCGGGCGATCCAAAAATTCTGCTGGACGGAGCGGGACGCCGCGCCTCCTCTTCCTGCCGTCCGCCGTGGTTCCTGCCGGCAGCTCCGCTCTCCTCTCCACGTCCGTCCGTCCATCCGTTCATCCGTCCGTCCGTCTGTCCGGTGCAGGCTCGGAGGATGAAGGTGACCCTCCCTTCGCTGGGCACGCCGGGGCTCGTGGCGCGCGGGGAGAGGACGCGGCCGGGCCGCCGGGCCTGCTCGTTAGTGCCTGAAGGGAAGGGAGGCCGTGGCCGGCGGTGGGCGCCCCTTCCGCGCTCCGGCCCTCTCTGGGGCCTCCCGGGCCCGGCCCTGCTTTGCGAGCGCTGCCGGCCGGCCCGCTTCGTGCGAGGCCGCTCCCCGTGTCTCCTTTTTGTCCCACCGTGTTTTTATAGACTTCACTTGCCAAAAACACACAAAACAAAAAATATTGTTGTCTATCGAGTTTTTATAAATCCGGATGGTTTCTCTTACTCGTCTCCTCTGCTCATTGACCGGCCTGTCCGCGCCTGGGGACCCCGAAACTCCCGCTGCCCCCTCGGGGCTGGCTTCGTCCCACTGGCGGGGGGACCCCGGACTGGGGGGGGCTCGTTCTGGAGCACGGAAGGAGGAGGCGGGAGTCACACCCTCAGGGTGGCCCCCTTCGTTGCCAGGCGGAGGATGATGGGCAAGGGCGACGCCTGGGCCCCGATGCCCTTTGCTGGTGTGGCAGGGGTCCTGAACCCCCTGAAGCCATCAGCAGCAGCGCCCCAAGAAAAAGGAAAGACTCCAAAGCCATATTTGGGGGGATGGAAGTTGGGGTGCCATCAGCCAGCCCTCCTCCAGGGTGTAGAGGACAGGGACACCCCTCAAGGCTCAGATGGCCCAGCATGGGGGCTGGAGGGAGGGCAAGGACCCCCAGCCCACTGCAATCCCCGTGGCTGAGCCCACACGGACCACAGGGGGGCCGTCTGTAAGCTTCTCTGAGGCCCCTCGTCCGCGGGAGACCCCGGGTGGCCGAAATCCTGAGAAGATGGCGGCTCCTGCGGGCAAAGCCTGAGCCCGGGGCGGGCAGACTGAGCTTTGTGGGCCAGCGGGGGAGGGGGACTCTTTCCCGCCGGGCACAGGTGGCACCGAGAGGGCCGGCCCCACTCTGGCAGCTTCATGTGGCACGTGAGCCCGCCAGGGCGAGAGGACAGACAGACAGGCTCCTGCTCCTGCGGCTCCCTTACACAGAAACAGAGAAGCGCCCACGTGGGAGGGGCCTCTGCCCCGCCCCCCAAGGCTGACCGCTGGGCAAGGAGGCTTGTGGGCTCGTCCCCTCAGGAGAGTGAAGCAGAACTTGGGGACAAATGGAGGAATTGCGCCTTCCCTCCGGGACGAGACGGCCCTTAGAAGCGAGCGTGCGGGAGCCCTCCGGGAGCCTCCCCCACCGCGGCCTCAGGCCACCGGCACCCCCGAACGTCCCTGATGACCGAGCAGGGGGAGCAGCAGTGGGGGACGTGACGGGGGACCGAGGGGGCCCTGGGCGGCCGGCCCAGCCACAGCCCTTGGTTAACGGAGGGGAGCGATCCGTGGCCGTGAGTCTGTCCTGTAGAAGCAGCCCACGGCGCGTGGCAGCAAGACGCATCACGTGGCGACCCACAACACGTGACCGCGACCCACGGCACGGGACAATAAGCCACAATACCTGGGAAGCCGTCCCAGTTTTCGCTGCCATTTTAGAGAAATGGGGAAATGGGGGTCATTCGGATGGGTGGGGGCTGCTTCTAGAGAAGCGCCGACAGCCTGCAGCGGGAAGAAAGCTGGCCGCCTGCCGTTCTTCCTGTGGCCCCTTCCATGGGAGCCCCTGCAGATTTACACAGAGTCCTCTGTTGGGGTGCCTGCGGTGTAGGACGTGCGCCCCGCCGCACACATTCCCCTCAGGGTCTGGGGCTCTTAGTGTGCCCCACTGCGGAGGCAGGACGGGCTCTGGGCGTCCCTGGGCCTCTGCCCAGCAGGCTGGATCGAGAGCTTGTTCCCCCTTCTTATTCGGGGACCCCCCTTGGGATGAAACAAGGGAAAGTGGGCCTCCCTGTGTCAGACTGGCCGAGGCTGCTGCCCCCCAGGACAGACGGCGCTGCGTCACTCCAGGAGCAACCCCAGCCCGGGAGGGGCTCCCCGTGGCCGTCTGGCCTGGCTTCCTCCCTTCCGTGCGGCTCCTCTGGGATCGGGGGGAGGTCAGGGAAGGGCCGGCTAGATCCGGGTCTCGGGGCCGAGTCTCCAGCCAGAAGGAGCCTTAGGGGTCAGCCTGTCCTTTTACACAAGAGGAACCCGAGGCCCAGAAAAATGAGGGACCTGCTCAGGGCCACAACCAGCAAGTGTCCGAGGCAGGATTTGAACTCAACTCTGACCCAAGGGCTTCATCTATTTCTCCACAGCAACCCTCCATTTGAGAGCAACGGGATGTCCAGCAGCCCTCTCGGCGGCCTCGTTTCCCTTCTCCTCTGGCCTCGAGGGTGTTGCGCCTCCCAGGGCCACTGCAGGCCGTCTCAGGGGCCATCCTTCGGCCACGTGCCTGGGTCTGGTTTAGCCCTGGCTGTGGTCCTCGGCCTCCCCGGCTCTTCCATGCCAACCCTCAGGACAAGCCCCCCCCCCACATTGGCTCTCCCTCCACAGCCACGTGGGCGTCGTGGATGGAGGCCCCGCCAGGACCCATCGCTGCCGCCTCCAGGATTCTAAAGTCGGAGTTTCTCCTTGGGGGAGGGGGCACACCTTCCTCGAAGCCAAGGAGAGCTGGAGAGCTTATTGCCGCCGACTAGGAACTGGGGGATCCCAGTAGGGGAGCCCCCTTAGGGGTGAGGACACGGAGGAGGGAGGGCCGTGGGTTAGCTCCCCAGGGTCGCCCATCAGCAGATGTTAGAGACAGAATTCGAACCCAGTGCCTCTGCCTTTGGCTCTTATAAATGATCTCGGTACTTCAGGGCTCCCCTGGAGTCTGGGGGTGCCAGGGCCCCTCTTGGGGGCTCCTTGCAGGCCTTGTTCATCCTCCAGTCTAAAGACAGGATTCTCTAGGAAAGTTGGCTGGGGAGGCAGCGGCTCTCACGGAGGTGACAAGTGGGAAGTCCCCTTGGAAAGGGGAGCACACTGGCTCCCTAGGGGTGTCTGGTGCCCCCGCCCTGCCCCTGCTGGTTTCTAGCCTTTTAGGACAGTAGCTTGGCCTGAAGCCGTCCAGTGTACAGATGGCACAACACAGGGGTGTCGCTGTGGCTTCCTGGAATGTGACGCGGGGGGAGGACGTCCGGGCCAGCGAGCTCTGCCCAGCGCACCAAGCCCTGCGGCCTGCCGGACCTCGTGGTCCACAAGAGCGAAATCTAGCAAAGGTACATCGAGACAAAGCCACGAGGAGACCTCTAGGAGGAGAAGAAATCCTCGTGTGGGTAAAGGAGAGCCGTGGCTTGGACCACAGAGGAGGCTGGACCCGGCCCTCACAGCCAAGTGGAACCTTGGCCTGGGAAGAGAGGTCGAACGTCCGGGGCTGGGCAGGTGGCGGGCCACCCTGCTCTCTGGCCCAGGCAGAACCCGCCGGGGCATCAGTCCAGTTCTGGCCACTATTCTAAAGGAAGCAACTTGCTGAACTAGAGAAGAGCCAGAGAAGGAGGCCTACAGTGGCCGGGCATCAGGGAACAAGGTCACACCAGGATGGGCAGAAAGAAAGGAGAACGTGCTGGCCGCCTTCTGTCCTAAAGACGATGGACCGGCCTTGTTCTGCGCATTGGCAGACAACATCAGCTTGTGGGGGTGAAGGCAGATGTGAAATGTTCTGACAGAGCCCTGGACAGAAGACGCTGAGCTCCCCATTCCATCCTATGGGCCCCCGTTCCCCCGTGTCCCTGTGCCCCCCCCCACGCCCCTGCATCTATGGGAGCCCTTTGTGACTCACCAGGCACTTTTCCTGCACTTCCCGGAGGGAGGTAGAAGACGAGGTCTGGATTCGAGTGTGCCCACCTTGGCCGGGGTGGGGGGGGGTGGGTGCCTGCGAGCAGCAGGATGGAGCTGAGGCTCCATGGGAGTGACCAGAGACGATGGAGGAATCAGGGGGGCCCAATAAGGGAGAAGGACAGCCACCTTCCCCTCAGCTAATGACCGCGTAGGGCCATCTGGGGATGTCCGGGGAGGCTGACCCAGGAGCTGCCAGGATTACATTCAGGGATTCGTGTGGCTCCTCTTCTTGGCCTTTGATTGCTGAGAGATCACAGATCGCTTCATTTGCTGATTATTGCTGGCCTGATCAATAAATTGGCCCAGAATTTTGCATCCTCCCTCAGGGGGCGTCCGGGGGTGCCCACAATGGGGCTTTCCCAGCTCCTCTTGATGGAGCTGGCCCTGGAACGGGCAGAGCAGATGGGCGTGGGGGGGGGTGACAGGAAGGTCCCCACGTGTCCCCCCTTGCATTCTTTCTTTCCACAGAATGCCAGGTGCCTGCCATGGAGAGCCACTCAGGCTGGGGAACTGCCATTGGGGTGACTTGCTGGGCCTCAAGCTCTCGCTTCCTTCGCCCTAACAACAGACCAGCCGTGGCTGGGTAACCGGCTCGCGTTCTCCCGCGTTCTCCCACGTTCTCCCATGTTCTCCAGCATTCTCCCACATTCTCCCATGTTCTCCCATGTTCTTCGGCATCACGAGAATCCCTGGCCAGCAGTGCCATTGTTTCCTGTCTTGCGGAAGGGGCAGAGAGCCCAGTGATTTGGAGGGAGTTCCTGGAGGAGGGGAGGGACAGATGACTAGCGGGGGTGGGGAATGGATGCCTCCAAGGCAGACGCTGTCGTGGGGGGTGTCTGCCTTGGTGCCAGGGAGGGTCAGGGTTGGGGTCAGACTCAGAGTGGAGAGAATTGTGTTAAAATTAATGATTTGGTTAAATATATGAAAATTATACATCTTTTATTTATAAAAGAGGTGGAAATGTGAACTGGAAAGACCTCCAGGAGGTGATGCAGAGTGAAAGGAGCAGAAGCGGGAGAACATTGTACACAGAGACGGATACATTGTAGCACAATCAAATGTAACTGACTTTGCTACTGGCAACAATGCAATGATCCAGGACAATCCTGACTTGTGATAAAGAACACCATCCATATCCAGAGAAAGAACTGTGGGAGTAGAAAGATGGAAGAAAAACAACTGCCTGATCACATGATTGGGGATATTGATTCTAAACAAGTACCCTAGTGCAAATATCAGTAATATGGAAATAGGTCTTGATCAATGACACATGTAAAACCCAGTGGAATTGTGCGTTGGCTATGGGAGGGGGTTGGGGGAAGGGAGGGATAGAACATAAATCCTGTAACCATGGAAAAATGCTCTAAATTAATTAATTAAATACAATTTCAAAATTGAACATTAAGACAATAAAGTCATAGAAACTACAAGGAAATAAATATCTTAAGAAATGACTTTACAGATATATTCTGCATAATTAGTAAAAAAAAAGAGTGGAAAGAGTGAAAGTAGAAAAATACAAAAGGGTAGAGAAGACTCTATTTGGCTCAGCCAGGACTTGTTAACCTTCAATCAGAATTCAACTCTCTCCAGAAGACAGGAAGGGAAAACCAGCTATCCACTCACTCAAGTTCCCTCTAAGAGGCAGGTCAAGACAATGACTGGAGCTGAAGGTGACTCCTGAGGCTGACTCTCTTCATGGAGTTCACCCTCCACTAGACTCAACTTCACAAGACTGTCCTCAGCCCAAGGATTTCATGGCTTTTATGGTGGTTTCCTGTCCCTGCCCCTTTTCACAGGGGCCAATCACAGTCTCCAAATTGTCTAGCATTGCCCAGGGGGCAGTGTTTGTGGGAACCAGTTGGCACCTTCTGGAGGGGAGAATACTCATCAAAAGGGTTCACACTTTCTGAGAATGTGAACAAGTTTCTGACTGTGAATTAGAAAAAAGGTGGAGCTCTCCAAGTATCTTTCTGGCTTCTCACCTAGCGCCACGTAGGGTGTGGATTCACCAAGGGGTTTGCGAGCTCTTCCACCCAGGTCAAGCCTGTGTGGATTCAAAGTTATTACCAACCAAAGTGTTAACTCCAACTAGGCAAAGAGAACAAAGGATTCCCTTTTCACAAGTGTGAACTCAAAGAACCAAGAATTCCCTTTTACAGAACCCATGTGCCATCCCCGCCCCTTTGGTCTTCAAGGGGGACCAGATGTGGGTGCGGGGGGGTGGGCTTGAGAAGACCCCAGGACTGCCCTGACCTCCCACCCCAAAAGCAGAGTCCATCTTTGGCCATGGAGGAGGGCAAAGGGAAAAGGGGGGGGAGGGAGAGGGCGCCTCCATGGGCCACACGTGTGGGAGAAGGCTCCAGGAAGCATCTGGGGAGGATGTTTCTGGGGAGGCCCTGAAGGTGGGTCTACAGGTGGGCAGCCGGGGGAGGCAAGGAATTAGGGGGCTCCTATTGGCACGGGGAGCCAGAGTGGTACAGGGGGAGAAGCGTGTGTGTGCTAAAGGAACCCAAGAAACAGGCCATGCCCAGGGATTCTGCCCAGGAAGCTGTCCTTGCACAGTCACATCACAGCCATCGAACCCTTTGTCTGGGAGCAGGTGCCAGAGTGCAGCATGGCCCCCTGCTGCAAGAGAAGCTGCTCACACCATCGGCCGTGAGAGCGGTTGGGTCCGGGCACCTTTGGGTCTGAGAGGACAGGATGTTCCACTTGAATCTCACAACCACTGCCCTTGGAGGGAGTGCTATTATTATCAACCCATTTTACAGAGGAGGAGCTTGAGGTAGGTTGGATGACAAATTAGCAAGGACCTGATGCTGGATTTGAACTCAGAGTTTCCCGATTCCAAGCGGTCCCTTAAGCCACCTAAATAGATCTAGCCCTCTCGCCCCTCGTCATGCCACCCGTAAGTGGGAAAGCCTGGTTTGGACCCTTTTGGCCTTGAGTCCAGCCTCTGACCACCGGGCCTTCTAGCCTGTGTCTCCAGCAGGACACCTATTGGCTCTGTCCAAGCCCCTGCTGGATGTTTGGGGGTGACAGAGATAAGAACAAGCAGTCCCTGCCTTCCCGGAGATTCTGCACCCTGGGGGTCTCCCTCAGGCACTTCCCTGGCGTTGGGGGTCAGCAAAGACCTCCTGTAGGAGGGAAGATGTGAGGGCTGCAAGAGAGACACTTTCTGGGGGGAGAGAAGGGACAGCACAAAGGCGCGCTGGATTCCAAGGGTGCTCGTCTGAATTGTCACAGAGCCCAAGGTAGAACATGGCGCGCGGGACAGTCCAAGAGCTGCTCCAAGTGGGCGTCTGTCCCTGGGAGAAGTCAAGGGTAGGATGGTGGCATGGCCCAAGAGAGATACCTCTTGACTCAGTTTCCCCTTTGGGCTATTTCCTTTCTGAACAGGACATTTCCCCACGTGGTTAATCCCGGCTCTGGCTTCTCATACCTTCGGACCATTGACTGGCTGTCAGATTTGACTCGTGCCTGGCGTGGAGCAGAGCCAGGGAAGTTTTCGCCTGCTACGGCCGAGGCCAGGTCCTTCTGAGCCTCTGAGGGGATGAGCCTGACGCGGCGGTGGCCATCCCTCCTCCTCCTCTCCTGGCAGCTGTCTGTCGTGAGGACAAGGGGCGGCGGACGGCGGGCTGCCCGTCGCGGTGCGGTGCGGAGAGTCCGAGCTCCTGCAGCAGGGGGTGACAGCCTGTGGCTGTGGTCAGGCGGCCACTCGAGGGGCCAAGCCTGCCGGCGTGCCAGCATCTTCTCATGGAGCGGAAGGGCAGGCGGGGAGAAGGCAACGGGACGAGACTGTTTTCTCGAGGTACGACGTGCCGGGCATGGCTGCTCCATTCTCGCCCTTGGAGAAAAGCCGCTCGGGATTGTCGAGAGAGGGAAGCCCATTCCCCATGTTAGAGGCCTGCGTGATCCCTTTAAAAGGCAGAAAAGTCCAGTTCATGCGTTGGGCCTTTTTGTGAAAGATCCTCCTGTCCCGCACAGGTTTAGGGAAAGGAAGGAAGCGCGAGCGCCCATTCCGAGCAGAAATCTGCTGCCAGTCGTGTTATCTCGCCACCCGGCCGGCTTCTTAGACTTAGGAGACTTAGGAGTGCCTCCAGGCGATTTGGGAGCCGAGAAGCTGAGCCCAAGCCCAGAGGACCGCCCGGGACGTTGGAGGCTCAACATGTGCTGATCCAATGAAGGTCGGGATCGGGGCCCCGGGATCGAGGAGGCTGACCGTGGTGGTTGGCTCGCTGGAGTCTTTGGCTTCCTCGCTTTATGTGGACAATTTCTTGGCTACGTGGGTGACCCGTCGATCCCCCTCCGCAAAGACAGTCTCTGTGAGCCCTCTCAGGGTTTGGTCTGCAACCTGACATGGAATCCCGATTGGGAGTAGGTGAGAATTCCAGGCTGAGGTCATGGACAAGCGATCCGGGGAGGAGGGGGCTCCTGCTTCCCCATCAGGCAAAAGGGGCCACGAAGGAAAGAGAGATTTAGGACGGCGAGCGGTCCTCCCCGACTCCGTCTTGTGCCTCCCTTCCGGAGCGGGCTCAGCGCCCTTTCTAGCCAGTTATGGGTCTCGTCCAACTTCTGCGTTGTGGGAAAACTCTGGTGGAGGCAGTTGGGAGAGCCTTTGTTGCTTGGCTGGGGAGCCAGACCACCTCTGCTTGTTGCTTGGCGGATGCTCTCCAGCCCGTGGCTGGTCCGGAGACAAACGGGGTTCCTTAGCCACCGGGTGGCACTACGTTACCGCTGCAGTGGTTTCTGGTTTGTTTCCAACTTACATGTGACTCGGTGCCTTCTTTAGTTCATCTCTTCCTTGAGTCGGGAAAGGTCTCTTCTTGTGCGTCCAAGGCCGCCGCTCGGGCTCGCTCTTCTGCCATTTTCACCTCAGCTTGGCTTTCGTACCCTCGGTTGCTTTGCCCCTTGCTTTCCTGGCTCGCCTCATTTCTTTGGGTGGCTTTACACCTTTGGGGAGGTTCTGGTGCTCGGGCTGCTTCAGAGAGGAACTTTGCTGGAGGGCCAGGCTCTCCTGGAGCTTTTGGCTCTCTGTTTACCGGCTGTTTTTAATTTTCTGCATGTGCTCCCCATCAGGCCGATGTGCCGCCACAGTCTGGGGGGGGGGGGGCTTACAGCGACAGAAAACCAAACAGCAATCCTGCCTGTGTCTCTGGGAGTGACTCAGGGCAAACGTCTCCTGCTCTTTGTGGAGCGCTAGTGCTTAGAACAGCGGCCGGCACACTGTAGGTGTGTGATAAAGTCTGTGCACTGACTTTCTGCCTGTGGATCTGCACGGCTTTGTGTAGGGTGGCCCCAAGATGGGGCTGGCGGAGTCAGGAGAGCAGAGAGCACCTGGGATACAGCCCGATCCTGCACCCTCCGGCAGAACCTGGGGGTGGCTAAAGCAGCTTGGCCCCCAAAGCACAAAACAGAGCATTGTGGGTATCCTTCCTCCCTGAGCCCTGGAGTCCCTCATAGAGGAGGTAGAGGAAGGGGAAAGCCTGACAGAGGAGGGAGGGAGCTGGAGAGGGATGACTGAAGGATGGAGGCAGGCTCCTTCGTTCCCAGGGCCTTGGCCGAAAGCATCCCTTGGCATCCTTCCACAGAGCATGCCTGCTTGGGGGCGCCTTCAGACCTTAGGGTAGCAGATGGGGCACTGAGGGGTCTTGGCTACTGAAGACCAGCCCCAGAGAGCCGAGCCCGGGATGAAGGAGTCACAAGATTCTACAGACACGGCCCGAGGCATGTTGACCAGGGTCTGCCAGAAGGAGGGCCGGAGCCTCCCCTGGATGGTCTGGAGTCTAAGCTGAGGCCTTCATGAGCAGAACGTCTGGTCCAGAGCTGGAAAGGCTGGCAGGAGCCACCCCTCACCCGCTGCCCCTTGGGTTCTCCTGGGATTTCCCGTCTTCTTCAGACAATTTCCCACCCTAAATGGAGCCAAATTCCATCCAAGGCACGGAGATGCTGTTAACTGGGGAAGCGATCTTCTCTCTCCACTCAGCTCTGTGGAGACCGTCTCCAGCCACATCATTCGATGCCTGCATGGTTCCTCCAGCTAGTTGTTGTCATCACCTTCATCGTCACCATCTTAAAAGCTTCCTTTTGGCTAGTTGACAGCAGGCAGGCTTGGAGACAAGTGAGTAAACGTGCCAGGGAAGAGGCGCTCTCCTAGGCACCTCTCTGGCTCGGGGCTCAAACTGAAGGAAGGTGATACTTCATCTAGGTGAGATCACGATGGCTCCTAGGATCAGAGCCAGGACCCACAACCCGACAGGTCAGGGCACTTGAAACACTATCGGCTCTGCCATCTGAGGGCCTGGCATGAAGCCTGGCTCTTCCACCTTTTACCTGGGTGGCCCTGGGTAAATCATTTCATCTCAGCCTCAGTTTCCTCATCTGTAAAATGAGGGGGTTTGGCTTGATGGTCTCAGAGGGCCCTTGGAGCTACGGAGCAATTAAACCAATGATTGTTGAGGGCTGAAACATGGCAGCTGACTGTTGGTTGTCACTGAAAATGGGAGGATTGGGCAGGTTGTCATGGGAACCCGATGTGCCCAGGGCCCATGCCTGCTGGGTTTCCAGGCTCCTCCTTGGTAAATCTCTTACCAGAAACCTTCAGGGACTGGTTGCTGCGACAGAAAGCTGGGTTTCACGTATTCTCTTCTCTCATAATGATCTGATCCAAGTTGGGCAACAAGAGAGACTAAGTGGACCTGTGGGCAGTCCAGGAGCCGAGCCCCAGTTTCTGTTTCTTTTTTTAAATCTGTACCTTCTGCCTTAGAGTCAGTACTAAGTATTGGTTTCCAGGCAGAGGAGAAGAGAGGGCTAGGCAGTGGGGGTTAAGGGACTTGCCCAGGGTCACCTCACTAGGAAGTGTCTGAGGCCATTTTGAACATAGGACCTCCCGTCTCTAGGACTGGCTCTCCATCCACTGAGCCAACTAGCTACCCCCCCCCCCAATTTCTGAATAATCAAGAGTCAGAGCCAGGAGCAATGATGGAAATTGTCTTGTTTTTCAATACATCATAAGCTGGAAGGAAGTTGGGAGATCTTCCAGTCCAATCTACCCATGTTACAGATGGGTAGACCAAGGCACAGGAAAGCCATCTGACTTGCCCATTGGCACAGCCAGAAAAACAAACAGCAACTGTCAGGATTTCCCAGGAAGGGGTGCTGTTGATACTCTCTGTGCCCATCTGCTCCCCTGGAGAGGAGTTGCTGGGATATAAAAAGAAGCTTCTTTTCATAGACTCTTTTTTCCTCCTCCTCCTCCTTCTCCTCCTCCTTCTCTCTCTCTCTTTTCACCCTTCCTTCCTTCCTTCCTTCCTTCCTTCCTTCCTTCCTTCCTCCTTCCTTCCTT
>NC_058130.1:2271872-2285251 GCF_016433145.1 Gracilinanus agilis | reverse complement strand
TTTCTTTGTTTCTTTCTTCCCTCCTTTCTTCCTTTCTTCCCTTTCTTCCCTTTCTTTCTTACAAATTTAAGACAGAATGGCAAGGGCGAGGCAATCAGGGTTTAAGTGACTTGTCCAGAGTTACACAGCTAGTAGGAATTGTGTGAAGCCAGTTTAAACCCAAATTCTCCAGTTCCAGGCCTGACACTCTATCCACGGTGGCACTTATCTGTGCTTCCATTCCTTCTAAAGGATGGTCCACTACTGAATTAGGAAGAGAAGAGAATAAATATTTGTATAATACCTCCTTTGTGCCAGGCACCGTGCTGAGCATTTTCCTAATCTAATTGTTCCTCACAGCAGCCCTTTAAGGCAGGTGCTGTCATCATTTCCATCTTACAGCTGGAGGAAACTGAGGCAGACAGCTATGAAGTTACTTGCCTAGGATCACATAGCTAGGATGGGTCTTATGAGATTTGAACTCAGGGCTTCCCGGCTCCAGCCTGGCACCATCTTCATTGTGGCCTTTTGCTGTCTCTGTGTCAGCTGCTCTCTAGCTCCTTTCAGAGGAGAACAAACCACAATGGGCTTGAATGGAACCATCTGCGCTTCCCATGATCCCTGAGGACAACGGGGGCTGTGGCATGTCTGGCTTGGGAGCTCTTCAAAGACAGTATACGATTCATTTCCGTTCTTGCAGGGTTTAGGCTGTGCCAGGCACCATGCTGGTCCTGGGGATACAGACAGAAAAGGGAACGTCTCCCTGCCCTCAAGAAGCTCCCGCTCTTGGGAAAGATGACCCAAGGCCTCTGACTGCACCTGGCAGGATTCGGCTGCTGTGCCCCTTGAAGCTGGGCACCAGGGGAATTTGGCTAACCTCTCCAGGCATCTTCCTACCGAAGGGCCTGCCAGACGCATTTCGTGTTGGCAGGGTTTACACCACGCAGTAGGTTGGGGAACCGATTCCTAATGGAAATGCCAAAGAGCCTCAATTCTGGCACCATTTGCAAATGTTCTGTCACACATCCCAGCCCTGGGGAGGTGGCATGGGAAGAGGGACAGGGAGTGCTTTGCCCCTTGTGGGAGGCCCACGTCAGACCCTCCTGGGCTCAGTCAGAGTCCCTCTTTGCCCTGGGAGCCTAGGCATCCGTGCCACACTGTAGCCAAGCTACCATTTGCTTCCCACCGCTCGGGCCAGACCCCTTCCTCCTCTGAGGCCCCTTCCAGCGTTCAGTTCTGCGTCCCCATGACTTGCCCCAAGACGGTGGCGTTCTGGCTCTGCGGGGGGCCGCAGCAGGCCTTAGCTTTGGCTACCTGGCTTTCCTGATAGCGACCCTTTTCAAAGAGTGCTGTAATCGCCCACCCCTCCCACCCCCATCTGCCGTAGGATGCCTCTGAAGATTGGGGTTTGTTCTTCCCTGATCTCAGGAGCAAGACATGGAACTGACCAAGTTCCCGGAACTTTGAAAGGTCTGAAGAGCGCTCGGAAACGCCCCAAGAACCAGAGATGGCCAGAGTCCACCGGAGGTGGGTAAAGGGGAAGTGTGGAAGAGACCTCTGGAGAAGGGTCTAGTCCCCTTGCCGCCTCCTGAGCCTCGGCCCTCCCTGGAATTCCAAGGAGTGTTGCTTTGCCACATTCCGGAGACGTCTCTCATGCTTCTAAGACCCAGCCGCACCTCCCTCTTCTCTGGTGACTCAGCACCTTAATTTGGGAACTTTGTGTGGTCTATATTTGACACCAAGAAAGATGTTGCCTGGGAAAAGTTCTGAAGCCAATTGAATTGTAAATCACAGAGCCCCAGACTTTGAGAGTTGGAAGGGCCCCAGCAGTCGTCCCGTCCAACTTAGCCTTCCCAGAGGATCGCCATTATTACACCGTGGACAAGCAGCCATCCCCCCTCTACTGGAAGACTCCTTTGGCCCTCCTACAGCTAGCTCTCTTCGAGCCCTTTCCCTAACGTCCATCTACAGGGGCCTCTTTTCAAAGTGTAGCCATTGCGCCCAGCTCTGTCCTTTGGGCCCAATAGAAGAGCTCCATTTCCTCCTAGTTTATTGTACGGAGGCTGGGTCCAGGGTGACAGGGTTAGAGACCAAGATCGTTATTGGAACTGCCTCCTCGTTATCAGAACTGGAAATCGGCATTTGGGAAAGCCATTGGAAACGGTGCCAATGCGGTGACTAACGTGTCCAGAAGGCACGTACGTCAGAGGCCATCCATCGGCCACCCAATCGAATGACCAAAGTTATTTTGTTGAACTACGAAAGTCATGAAATTCATCTGGGGAAACGAAAAGTCAGGAACATCAAGAGAATTAACAAAGAGCGTGTAAAGGAAGCAGAGCCAGCAGCACCCATCTGGAACTCTACTCTGAAGCAGCCGTTACCCAAACCCTCTGGTACTGGCTAAGACCCAGAAAGGAGAGCGGTGGAACGAGACAGGAACGCAGCCAACGGTATCAAGAGATGAGAGTAACCCGTGTTGGGCAAAAAGAAAGATCCAGCCTTTCCAGATAAGAATTCACTCTTTGGTCGGATTGCTGGGGAAGATGGAGAGCGGCGTGGCAGAAACTAGGCATAGACTGATGTCTGACACCATCTACTGAGAGAAGGTCACAATGGATACATGGTCCAGGCCTAAAGGGAGAGAGCAGAAGCAAATTAGAAGAACGAGGAACACAGTGCCGACCTTATTTTTGAATGGGAGAATTGATGAATAAACAGGAGATGGAAGGTATTGAGAGATGTAAAATGGAAGCTTTTGATGACATTAAATTAAAAAGGGTTTTGTAGAAGTAAAATGAATACAGCCAAGATGAGAAGGAAAGCAGAAAATTGGGAAATAATTTCTCAGATTGAGGTCTCATATCTAAATGATGTAGAGAACTTTGTCAAATGTATAAGAATATGAGCCATTCCCCAAATGCTAAATGGTCAAAAGATATGAACAGATAGTGTTGAGATAAAAAAAAAAACCAAAGCTATATAGAGTCATCTGAAAAATGCCCTAAATAATTTTTAAAAAATTTTAAATTAAAAAAACCTTTACCTTCCATCTTGGAATCAACACTATGTATCGATTCCAAGGCAGAAGAGTGGTAAGGGTGGGCAATGGGGGGGTCAAGGGACTTGCCCAGGGTCACACAGCTGGGAAGTGTCTGAGGCCAAATCTGGCTCTCAATCCACTGAGTCCCCCAGCTGCCCACCCAAATCATTATTGATGGGAGAAATGCAAATCAAAACAATTCTAGATTTCATCTCACACCTATCAAATTGACTAAAATGACAAAAGGACAAAAAGTGACCAATATAGGAAGGGATGTGGAAAAATGAAGATGCTAATACACCGTTGGTGGAGCTGCAAACAGATCTAACCATTCTTGAGAGCAATCTGGAATTATGCCCAAACAGTTATAAAAAAATACCTTTGAACCAGAAATACCATGATTAGGTTGTTTTCCCCTAAGGTGATCAGGGTAAAAGGGAAAGAACCCATATGTAGTAGAATGTTATAGCAGCTCTCTTTGTGGTGGCAAAGAACTGGACATTGCCAATTGGAAATGGCTAAACAAGTTGTGGCATGTGATTGTGATGGAATACTACTGCACCCTAACAAATGAGGAGCAGGTTAATTAAAAACACATGCAGGGGGCAGCTGGGTAGCTCAGTGGATTGAGAGCCAGGCCTAGAGACGGGAGGTCCTAGGTTCAAATCTGGCCTCAGACACTTCCCAGCTGTGTGACCTTGGGCAAGTCACTTGACCCCCATTGCCCACCCTTACCACTCTTCCACCAAGGAACTAATACACAGAAGTTAAGGGTTTAAAAATATAAAAAAAAAAAAACATGCAAAGGGGCAGCTGGGTAGCTCAGTGGATGGAGAGTCAGGCCGAGAGAAGGGAGGTCCTGGGTTCAAATCCGGCCTCAGACACTTCCCAGCTGGGTGACCCTGGGCAAGTCACTTGACCCCCATTGCCCACCCTTACCACTCTTCCACCAAGGAGCCAATACACAGGAGTTAAGGGTTTAAAAAAACATTTGGGAAGACCTACATGAAATTATGAAGAGCTAAAGGAGCAGAACCCAGAGCACAGATCCAATATAACATATGCCGTATAGAACACAGCAAGAGAAATATCGTTTGAAGAGTAACTTGCATATGTTTGCCTCCAGGAAAGAATGATAAATAGAAACAAGCCAGACAAAGTTTTATATATATATATGTATATATATATATTCTGTAGATATACAGACACACACACGTGTATGTACACATATATTCAAATGATGTGTAGAAGCAGAGGGAAGGCAGGAGATTCCTGGGAACTTTAATGGAACGAGCAAACAGAAATAAACTTTCAAAAAAGGGAAGCCATCGATAAGAAGCAAATCCCTCCCCCCCCCCAATATTCATAGCAGCACTTTGGGGTAGTCAAGAACTGGAAACCAAGTAGATGCTCGTTGATTGGAGAACAGCTAAACCAATGGTGATAGGTGAGTGCAAAGATGAATTCGATCCGCACAGAGAAAACAAGGGAAGGCTTCCCTGCACCGACACAGAGTGCTGCCAGCAGAGCCAAGAAAGCAGGGAGCACGAGGTCTGTGACGAAGTAAATGGAACGAAGGAAGACGACGGCGCAGCAATAGAAAGTGGCCGTTGTAAGATTACGTCAGCGGACGAGTCTCCAAAGAAGAGATGGGACCAGACTCCCCCATCATTCGTCAGGGGAGGAGGGAGAGCCGCGGCTGTGGAACACTGCTAATGCTCTCGGGCTATTTTGATGCATTGAGCAGTGTGGAGGAATCTTCTCTCCTCTTCCTCCTTTTTTTCCTTTAAAAATATTCATGATTTAAAAGAGCAAACAAGACAAGTGGTCACTTTACATTCCCTTCCCATCCGGGCTTCTCTGTCCCCATCCACCAAACAAGCCTCTCTTTACGATTACCCCCAGCATACTGCAGAATTCACATAAAATCATGTCATTTAATAAAAACATTTGTTATTTGGGATGCTTAAAGGTGGGGAGGGAGACTAGGAGAAACTGAGGTAATGTAGCAACAAAGAATAGCTAGATTTATTTTCAAATGAATGTTAGAAAATACCTTTCAGGGGGCAGCTGGGTAGCTCAGTGGATGGAGAGCCAGGCTTAGAGACAGGAGGTCCTGGGTTCAAATCCGGCTTCAGACACTTCCCAGCTGGGTGACCCTGGACAAGTCACTTAACCCCCATTGCCCACCCTGACCACTCTTCCACCTTGGAGACAGTACACAGGATGGACTCCAAGACGGAAGGGGAGGGTTTAAATAAAAAAAAGAAAATACCTTTCATAGAAGGCACGAACACTTCCCAAGATCCCACATTTAGCATCCTCGATGGGGATGAAGACCACATTTGAACTGGGTATTCTCTGACCCCAAGCAAATATGATCAAGGCGTGGCTGGCGAACATCTGAGCCACCACCTTGGACTCGGCCCTAGAGAGGGTGGGCAGGGAACACGCCCCAGCTTGGATATCCCCGAGGCAGAGAGTGGCTGGTGAGAGGCGACCCCCAAGACTGCAGTGAGTCTGGGTAAGCCCCCTATTTCTACACAGGTTTCTAGTGGCAATTGTAGGTTATCCCCTAGTAACCAGGGCCTAGTTTATGGGCTCCTTCGCTCCTTGTCCCAGTCACCCCAAGTCCCCTGGCACCATTTATAGCGGAACAGAAGATGACAGACTCGGGGCCGAAAGGGTCCTCGGAGCCGCCATAGACAAGCGTGCGTGTGTACGCGTGTTCGTGCGGAGCAGTGGCCTCCCTCCTGCCCTCAGTGAGAGTTAGAATGGTTGGTGATTGCTCTCATGTAAGAGAACATAGATGGAGTCAATGAAGTCTCGGGACAGAGCCCGGAGCTCCTCCCGCTGGGCATCGGAGTGTGGGGATGCTGCCAGCATGGAGTCAGCTCCATTGATGCACTGAGCTGTTGAGGGGAGCTGAGGCTGCCTCGTTGTACCTGTGGGCTCGGGCCGCTCCGTTGGAGAGATCCTTCCTGGGGTCTTTCGCATTCCCCACTGAGTGGTGGATTTCTGGGCATCGGCAGGAGGCCAGCTGGCACGTCCAGCAGCCGCTAGCAATGAGCAGATGTGCTTCAAGCAGGGTCTGGACCCAGGGAGGCCTGCTGCCCGTGCGAGCCGCACCTCTTGGGCCGGGCACACACTCGGGGCTCTTACTGGCCTGCTCGCAGAGCTGGTCACGACAGCATCTGTGATGCGAGCTCCTGGCTATGGCACTTTCTTCTCCCCCGATAGCCCTGCGAGGTAGGGAGGGAGCCCAGAAGGAGAAGGCAAAGCCGCCTGCCCGCGATCCCCAAAGAGCCCCGGCTTGGTGATCCCCAAGCTTCGAGGAACTCCTCCTGCCCAAACCTTGCACACGAGGCTACTGTGATGGCACAGCGCGGCTGCCGAGCCAGATGAGGCGATCCAGGGCTGCTTTCATTGCGGGTCCCCATGTCTAATGGACCCCAACCCCCGGCGGTCTGTGTCCGCTGTGTAGTACAGAGAGAGGGGGTCATGACAGTTTTTTTCAAGCTTTGGCTGAGTTCTGAAATCAGTTAGGAGTTTAGAATCTTGAGGGAGGGAGGGCAGTTGGTTTGGGAATCTCGTGGAGAGAGTCAGACCAGCTGAGCTGCTTCCTTGCCTATCTGAAGCATTGAAAATTTAGCCCAGTTTTGGAATATTTATTTAAGAATTGTTAGTTTAGATAAACCCTTTGTATCTCCATAGCCTACCTCATTTCCTACCTTCCTCCCTTACCTTAAATGTCTGTGGATTGAATAAGGAGAGTAAATGAGAGAATAGTTCTAGTCTGTGAGGGGTTTAACTATAATTTGGCAGTATTTTATCTAGAGAGGTTAGTTAGTCATCATCTTATTCCCTTTAGATTTCAAGATCCCCTTGAGAGCTGAGCTAAGGCAGGACCTTGCTCAGACTCCATCTCTGCCTCCCTTCCCCCACCTGAGGTTTCTTTAAACAACTGTTAGGGCTTCCTCAATCCACTTTTCCTGACACTTTAACCTGAGAAGACAATAAACCCTTTTGTGTTTCAACAGCCCTGTTAGTTACTTTGTCAGTTAATTAGTAAGAGAGGGAAGAAGAGGGAAAGCACCAACATACTCTGGGCTTGAAGGGAAGCCGGGATCCATCTTGAAGGAAGGTGTAACTCCAAAACAAGTCCCTTCCTGTGAAATTAACTAAGCCTGTAGTTAATTTCAGTTCAGTCTATTTCCCTTCAGTGTGTCTTTAGTCTGAGTCCTGGTCTCTAAGCCCTGCTGTCTTTGCCTGTTTAGATTAGTTCCTCTCCCTGGAGATCTTTGTTCCCTTCAGTTTATACTCCCTGACTTCAGCCCATATTATATCCTGAATCTCACCATTACATCCTACCTGCAACCCATATTACCTACCTAGCAAGTCCCTGACAACCTCCCTTCCAAAATCCCCTTTAACCTAACACCTTTCCCAAATTCTCCCCATTACGTCTGTCAGAGTGGAGGAATGAGCTGAGGATCATGGCTTGCTGGAGACGGGCAAACCCTTCTGAGAAGATCTCAGGCTCTCCCTCTCTGCCGGCTCCTCCCCCGCTGCCTCCTCCATCTTCAAAGAAATCCTTCCCTTGCCATTGGCCACCATCTCCAGTCTTAACCAAGCTCCCTTATCTTCCTGTCTTAGAATCAGTGCTGGCTCGTGGTTCCAAAGCAAAAGAATGGTAAAGGAGAGGCGTTTGGGTTCAGTGACCTGCCCAGGTCGCACAACCAGGAAGTGTCTGAGGCCAGATTGGAACCCAGGTCCTCCTGACTCTAGGCCACCGAGCCGCCTACTTGTCCCCATTTTGTACTTTTTGATCTCTCCTCCTCTCCCCCTCTTTTGAACAACTCCCCCGTCTGACTCCCAAGTTCATCTTTCAACCCAAATTGTTTGCTCCAAAGTTACCAATGGTGGATGCCCAGGACGCCTGGGTTCAAGTTTTAGCTTTCCTTGAAACTCTCTTTGTGCCCGCCGGTAAGTCATGTGAGCTCCCTGGGCATCAGTGCCTTCATCTAGAAAAGAATTCAGTTAATTATGACCAACACTTGGAAGCATCCAACATGTGCCAGGCATCCGGGCTGGAAAGGCCAAACCGAGACCCGTCCGTGCCTTGCCTACGAGGAACAACTGGTGGATGGATTGATGGGGTTAGATTGGGTGGCCCCGGAGGGTCCTTCTAGCTCGGATCCTTTCTGGCTCACGCCTGGCTTCAGGGAGGCCTCCCGAGGCCTCCTCTCTTCCCAGCCGCTGGCCCCTTCTCCAAGCCAAGGGGGCCTTCTGTCTACCTCGGATTATCTCCGACGCGTCTCTCGTGCTGTCCCCACGCAGGAACGTGAGCTGCTCGGGTTCAGCCGCCGCGGGGTCCCGCGTGCCAGTCTGAATAGTGCATTCTGGGAGGCTGCCCGGCCCCTTTCAGGTCGTGCCAGAAGGCCTGGCTCATTGGTCTAAGCGAGGCCACGAGGGTCTCCTCACCATTTGGAGTTCGTAAGGACTTCGGAGAGCGTCTTGTTCAACCTCCTCTCTTAGAGACGGGAAACTGAGGCCGGAGAAACGGTGCCACCCGGGCAGCTTCCTGAGCTGGAAGACGGTGCCTGCAGGCTTGCCCTCCCCCACCCTGTTGGCTTGGGACGGGACACACGCGGGAAGCTTCCGGAGATGCCTCAAGCCAGAGACTGAAAAGCGCTGGAGGGGCCCCCCAGGGGAGTGTCAGTCAAAGATTGGCGCCACAGCAAAGGAGAGCCAGCAGGCTGGCCTTCACCCCCTCCCCCTTAGAGCTGGGAGGTGTTCGGGCGGGCCAGGGCTGAAGAAAGCGGGGTTCCGGAGCCCCCAAGCGTGCTTGACCTTCGAGAGGGAGGGGACCGCGGACACCGCCAAGCCGAGTTCAGAGCCTCCCTCCCAAGGGATTCATTCTGACCCCCTCTTTTTACAGGCAGGGAAACTGGGGCCCCCTCCGGCCCCGGGGCGGCACTGTGAGTTAGGGGGGAACTCCCGAAGGCCCGTGCAGAAGAAGGAGCCATCCTCCATGCTGTCAGTCTGCCGTCCTAGTCGAGCCTCGGAGTCCAATTCTCCTGCGAGGGAGGCTCAGCCGTGGCATGCCGTTAAGTCCAGAGGACCTGCTGGAGAGGAAGGAGAATTGTGTGGCTTTGTTTAGTGCTGCTCTGTGTGTGAGTGTGTGTGTGTGTGTGTGTGTGTGTGTGAGTGTGAATGTGTGTGTGAGAGAGTATGAATGTGTGTGAGTGTGTGTGAGTGTGAGTGTGAGTGAGTGAGTGTGAGAGTGAGTGAGTGTGAATGTGTGTGTGTTTACCACGAGATCCTGCCTGGGGAGCGCAGGCCCCGGTTACTCCCATGTACGGAGCCTCCGCCATGAGCTGCCTGCGCAGGTCTGAAGGCGGAGGTCAGACGGGAGCCCCTTGGGCGCGGCGCCCCCAAACTGACACGCCCACGTGAACTCGGAGCTTCCAGCGCGGCGATGGCCCTCGAATGCCCGGAAGGCTGAACCTACAGGAAGAATCCTGGCGGCCCACATGCTGTGGCGACCTCGAGTGATTCCAGAGCCGGGATTCCCCCGGGAGACACGGGGCCCTCTCTGCCCCTGGCAGGGAGGACGCTCCGGAGTGTCTGACGGCCTGCGGACGGGCCTCTCCGGATTTAGCGCCTGGACCCGCCGGGCTGAGGCTCTGGAGGGCTTTGGGGGGAGGAGGGAAAGCAGCTTCCCCGAGTGTCTGACAGACCCAGAAAAGAGCAGGCGCTTTGGGAAGGCTGACTCAGTGTTTTCTGTGGCCCATCAGCCTCCCCCGCGCTCCCGCTCACAGCTGCCCCGCTTTCCTGCAGTCTCCAGCGCAGGACCCGCGTGCTCGGCAGCGCCCGCCCGGAGACATCCGTCAGAGTGTTTGTGTGCCCGCTCCAGCGTGTGAGTGTGAGTGCGTGCGCGAGTGCCTGTGCTTTATTCTCAGTGAACCTCATCCGTTGGAAGCAGCGCCTGTCTTCCGCCCGACCCAGATACGGCGCAGCGGCAGCCCCCCCCCCCCCCCAGTCAAGCCGGGATCATCTAAAAGAGTCCCCGCGTGGCCCCGTGACGGTGCACTTGGCCAGGCCTCGGGGCAGACACAGGGTGGCCGAGCCTCCGCCAGGCCTCCCTGAGCCACACGCTCCTCGCCTCCTCCCTTTGGTGCAGGGCCCGATCCCGAGCTCTGGCTAGGGAGGGCGGGAGGCCGAGGCGCAGGGAAGAGCCCCCCCAGGCCCTGCGGCCTCCCAGAGGCCGGGCCGGCTCTCGCGGCACGCTTGAGAGCATCCCGAGGCGGAAGCGGAGCGGCCTCTGCTCTGCCGGAGGGCGGGCGCAGGCGGGGCACATACAGCGGGGGCGTGAGCAAATGCCCAGAAAGAAGGGGAGGGCCCGGCGGGCCGCGGGAGGGGGACGCGCCCCGGGCAGGCTGCGGGCCCGGACCCAGCGCTAGAGCTGGGCCTCGCGAGGGAAGGAGCGAAGGAGGGAGCGAATCCCAGCCACCGGGACCCTCTGGCCAAAGGCTTGCATAGCCGAGCTCGAGAAGAGGCCGGAGGCCAGCTAGGAAGGACGCGGAGGAAGCCATGACCAGGCGCGGCGCTGGCTTGGGGCCCGGCGGGGGGGAGAAGTCGAGGATTGCCTCGGGGAACCGGGAAGCGGGGCGGGGCCTGTTAGAGGCGAGCCGGAGCTGTCCAGCAGCCGCCTGGGATGAAGGCGGGCGGCAGAGGCGGCAGCTGTCTGCCGCGGGAACGTGCTCCAGCCCGCCGGACCGCAGGGCCGGCCTAGACCGGCCAGAGCAGAGGCGCCGGGACCGAGCCTGTGGGGACGCCTGCCGCGGGGGCTGCGCTCCGACCAGAGTTCGGCAAAGGAGGGGCTGGAGAGGCTCGTGGACGAGCGTCGAGACCTGCAGAGGGAGAAAACCGGCACCGCTATTCGGAGAGAACGCACGAGCCGCCCAGCCGGAGCTGCTTCACTGCGCCGATGGCGCCGCTGGGGCCGAGGGACGCCGGAAGCGAATCGGGGCCCGGAGAGGAGGCGAAGGCAGAGAGTCCTGGAGGCCCGGGGAGCCCCGCCGTGCCCAGAGGGAGCGGCCAGGCAGGGCATCCGGGAGGCCTGGCGAGGCCTTCCTCCCCGCGGGAGCGAGAGCGCGGCTGACCGGGCGAGCTTGCTCGAAAATAGACGAGAGAGCAGGGCGGACCTTAGACCCAGTAACGCTCCACGGCTCGCTTCGCTCTCACCTACGAAAGGGCCCAGCTCGGCCCCCCTTCCCGGGGCTTATCGCCGTCTACCAGCCCGCGGCTCCCTCGAACCCCGCCGAGACATTCCTCCCAACACGTGTGCAGAGGCGGGCAAAACAGATCAGCCGCTGGCCGCGCCTGAGAAGGGCCTCTGCGGCCGCCGCCGGTCAGCCACATCTCTGACTCTTTGCAGCAGCTCCGGGAGGCGAAAGCTGTGATTCCGTGCATTTGTACAGGGGGAGACCGAGGCACGCACACAGCTAGCGACTTGCTCAGGGCCGCAGAGCAAGTGCCCGAGACTGCATTCGAACTCAGGACTTTCTGGCTATGCGGCAGAAATCTACTATGTATGTATGTATGTATGTATGTATGTATGTATGTATGTGTCTGTCTGTCTCTCTATATGTATCTGTCTGTGTCTGTCTGTTTGTCTGTCTCTATATCTGTGTCTCTTTATATACCTATCTGCCTGTCTATCTGTCTGTCTTTCTGTCTGTCTCTCTGTCTATCTATCTATCTATCTGTCTCTATATATGTCTGTCTGCCTGTCTCTGTATATCTATCCGTCTGTCTTTTTATATATCTGTTGTCTGTCTGTCTCTCTCTATATCTATCTGTCTGTCTCTGTCTATCCGTCTGTCCGTCCGTCCGTCTGTCTGTCTCTTTACAGATCTGTCTGTCTGTCTAGCTGTCTCTGTATCTATCTGTCTGACTCTGTGTCTGTCTGTCCGTCTCCCCATCCACAGTGGCGCCACCTAGCGGCCAGCATTAGCATCCTTTCTGTTTGGAGCCTTCCTCTGGCCGTACAGTCAGTGGCTGGAACAGGGACAGTTTTCCCTACAGCCAATGGCTTTTCCGGATGCTTCGCCGCTCGTGCCTAGCCAGGAGCCCGCCTGGGCGTTCTCCTCTGGGCCGGCCCAATAGGCCGGAGAACCTAAGAAAAGTCGGGCCCTGGCGGGGGGCCTCTTTCTCTCCAGGCTGCAGGTAACCTGGCTCCGTCCTGGCTTCTCGGGCACCAGCCCTTAGGCCGCTGCCTGGCACACGGCAGGTGCTCCGGAAATGACCAAATGGGCGGGACACTCGCTCTTCCCCTGGGCTCGCTCCAAGGTCCGGCCGCGCCGCCCCTTTGCCTCGGGTTTCCCTCCAGACTCCGCTCTTCCTGCAGGTCGGGAGCCCCCAGGGCGGGCCCTGTTTGGCAGCTTCTGGCCAGGGCCGCGTCCCGAAATGCCCCTCCCCCAATGCCTGCCCCGCCCCCACCGTGGAGGCCCGTTCCCGGCGTTCCCGCTTTCCCTCCGGGCTGTGGCCTCTGGGTGTCCTCGGCTAGCTGGACTGCTCCTGGCCAAGGTGTTTCTTCCCGGCCAGGCCCCAGGTGGGGCGGGGAGGCAGAGGAGGCCTCCAGAGGAGAGGAGCCGCGGATGTGGAAGTGGACGGCGCGCCCTGCGGGGGAGGCGGCCCTGAGAGCCTTCCAGGGGGCCCCGCCTGGGTTGTGCCAAGGTGGGGGTGCGGGCCTGGGAGGGTGAAGAGGCTGGGGGGAGGGGTCGGGTCGGGTGGACGCAGAACGGCCTTGAAGGGAGCCGGGAAGCCGAGGGCAACGGAGAGAGCGGGCCGCCTCGTCCTCGGGGCCCCGGGAGTTTGGAGAGCCCCAGAAGGGGACATCGGGGCTGATGGGGGGAGAGGAGCGGAGCCTGGGTCACCCCGGGCCCCGTGGCGTGCGGGCGGTCTGGCTCCGGACCCTGGGGCTCCTTCTGGCTCGGCTTACTCCGGGGCCGTGAGTGGGAGGCCGGACAGTCTCTCGGGTGGAGCTCGGGGGTCCCGGCGGTCTCCCTGCTCATAGTCGCACTTAACCGTGGTGGAGAGGCATCGGGCGGCATCGCGGCTGTCCCGAGGTGCGGCGGGGGCTGGGGGGAGGGGGGGACAAGCGAGTCCGCAGGGTGTCGCCTCCGTTACCCTGGAGCTACTTCGTGGGACGGGGGCGGAGGGAAGGGGCCTCCGGGCCTCCCAGGGGCTCCAGGCCTTGGGGAAGCGCCCAGAGTGCGTGCGAGCGGGCGGGCGCGGGGGTGGTGGTGATCTCTCGGGTATCCCAATCATTGGAGGGCCGGGGCGGGGG
>NC_058130.1:2224885-2241902 GCF_016433145.1 Gracilinanus agilis | reverse complement strand
CTTCTGGGGTGGGCCCGGAGGCGGCGAGGCCTCCCGGGGGTCGGGGTGTGTGTGCGCGCGCGCGCGTGTGTGTGTGTGCGTGTGCGTGCGCGCGTGTAAAGCTGCCCCGTCTAGTGTTCTTTATGGGAACTCAAAGCCTACGAGGTAGCTCCAGGGGAGGAAGCAGCCCGCAGCCTGCCCGAGGGGGCGGAAGGAGCTCCGGGGATCCTCCCGCGCTTGGGCCGGCGTCTGGCACCCAGCAGGCATCTAATAAAGGCCTGGCAGCTGCCACGGAGCCATGGGCGGGCTGCAGGTGGGCTGAGCTGCCTTTGAGGCTCTCCCGGTGCCTTGGGCCAAGCTTATCCCGGAGGCGGTTATCCAGGAGTGGGGAGGGGAGGGGGAGGGGAAGCCAGGAGCCCCTTCCCTCAGCTTGGGCCTGGCACCGCTGGGTGACCCCACAGGGCGAGGCACCCGTCAGACTGGAATTTAGATCCATCTCCAGGGCTGGGAGTGGCCCAGCCCCCCTCCATGGATGTCCAGCCACCAGCCAGGCCTGACTAGCAAGCTTGGGCCCCAGCCACTGCCCGCTGGGGGGGGGGGTGCCTGGGCGTCTTCGGCAGCCTTTCCTCGATGGTGCTGCTGTGCCCTGGCCGGAGCCCCTGGAGGAGCTGCCTTGATGCTCATCGCCTTGGGGGCCGGGACCTTTCCCTGTCCAAACCCTCTTCAGCAGCTTCCCTTCCGCATGGCAGGGGCCCCTCCCAGGCCCGCAAGCCGAGGTTGGGAGACACGGAGCCCTGGTGACCTTTGGGTGGCACCAGCCCCAAACGTTAGCTGTGCCCAGACCCTCCCACCCCGAGCCTGGCCGTGGTGGCATCTGGGCCGCCGTCTGCTCTGCCCTCCTGTAAAGCCGCATTGCATTAAGGGCCCCGAAGGAGCCTCCAAGGGGCTGCTGGCTGCAAAGTGGCAGGGCCCGCTGGCATATCCCGCTGCATTTCTGCAGGAGTTGTGCCCAGCTGTCCAAGGCCATTCCTCCAGCACAGGTCTGGCCTCAGCAGGCACCTCCCGTGGGCTCGGAAGCCCCCCTCAGCCTGGTTCCAGCCCCTCGAATGAGATCCCAGCCAAGTCCATCTTCAGGTGTGCCCTCCAGAGAGGGCAGCCAGGATTCCTCGAAGGAAGCTGCTCCTCTGCCATCTGACCTGGCATCGCCAAGGGGCTTGTGGCTCCCGGCCCGGAGGAGGCTCCCCAGCCACGCAGATTCCTCCATGGTGGTGCCCGTCCAGGAATCTCAGCAGCAGGTGGTGCTGCTGCCTCAGGCTCTGCCAGTTTGTCCAGCTCTGGCTGCCTGCTTCATGGTGCTGCAGTGGCCACCTCATGTATTATTATTATTATTATTATTATTATTATTATTATTATTATCACCATTTCAGCTCTCACCTTCTGAATTAGTAACAACTCAAAGACAGAAGGGCAAAGGCTTGGCAAACGGGATTAAGTGACTCGCCCAGGGTCACCTAACTAGGAAGTGGCTGAGGCCAGATTTGAACCCAGGTCCTCTTGACTCCAGGTCTCGTGCTCTATCCATTGGGCCACCCAGCTGTCCCTCTGTTGTGGGAGAGGCGCACCCCAGTTTGTAGAAGGGTCTCCTCCCAAGAACAGGAGACACAAACTGCTCAATCCAAGAGTGAGAAAAAAGTTGTATTTGAAGAAGAGGTTTAAGGTGGTGTAGCCCAATGGCTGGTGGAATAGTCGGGACTTGGAGGGTGGCCTGAGGGCTGATGGACAAGCCTGGGGGTGCTGGGAGAGGAGCGTCTCTGCAGCGCATGGAACAGCAGCTGTCCGTAGCTCCCAGGCCCTGGGCGGATGGAGTAGCCGCTTAACAAGCCAAGTACGGAATAAAACGGACGAGGCCCGAAGCTGCTGCCCCGGATGGGACTCCCAGATCCAGTCCACAGAATGGGTTGCTGCTCCATCGACAATTCCTGCTTGAGGAACGCTGGAAGTCCAGCTTTTGCCCTGGGGATTCCACCAGGGCTAGCGGCGAGAGATGCCACATGGCAGCGTCTGGGGGCTCTGCTTGCCTTTGAATGGACGAAGGGGAGATTGAAGGAAGGAAATCAGCACGTAGTAAGCACCTGCTACATGCCAGGCCCTGGCTGAGCCCTTACCAATGTTAGCGCCTTTGATTCTCCCAACAACCCTGGGAGGGAGATGGGGAAACTGAGGCAGGCGGCGGTGCAGTGGCTTGCCTGGGGTCCCCTAACTAGCAGTAAGTGCCCAAGGCCACATCTGCCTCGGCACCTCCTCGCTGCTTCTAGAATCACCCTGAACTGATTCTGCCCTGGAGCTCCGGAGGGCAGGGAAGCTCTTGGGCTTGGCTTGGCCTCACTGTGCCCGGCGCCAAGTAGGTGCCAAATCGGTGCCTGCTGCGTGACTGGCTGAGCCCTCTGCCAGGTGGCCCTTGAAGGCTGGCTGGGCCAGAGGCCGGTTCTGCCTGGGTGGGAGCCCAGTGGATCAGAGCAGCTACGAGACCGGCTCGAGTTCTCTGCTAGCCCCAGCGATGGCCTAGAATGCCACCAGAAGGAGCTGGTGGCAGAGGCTGAGCTCCTTCCTTGGTTTGCTCGGAGTTCAGGCCTCTGCTCTGCAGGACCCAAGCCTGAGCTGCCTCCAGGAGCCACCAGATGGCAGGACTGATGCACACGAGCAGCGGCTGTGGGCATCCCAACAGCTGTGCCCACTTGTGCATGCCCAGACACCCCTGTTGTCAGGTTCACAAAGCCCAGAGGCAGGGCTTGGGGTTGGCGCGGTGCCAGGGGCTCCTGCATCTCTCCAGGCCCTCGGAGCCTCTGCCTGGGCCTCCACTCTCGGATTCTGCTCCCAGAATCACCCCTTTTCCTCACTGCTGGCTGCTCAGGCTGGAAAACTGCCCACTCTGTGGCTGATCCTGGAGGCGTCCTGGGCCATCCTGAGGGCTCCTGGGCAGGTGGCAGAGGCTGACGGGGGTCCAGAGTCCTCAGAGGACAAACAGCCCCCACTCTGGAGGGGGGCCCCAGTGCAGAAGGTGGTAGCTGATGGGGTGGGCAGTGGCCAGAGCATGTTGGCCTTTTCCAGATGAGAGTCTCCCCTCCCCCCACCCCAGCCCCGGGTGGGCTCTTCTTTCTGAGGCAGCGCTGAAGCCTCCGAGCACAGAGCCGGACCCACAGAGTGGAATTCTGCGCCTGGGTTATGAGGAGGGCCGAATCCCACTAAAGGCGAGCATGAGGGCAGGGCTCAGGCAGCCCCGGGCCAAACGGGTGTCTGCGGGAATGGCAGGTGGGAGCCCGAAGGCCACGAGACCCCAGGAACAGCGGCCCGTTCTCCAGGCTCATCTCGGCCCTTCTGCTGAGTTTCTTCTCCTCTGGCCCATGATTGCTTGCTCGCTCCTCGGTGAAGAGAATGTGGGGCTCAGAGCTGGGATGCCCTTCCCTGCCCTTCTCAGGAAAGAGACCTCTCCCACAGCAGCAGGGGACTGACTCCCCGTGTCCCTTGTAAGGGCCCAGAAGCCAGACAGCCCCAATCAGCTCGGAGACACCCTTTCCTTAGCCCTGTACATCTCATTTGAATTCTGGGGCAAGGCCAGGGTCCGTCTGTCCTTCCTTCCCTCTTTTTTATTATCATAGGTAAGTAAGACACAGGGAAGATAGTGATAGTGGCTAGAATGCTTGTCTTGGAGTCAGGAAGACTCATCTTCCTGAGCTAGTTCAAATCTGTTCTCGGACATCAGTTGTGTGACTCTGGGCAAGTCATTTAACTCTGTTTGCCTCAGTTTCCTTATCTGTAAAATGAGCAGGAGAAGGAAATGGCAAACCACTCTAGTAACCAAGAAAACCCCAAATGGGGTCAAGAAGAAGTGGACACGACTGAAAACAACTGGACAAAGTAAGTCATAGCACTCCTTTCACCTGTAAAATGGGAATATCCTTTGCAAGACAGAACTCCTTGTGAAGGTCAAATGAGACAAAAGATGCACAATGCTTCTTAGAGAAATGGCAGGTACTAATATTATTATTATTATTATTAGTGTTTATCATTGTTGTTCTTGGTATTCTTTAAGATCTGAGCCCTGCCAACCTAGATCCTTGGTTTACCCGGCTTGTTGTTCCCTCACTATTGGCCTGCCCAGCTTGACTCACCAGCAGAATCACAGAATATCAGAGGTGGGAGGGACAAAAGAGATGCTGTGGTTCAGTCGGACAGAACAAGAAGCCTTGGATAATCTAAGCCCGATGATCATCCAGCCTTCCCTGAGCCTGGAGAGGAGGGCGCTCCCTACCTCCCGAAGCAGTGCATTCTGGATTTGGACAGGAGGTTGTCTTGACAACAGCCCCACATCTGCCTTTTTATCATGTCCCCCCATTGTTCCTGGCTCCGATCTCTGTCCAAGCAGGGTAAATCTAATCACTTTCCCTCAAGACAATCTTTTAAGTCCTTGAACTCAGCCTTCATAGCTTTAAATCTTCTCTTCTACAGGCTTCACCATTTCTTACAGTGCAAAAGAATTTCATCACATTCATATGCCACAACCCCAATTAATGGGCCCTCCTTCAGGCTCCAGGTCTTTGGCACATCTAGAAGAGCCGCCAGAAATTGGTTTGTAATTACGGTCCTTTTGCTCTTTCTTCGAGCTCTCGGTGGGGAGAGAATAGCCCTTGTGGAAGCATCACTTGGGTGAAAGGTGTACGCAATCGAGTACGCAATCGAGAGGGCACAGTTCCAAAGGGCTTTCCAGAATGGTTGGACCAGTTCGCAGCTCCATCAGCGGTGCTCGACAGTATCTGTTTTCCCACTGACAGCTGTCATTCTCCCTGTTTGCCAACTTGGCCTCTCGGAGAGGTGTGAGATGGTGACTCCGAGCTGTCTCAGTTTGCACTTCTCTCCCTAGTTATCTGGAGCGTTTTCCAAAAGTGGAAATTCCCTGCTCATATCCTGTGGCCCTTTATTAACTGGACGATTGTTCCTCTACATGTCACGCGTTTCTTATATGCTTTAGAGATGATGCCTTTATTAGGGAAACTTGCTGCTGATTTGATTTCCCTGATATTCTTGACCTCATCCTCCAGGTAAACGTTATTCTTTCTAGCTCTATGAAGTAGCCTTTTGGTAGTCTGATTGTTGTGGTTGTTTGTGTTTCATTTTTGAAGAGGACACATGACATCCCGGGGTGGCTTCTGCATGAAGTAAGCACGGCAGAGTTGCTCAGAGTTGTTCGTTTCACTCTCTCTTCCAGAATCATCGAAATTCAGTGGCACAACAAAAGCCAAGATGCCTGGTGATGGCCCAGGATGCAGTGGATAACCGTGGCATCTTTGATGTCTGACCAAGCGCTAAGCACTCCACAGAACCCGCTTCAGCCACTCCCGTGGACATTGGAACAAGTCGTTCTCATTATCCCTTCCCCAGGGAAGTTTTCACATACTTGTGGTGGACAAACCCCTAATATGCCAATT
The DNA here is from genome assembly GCF_016433145.1 of Gracilinanus agilis. NCBI lineage: Eukaryota > Metazoa > Chordata > Mammalia > Didelphimorphia > Didelphidae > Gracilinanus > Gracilinanus agilis. The sequence continues at coordinate 2,236,440 of NC_058130.1, read as the reverse complement.
AGTTTATGGCCCATTGGTTACCCTCAACCTGGTTGAGCCCATCTACTGAGATGGTTTACCATCTTACCATCTTGATAGTTTGGTTATTATGGTGCTGAATAAGTAAATCAATTTAGGTAGTATTGTTATTTTTGTTCTATTGGCGTAAGCCTTTCCACAAGCAATTATTTTCTCCAATTTGTCTTTATTTATGTAAAAAAATTGTAATTGTGTTCATATTCCTGTGTGTGCTTTGGCAAGTAGGAACCCAAGTATTTTATACTATCTGTAGTTTTTTAAAATGGAATTTCTGGATCTGTTCCTCTTGAATTTTGTTGGTTTGTACAGAAACACAGATGATTTGTTTGGGTTTGTTTTGTATACTGTTACTTTGTTGAAGTTGTAAATTGTTTTTTAGTTTGTAAATTAAAATCAGTTGCAAATTAGTTTCTCAATTGGCTCTCTAGGGATTCTCTAGGTAACACATGCTAACATCTGTAAAAAGTGATAATTTTCATTCCTTTTTGCATATGCTTATTACTTCAATTTTTCTTGTCTTTTTGCTAGAGCTAGTATTTCTAGAACTATTCTAAATATAATATTAATGGTGGATATTTTAAGTATTTCTTTTAAACAACATGTTCATGGATTCTGATTTATAATTCATTATGGTATCTTCTTCCATTTTATGGGTAAATTCATGCCATTGATATCCATAGTTATGATGGTTAGTTATTTATTTCTGCCTTATTTTATTTTTCCTTTTGTTTGTTTGAGCTTTCTCTTTAAGAATTTGTTTTGTTTCTGAATAATTCATTCCTTAATATACTCTCTCTCTTATTCCCAACTTTCACCTCACACCTTTCCCTCTTACCTATTGAGTGAGATATATTTCTGTCTCCAACTATATGGATATTTATGTATATGTAGTCTTTCATCCTTTGACCAATTCAAATAACAGTGAGATTTGAGTGTTTCCAGCTCTCTGTCACCCTCTTCTAAGGACTTATATTTGCATACCCCAGGGATGTGAGATAACTTTCCTCATTCTTATTCTTCCTTCCCCCTCCCAATGTATTCTCTTTCCCTCACCTTTCCAGTATTCTTTTTTTTTAAACCCTTGTACTTCGTTGTATTGTCTCATAGGTGGAAGAGTGGTAAGGGTGGGCAATGGGGGTCAAGTGACTTGCCCAGGGTCACACAGCTGGGAAGTGGGTGAGGCCGGGTTTGAACCTAGGACCTCCTGTCTCTAGGCCTGGCTCTCACTCCACTGAGCTACCCAGCTGCCCCCTCCAGTATTCTTTTAATATAATAAAAACATAACAGAAACACTCCCAGGCTCTCTGACTAATTAGACTCATTCTATAGTCCCTGATAATTATAGAGTTCTGAGAGGACACATATATTATCTCCCCACATAAGAATATAAATTCCTCGTTTAATCATAAGCACGATTGCTCACTCCTATTTATCTTTTTATGCTTATCTTGATTCTTGAATTTGTATGTCAAAGTATCTATGCACTTTTGGCTTTTAAATCAGAAATACTGGGAAGTATTTTATTCAATGAAGGCTCGTTTTTCCTCTGTAGGAAAATATTCTGTTTTTATGGTAAGATATTCTTGGTTGTAAGACTATATCTTTTGCCTTTTGAAATATCATATTACAAGCTTACCACGTATTTATGGTGGTAGCTATTAAACCTTGTGTGATTTTACCTGTGACTCCAGTATTTGAGTTCTTTCTCACTGCTCTCAGTATTTTTTCTTTAACTTTGGAGCTCTGGATTTTGTTTAAAATATTTCTGAGAATTTTCATTTTGGGATTTCTTTCAGTAGGTGACAAATGGATTTTTTCATTATATTTTCCCCATTGCTTCTGAGAGATCTGGACAATTTTCTTTTAAAATTTATTCCAATATGCTATCTAGGTATGGTTTCTTTTCAGGTAGTCTTGAGATTCTTTTTTCTTAACAAACTGACTTTATTGTGAGAGCTTCAGGTCACAAAGGCCAGAGTCTACAGACTCATCCAGTGGGGTCTGAGACCCCAAACCTTACAACCTATAGATATTTATAACACAAGTAGAAGCTCAGGCAGTGATGAAATGAGCAGACTTACTAGATCTTGAGCAGACCCTTCTCAGTCATGTAGGGCTACTGTAGGGGCTTCCTCTTTTTTGGTCAGAGACTTGAGTTTCAAAATCTCAGGGTGAGTGGTTGAGTTGCCCAGTTCTGGCAGGATCAAAAGTGCATTAAGAATTAACCTTTAGGGGCAGCTGGGTAGCTCAGTGGATTGAGAGTCAGGCCTAGAGATGGAAGGTCCTGGGTTCAAATCTGGCCTCAGACACTTCCCAGCTGTGTGACCCTGGGCAAGTCACTTGACCCCCATGGCCCACCCTTACCACTCTTCCACCTAAGAGCCAATACACAGAATTTAAGGGTTTAAAAAAAAAAAGAATGAATCTTTAATTATGAACACAGCACACTTCATGATTACTTCTTAATTATTCTCTTTTATACACACAGTTATTAAATCTACCAATAACTGGGGCCATCTCTTACCATAAAACACCTAGTTACAACTAAATATATTAATTAACAACATGGTTGTAAGTTAATTAATTACATTTCTCCTTATGCCCTAAAATGAGGATAACAATAGCGCTTGCCTCACAGGGTGATTGTGAGTATCACATGAACTAAAACCTGAAAAGTATTAAGCAAATCTCTTTAAATGTTATATAATTATTAGCTATCATCATCCTCATCCTCATCAGGTTTATAGGGTTAATGAGTCAACTGGTCTTCCCAGGATTTCTGGTGACCTAGAAGGTTCCTGCTATGTCCATCCTATGATTCTTTCATCTTTTCTTTGATTGTTTTTTTTTAATTTTTTTTTTTTAATTTTAAACCCTTAACTTCTGTGTATTGACTTATAGGTGGAAGAGTGGTCAGGGTAGGCAATGAGGGTCAAGTGACTTGCCCAGGGTCACACAGCTGGGAAGTGTCTGAGGCCGGATTTGAACCTAGGACCTCCCATCTCTAGGCCTGGCTCTCAATCCACTGAGCTACCCAGCTGCCCCCTCTTTGATTGTTTTTTTTAGGTCAGTTATTTTTGTTATACTATAACTTTAACATTTTATTCTTTTTTGTTTTCCCTCAAATCTTTAAAAAACACCCTTACCTTTATCTTAGAATCAATACCATGTATTGGTTCCAAGGCAGAAGGACAGTAAGGGTAGGCAATGGGGATTAAGTGACTTTCCCAAGGTCACACAGTTAGGCAGTGTCTGAGGTCAGATTTGAACCCAGGACCTCCCATCTCTAGGCCTGACTCTCAGTTCACTGAGCTATCTAGCTTCCCTGCTCGACTTTGGTTTTTATACATTTTTATGTCTCATGAAGCTTCATTTTGATCCATTTTCAAGGAGCTATTTTATTAGGCAATATTTTACACCTGCGTTCCACGTTAATTCTCTTTCCGCATCTTTCCTCCATTATTCTCATTTCTTTCCCCGTTTTTCTCTATAGATCTCATTTGGTTTTAAATAACATTTTTAGCCTAAAAAAACAACTGCTGCTTTCTCTCTTCCAGGGATTTTGGTCGGACCTCTTCCCAAGCTGCATTTGCCCCTGAGCTGGTAAATGTTTTCTAGTCATTCTTTTGTCCTGCATTCGCGTCCACATTCCTTGTCGCCATAATCACTGCTATGGTAGGGCCCTTTTTTGTCTGCGGGTTCATTCTTTCTGCCTGCTTCCTGACTCGGGGCTTTTTGCTCGGGATGGGTTCAGGGCACTTCTGGGGGCACGGCTGGGCGAGTTTTTGTCCTCTGGCTTCCCTTTGCTGCTTTCTTGGAGAACTCAACGGCATGTTCTTAGGTGAGACACCGACAAGCTTTCGGTGCTGTCCAAGTCTGCTCACTGCCCTGCTCTGAGCTCTGTCATTCCTGGCCCAGCTTTGGAAGTCCTAGTAAGGCGCTCGTGGACTCAGCTTCTGGGAGGCTCTGCAGAGTCAGCGGCGGGGCTGGAGGCTACAACTTCGTCCCTGATGTGCTTCTGGAGTCAGAGCCACAGAACTACTGTGTGCTTCTAACCATCTTCCTAGCTCCGTCCCTTGCTAAGGCCATGACCACTTCTCCCTGCTGCCCGCCTTAGTTCTCCCCGAATCTCTGACCTAGAATCGGACAATGAGGGACGGAACTGTCACGTGGCCGCTGCTCCCACAGCCTGCTCCCGTTTGCCACAGTCCTCTGGGATCTCCTCCTGCTCTGGCGCCCCGCCTTGGACCTCTTTCAGCCCCTGGACGCTGGACAGTTCCACAGCGTGTGCAGACCTTTCTGCCAGAGTTGTACCTCGTTGTGCCAGAGTACAGCCCAGGACACATTCTGGATCTTTGGGGAGAAGGGCTGATGGGGGAGCTGCGGCGCGCCTTCCTCCTCCCGTGACATCTCTCGAGCATAGCAAGCACAATTAAAGCGCACTGATGGGCCCGTGTCCATATTCCCCCACAAAAGGCACCCCAGGGACTTGCCTCAACATGCTGGGGCTTGTTTCTAGTTCTAGAGGGAGTCCGTAGGGTCCTGCGTAGGGTCCTGTTTCAGATGGTCTTGTGTGGGAGGCCACAGAACCTCCTTCCTGAGAGCTGGATCTCAGCTGTATCTACGTGTGCACAGACAGGTGCACTCCCACACCGAATTGGAGGAAGAACGCCTGTTGTCCAGGCTGTGTTATGGACTTAGGTGGATGGGCCACATGGCTCATCTACAAGCATTTATAGAGCACCTACTATGTTCTAGGAACTGTCAAAATATTTCCCTTGATCCTTACTAGACTCCTTTGAGACGGGAGCTCTTATAATTCCCATTTTACATTTGAGGAAAATGAGGCAGGGAGAGGTTAAGTGACTTGCCCAGGGTTACACGGCGAGGAAGCGTCTGAGGCTCGATGGGAACACAAGCCTTCCTGGCTCCAGACTCAGGGTTCGCTCACTGTGCCACCTACCTGCCTCTGTGTCCCCAGGCCACATGTTTTGGTCAGATGTTTAAGTGGATAGTTGGGTGGACCCATAACTAGAAGAGGCTGAATAATTGCTTTTGGAAAATTGCGGTTCTCTTAATGAGCTCCCAGGCTTAGCCCTAAACAGAGGCCGGAGTTATTTTTTTACCCCAACCGTCCTCCAGTGACATTGTTGGGTTGTGAGTCATGGAACAGAATCATTTCCAAAGACTTGAGATTGCTCAGAAGTGCAGTGGGGAGGCCCACGGCGGGGGCGCGACACAGAGCCAACGAGGAACGAAGCGGAACAGAGCGGAACAGAGGCCCTTAGGAGAGCGACGGATGACTGACTGGAGACAAGGGGAAGTGCTAGAGGACCGTCCCTGCGCTCCTTTGGCGCCCTTAGAGGACTGGAGAAAGACTCCCACCTCTAGCCCAGGGCGGCAGGCGGGACCCTCCTGTAATGTGAGTGGAAGGAGCCATCCACGAGAACCGCACAGTTAGGTTGACGTGGACGTGATGGTGGGGGGCGTCCATTTGGACGAGATCCGATCCCCGCACCAAAGACGCCCCATGGGAGAGCCCAGAGAATGCGATGATCTCCCCGGGGACCCCCGACGGCCTGAGTGTCCGACTAGAAACGCCCCTCCCAAGCAGTCCTCCAGGCTTTGTTGGCTGCTTGCCGGTTGGGAGGCAGGGTGGGTAACCGCTCCCACCTCTGCCTCCTCGAGCAGCTCTGATGATCTCAGTGTAGCTCCAACGGTGGAGAAGCCCCGGGGCCACCTCAGACCTCTTTCCACGTTGAAGGGGGCCGTTAGTGACCATTCTTCGGGGCTGCCCATGCGACCAGTTCCAAACCCTTTGCGTGGCACTTTCGCCTCACTCCCAACCCTCTCTAAAGGTAGAATGCCGAGCCACGGTCGTGTCCTTAAAGCAAATTCAATAAAAGCCTTTCCCTTCGGTCTGAGAACTGATACTAAGGCCTGGCTCCCAGGCAGAAGGGCGGTTGGGGTTGTGACTTGCCCAGGGTCACACAGCCAGACTCGTGTTCTTCTAAAAATAGGGTTGCTTTCTCTGTTATAGGGGAATGCTGTTTGGCAGGGACGAGGGGGAAAGAAGGAGGAAAGCTCAAGGATGTCAAATAAACATGTTTGAAAGGGTCTATTAAAGTCTATTAAATATATCTGAAAACCTGAGGCTATTACAGTGTTAGCTGGCTCAGGCAATCATAGCCGGAGAGGACCCTCGTCCAACCCTCTCATTTTAATAAGGAAGAAAGGGGGGCACAATGACCAAGGAGGTCTCACAGGGACCAAGGGACGGTGCCGGGATTTGAACTTGCGTCCAGCATCCTTTGCCCTGAGCGTAAGGGCACGCCTGCATTTGAGCGAAGCATTGGAACAAACCTTGCCCATGAGAAACAGTGATCTCATGGGCAAGGTGGACAGATGGAGGCTGGGCGACGGGGTCATCGGGAAGATTCAGAACCAGGAGACTGAACATACTTGAGGAATGGCTCTCTCAGGCTGGAGAGCTCTCTAGAGTTACGCTGCAGCACTTTGGCCTTGGCCTTCTTGGGTTCAGCATTGCTGCTGGTGACTTGGATTGAGGCAGAGTCGGTACGTTCACGCACTCTGGGGTGGGTGGGAGGGGAAGGGGGCTAGAGTGGGAGGCTCATGACCAGGCGATTTGGCATTGTCAGTCATGTCATTTTAGAGCCAGGAAGGCCCTTAAGAAGTAACCCGTCCAATTGACAAATGGGCAAAGGACACGAATGGACAGTTTTCAGCTAAAGAAATCAAAACTATCAGTAAGCACATGAGAAGGTGCCCTAAGTCTCTACTAATTAGAGAAATGCAGATCAAAACAACTCTGAGCTATCACCTCACACCCAGCAGACTGGCCAATATGACAGTAAAGGAAAGTAATCAATGTTGGAGGGGATGCGGCAAAATTGGCTCATTAATGCATTGCTGGTGGAGTTGTGAACGGACCCAACCAATGTGGATGGCAATTTGGAACTATGCCCAAAGGGCTCTAAAAGACTGCCTGCCCTTTGATCCAACCATACCACTGCTGGGTTTGTACCCCAAAGAGATCACAGATAAACAGACTTGTACGAAAATATTCATAGCTGTGTTCTTTGTGGTGGTAAAAAACTGGAAAATGAGGGGATGCCCTTTGATTGGGGAATGGCTGAACAAAGTGTGGTATATGTTGGTGATGGAATACTATTGTGCTCAAAGGAATAACGAACTGGAGGAATCCCATGTGAACTGGAGAGACCTCCAGGAAGTGATGCAAAGTGAAAGGAGCAGAACCAGGAGAACATTGTACACAGAGACGGATACACTGTGGCACAACACAATGTGATGGACTTTGCTAATACAAGACAATCTCGAGGGACTTATGAGAAAGAGCACTCTCCGTAAGGATATATGATTTGGGGTTTTGGTTTTGAAGTTATTGCTCTATTGCAAAAATGAATAATATGGAAAAAGGCTTAAATGATAATATCCATACAACCCAGTGGGAGTGCTTATTGGATCTGGGAGGGGGGAGGGGAGAGGGGAGGGAAAGACAACGAAATATATAAACATGGAAACATATTTTAAAAAATTAAAAAAAGAAGTTAGCCAGTTCAAGCTTCATTTTTCAGAGGAGGAAACTTAAGACTCAGAAAAGTCAGTGACTTGTCCGGGGCCACGGATCAAGCGAGCGACCAAAGATGAGTGACCAGTCAGCTCTCAGACTCACGTCTTCCCCGACGTGTCCCTGGCCTCTCATGTCAGCTGAACATCTCTTCTGGCTCCCCACTTTCTATAGAAGAAATTCAGAGAGAAGCAAAGATTCCCTTCTAGTTTCTGCCATTATTTTGCCCCAAATTCATGTAAACTGAATTTGTCTGAGTGGTTACAGATGTAAAATGAGAGCCTTTGTTTATGAGAACTGCAGGCAGAAACAGGCAGCAAACAAGGGACTCTGGAGCTAATGGGCCAGAGAATCGGAATGATCATTGTTCAATTAGGGATCCCCTAGGATGGGCGGGGCTGGCAGCTGCTGGCAATCAGGGCTCTTTTCTGAGCCTCAGCGGGCACGATTCTAAAACATGGCTCAGAATCCAGGGGTTTCATGGGACGGGGCCTCCCCATCGCGCCAAAAGATGCCGAGGAGGGAGTGTGAGTGAAAAGAGCAGGGAGGACGTTCATTCGCCAACGGGAATGCGATGTCGCACCTTCTCTGGTCCTGAGATCTAGACCGGGCGAGAGCCGCAACGCCAGGTTAGCTACCGAAGGTGGAGCACTCGGAGGAGGCTGCAGATGCTGGCCACATGCTGGCCACCAAAGACTGCCGTTTGTGGGCCAGAAGGGATGCGGGACAATCACGGCGATGCCAGACTCCCCAGCTCAGCATCTCGGCTGTAAGAGAACTGGGAAAAAGTCATGTTTAGACACTGTGGAAAGGACTAAAGGGCTTGTTAGGCATTGGGGGCAGCTGGGAGGCACCGTGAAGGATTGCGCCCCGGACCTGGAGGTGGGAAGAGTCAAATTGCCTGCAGACACTTATGAATTGTGGCTTCCTAGGCAACTCCTTTAACCTCCGTTTGCCTCAGTTTCCTCAGCTATAAAATGGGAATCTTAATAGTACCTATTATTAGGATAGTTTTGAGGATAAAATGAAATACTATTTGTAGAGTGCTTTGGGATGGTAGTAGTAGGACGAGGAGGAATAAGAGTCTGAAGGCCGTATCTGGCCAGTGGCCAGGCTAGGGTGCGACGGTCAGATTGAGCTTCGCGGGTCAGCCATAAAATAGAAGACGAGACCACATGAATGCCTGAATCCAGTCGGCGGGAGGTTGTTGACTTGATTATTGTCTCGTTTGAGCCGTTTTTGCGAGGTCGAGCCAGCTGGTATGATTTGCTCCGTTTTTCTGAGGAGGGAGCAGTCTTGGGGATTTGGTGGATCTTGCCCAAGGTTAGTAGGCCTCAGCGGATGGCTTTGAGCCCAGGCCTGGCCCCTCTCCAGGGGCTCAGCTAGCTCTTGGGCACCGGCTCCTTGTTTTCATCATTCCCCTCAGGCAAGGTTGGGCTTCTCAGGGCCTCTAGTCTTGCTTCTCTTCTACTCGTAGCACAAGAAAGTCGACTCCTTTGTCAGCCTTTCTTTTATGCTTCCTTAGACGCGGCGACTCTTTGGGCCCGGCGTGGACCCATGTAAAATCGGGGCTGCTTGGAAGCAAGCCTGCCGTGCTTCTTTGGCCTCCATTTCTTGGGTTTCCCATAAGACTCTGGGGAGAGCGGGCGGCACTTCTTTCATCCTCTTGCTTTTGAAGATGGGAATGGCAGCATCCACGTCCCTTCCTGTGCGGCCATCGGGAAGAATCATCACAAAGCGCTTCGAGACCCTCGTTGAGAAGCCCCAAAGCATCATCTCAGCACCTCTGTGAGGGGCGAGTCAGAGAGCCTTAAATTAGCTCCTCGATCTTAATTGGCCGAGTTCTCCCTCCCCTGGCCACCTCCTCCTCCTCCTTCCCGTGTCCTTTGGCTAATGGGCTCTGCCTTCCTTCCCCGGCAGCTGCTTGGTTGCTCTGGGCATTCTCTTCTTGGCGCTCGCTCGCTCGCTCGCTCGCTCTCTGTGAAGGCAGCCAAAGCACACTGCAGGGATTGTGCCATTTGGTAGCAGACTCTAATGGGTCAGCAGCGCCGTTTGGGGCATGATAATGGCTGACATTTCGGTGGCACTGAGAGGCCTGAAACCCACTTTGCATGCTTTTATCTCATTTGGTTCTTAAAACAAGCCTGCAAAGAGGCCCTCACACAGAATTCCCATTTTGCAGACGAGGGAACTGACTAACGTGTGTCACGAGTCTGTTCTGGGCTGTCGGTAAGTGCTGGAAGTGGTCATCACTCGGAGGACGCTGGGAGCGCCAGGCCAGGAGAGACCCGTGAGACGCCGGTTTGATGTGGTGGGTCCCAAAGGTGGGAGGAAGAGTAGAAAAGGGCTGCCAGGCATCTCCCATGCAGGAGGGAGGGGAAGAGCTTGGAAGGCTCTTCTTCATGGGTTCAGATCTTCAGACCTTCCCTGGAATGTAATAGGGGATTAGCCAATGAAGGCCCAGGCCTTGGACAATTCTCTGACTGGGCAGATGAACGAAGACTCCGAATTCTATCATTGGATGTGAGTCAAGGTCACTTTTCCCTGCTTGGGAGGTCTTACGTATTTTTTTGTTGCACTGAATTTTAAGAAATTGATATTTTTCTAGTATATTAAAATTTTGCACAACCAATTTACTGATCTATTAAAAATTAAAAAAAAAAAACAACTCTGGCATCTGGGTAGCTCAGTGGATGGAGAGTCAGGCCTAGAGACGGGAGGTCCTGGGTTCAAATCTGGCCTCAGACACGTCCCAGCTGGGTGACCCTGGGCAAGTCACTTGACCCCCATTGCCCACCCTTACCGCTCTTCCACCTATGAGCCAATGCACAGAAGTGAAGGGTTAAAAAGAAAAACTTAAAAAAAACCCCCTCACCTTCCACATAGAATCAATACTGTGTATTGGTTCCAAGGCAGAAGAGTGGTAAGGGCTAGGCAGTGGGGGGTAGGGGTGGTGAAGTGACTTACCCAGGGTCACACAGCTAGGACAGATCTGAAGAGAGATTTGAACCTAGGACCTCCTGTCTCTAGGCCTGGCTCTCAATCCACTGAGCTTCCCCCTTGTTGATCTATTTTTAAAAATCCCATACTATTCATCTTAGAATCAATACTTTGTAGTGGTTCTGAGGCAGAAGAACTAGGCAATGGGGGATAAGTGACTTGCCCAGGGTCACACAGCTAAGAAGTGTCCGAGGCCATATTTGAACCCAGGAACTCCCATCTCCAGAACTAGCTCTCTATCCAAGGATCCACCTTGCTGTCCACCCCCAATCATTGTTTTACTTTTTCTTTCTTTTGTTGATAAAAGTATTTAGTAACATAAATTTTTCCTTAAAGGCTATTTTGGCCATATCCCAGATTTCAATCTTATTGTTGACATTTTCTTTCATGAGATTATCTATTGTTCTTTGTTTTCTCAATTCTTTGGAACAAAATTATTTAGTATCCATTTAAGTGTAAAACCATTTTTTGAAAACCCTCCATTAATTATAATCTTATTGCATTATGGTAAGTAAAAGACATTTTTAACATTTATGTTTTTTGCCATTTGGTTATGAAGATTTTAATGTCTCACATGGTCATTTTTTTGTAAAACTATTGTGTACATTTGAGGAAAAAAATATATATATACACACACGTACACATACTTACATGTATCTTCCTATTCCTATTTAGAAATTGCCAGAGATCTATCAGTTTATCATATCTAACTTTATCTAAAGTTCTATCAGGCACTTAGCTTCTTGTTTGTATTTTCGTTAAATTTGTCTGGGTCTAGAGGAGTATATTGACATCCTCAACTATTATAGTTTTGCTGTCTATTTCTTCCTGTAATTCAATTAACTTTTCCTTTGAGTATTTAGATACAATGCCATTAGGTGTGTGTGTGTGTGTGTGTGTGTGTGTGTGTGTGTGTGTGTGTGTGTGT
>NC_058130.1:2199559-2224875 GCF_016433145.1 Gracilinanus agilis | reverse complement strand
TGTGTGTGTGTGTGTGTGTGTGTGTGTGTGTGTGTGTGTGTGTGTGTAAACTTTTATTGCCATAGTGCCTTTAAGCATAATGCAGTTTTTTTTTGCTGTAACTGTGTCTATTTTTACTGTTGCCTTGTCTGGGATCATGCCTGTTGTTCTTGCTTTAAAAAAATTTTTTTTAGCACAATACATTTCATATCCTTGATTTAAATGTATGAATCTTTATGTTAAAAGTGTCTTTCTTGTAAATATGTTGTTGGATTCTTCTTCCAAATTTTTTTTTACTCTTCTCTTCTGTTTAATGAGTGAGTTGGTCCCATTTATTTTCATGGTTAGGATAGTTACTTGTGTGTTCTCCTCTATCACATCCTCTTAAGCTTTTACTCTATTTGTCCCCTGCCCACCCTTTATAAAGAAGGTGGTCAATATGATCAACAGTAGTGACCTGTAACTGAAGATTTGCTTTCATTTCACAACCCCCCTTTCCCCTCCTCTTCTAGATCCTGATCACTGCTTCTTCTGTTTTCATTACCATTTTGACCCATCCCCTGAAAGTAATGTTTGATTTGTTTACGATTATTTCCTTCCTGACTCTACTCTTTCTCTAAAGCCATTTTCTCTCTTTTCCCTTTTCCTGCCTATTTCCTTGGTGAATTTAATATGTTAAATAAGTTCTTTGTGCATGTGTATTTTGTGCATGCGTGTGAGTGTGCGTGATCAACTCTCCTTTGTCCTGTTCAGATAGGAGTGAGGTTCATGTTGTGCTAACTTCCATCACTCCCTCCGCTGTGTATTTTCTTCTGGCACATCCCATTTATGTGCCATTGTAAGTTCTACATCCTTCCTCTTTTTGCCCGAGATATTCCTTTTCTTCAGATCATCAAAACATCCAGGCTCTCATTGTCTGATTTGAGTGTCCCTCGAGCGCATTAGTGTTCTGAAGGGATACTTGTCCCTTCTTCTTCTATTAGAACACAAACTCTTCATCATTGCTTAGTTCCTTTCAATTTCTCAAATATATTTACCTTTCTAGGTTTACCTTCACTCTTGTGGAAGCATATTAAAGCTTCAAACTCATCTTTTCATCAGAAATGATTGAAAGTCCTCTTTTTCATTCAAGTTAATCCCCTCCCCCCATAGTACACTCAATTTTGCAGGGTAAGATTTTTTGGGGGAGCTTTTTATCTTTTGCTTTGTAGAATATCACATTCAAAGATTTTTCTCTCCTGTCAAGTCCAATATTGGCTACCATCCTTTCAAGATCCTGACCATGTTTCCTTGGTGTTTACAGTATCTTTTCTTCTACTTGGAAGTTCTGAATCTTGACTCTGGCATTCCTAGAGGTGTTCATTTTAAATTTTCTTTCAGAAAGTGAGTGGTGGCGGGTTTATTTGTTACTCTCTGTTTCTAAGTGATCTGGGGAGTTTTAATTTATGATTTCTTGAAATATATGTAATAGGTGAATTTTAAGATGTAATAAGGGGATTTGAAGGATATAATAGGGAAATCTTCAGGATGTAATATGAGGCTGAAGCTAGGGGTAATAACTGGTAGGATCAGGGAATAAGACAAGGCAAGGGACCCAAAGCTGGAGGTAATCAAAGGAATAGACTAGGTAGTAGGGAAGTTAGGCAATATAGTGGATGAGGAAGGTTCAATGATGAAGGATGGTAGTTGAGGTGGTAGGAGGAATAAGGGAATGTCTGAGTTTAGGGAGTATATTGAGGTAACAAAGGCTGCAAGGGAGAGGATGAATTAATCTCGGCAGGCAAACAGCAGCAGGGCAATACAGACTGGGACTCAGGTTAAAGACAAAACACTGAAGGGAAATAGACTGATCTCTTCAAGTAAAAGACTTTACAGTCAAGTTAGAGTCAGCCAAGACAGCTTGAAATTGACTTCAGGCTTTAGTCAGTTTCACAGGAAGGGACTTGTATTGAAGTTACACTTCCTTCAAAATGGATACCCTCAGCTTCCCTCAAACTGCAGAGAGTACGTTGTTCCTCTTTCTCTTCCTCCCTCTCTTATTAATTAACTAATGAAGTAGCCAAAAGGTCTTGTTTAAACACAAAAAAGGTTTATTGTCTTCTAGGATAGATTGGCAGGGTAGAGGATCAAGGAAGCCCTATAGCCGCTTAGAGAAGCCTCAGATGGGGCAAGGGAAGCAGGAACGTGAGACTGAGAAAGGACCTGCCTTTACTCAGCTCTCAAAGTGATTTTGGAATCAAAAGGGGTTAGGAAGTTGGATACTAACACTCAATAGATAACTTGCTGCAAGGGTAGGACTAAATTATCACAGATTTGAACTAACTCTCAGATCCACTCTCCTATTCACTCTTCTCAGACATTCAGGTAGGGGAAATGAAGGTAGTAATAAGGTAGGGTAGGGAGATTCAAAGGATTTAGCTAAATTAACAAATCTCAAAAGAAACTGCAAATCTAGGCCAGGTTTCAATCTCCAAAAGGAGCTCAGCTGGACCTGGTTCCCTGCACGAGTTCCCAGGACCAACTGAAACTCTTCCCAAGATTCTAAACTCTCTTAACTGACATAAGAACTCTGCAAAAGCCTGCAAAACTGTTATGCCCCCCTCCCTGTATCACATATGACATTTGTGCAAGCAGATGCTATATTTCTTTCTTCTCTGGTGTCTTATTTAGGCATTGCAATATGTCCAAAAATCTTAGGGAATAGTCTCATGTTCTTGGCTCCATCTGAATGAGAAAACCTTACTAGTATTTCTTTAACTATAAATTCTAAAATAAAAATTTACAACAAACTTTTTATATGCTTCTTTCTGAATGCCTAAGCAGTTTCGAACCCATTCTCAGGAGCCGACACAACTATTGGTTCAGGAAGGATTTCTCCTTGAAGTACTTAAGGGTAATCATCGGATTAGGAGAGGGAAGAAGTTTTCAGTTTCTTCAGTGATTAGAAGAATAGCTTGTGTTCACCTTTGACTAGCATGAAAGAGGAATCTTTAGAGAGAGGAGAAAAGAAGGATTAAATGATTATAGGGAGATGATTCTCTGTAGTATCCCAAGTTCTATTTGATGAAGTTAGCAAAATGTTTGCCTTGTCTTTATAACTAGGTTCTATCCTATTGAAGATAGTGTGAATACTGGTTTTGAAATGGCCAGTATCAGAAAGCTTTCAAAAGAAGGGGGCTGGGGTGCAGAGTAACCATTTTTAACCACTTGCTTGGTAAGTAGAAAGGTTGGACATATGAAAAACAGAAGAAAGAAATAAAAACTATGAAGAAATATCACGAGTCAAAAGAGGTCCAAGACAAACTCAGAAGAAGAGAGAATAATTCCACAGGAAGTACGAGCAGGGCCTTTTGGGGAGATGGTTTAGTCCTAAGAACATTTGGAAGAACCGAAGCCAGAAATTTAAAAAAATGAAATAAGAGCTCTAGCAGGAAGAAACAGTAAGAAAAATTTAAAAAGAGAGAAAACTTTACCCAAGTGATGGGTCTCTGGAAATTAGAATAAACTAAGCACAACCTGATTTCATGAAATAACAAGAAATGCTTGAATAAAATAAAATAAATATTAGAATAAAATTTAAAGATAAAGTCAGAATTAGGGTTAGACCAAAGAAAGAGGAAAAAGAACTCTTTACAAAGTACGAAGAAATCAAGCTGTAAAAATCAGCATTGAGTAAGAGGAAGCTGATGACTCTATGAGACATCAAGAAACAATCAAACAGTCAAAATAATGAAAAAAAGAAGAAAATGTGAAACATCTCATCGGAAGAACAAATGACCTAGAAAATAAATTCAAGACAGATAATCTAAGGATTATTAGACTACTTGAAAGCCATGATAAAAAAAGAGCTTAGACATCATCTTTCAAGAAATTATTGGGAAAATTGTCCTTATATTCCAGAATTAGAGGGTAAAATATATATAGAAAGAACTCACCAATCACCTCCTGAAAGGGATCTCAAAAGGATAACTCCAAGGAATATTATAGCCAAATTCCAGAACTCCTGGATCAAAGAGAAAATATTGCAAGTGGCCAGAAAGAAGCAATTCAAATATCGTGGAGCCACAGTCAGGATAACACAAGATTTAGCAGCTTCTACATTGAAGGATCAGGGAGCTTGGATTATGATATTTCAGAGGGCAAAGGAACTCAGAATTCAACCAAGAATCATTTGCCCAGCAAAACTGAGCATAATCCTGCAGAGGAAAAAGTGTATTCAATGCAATAGAGAACTTTCAAACATTCCTGATGAAAAGACTGAATGGAAAATTTGACTCTCAAACACAAGACTCAAGAGAAAAATAAAAAGGTAAACAAGAAAAAGAATCAAAACAGTCAATAAAGTTAAACTTTATTGTACATCCCTCCATGGGAAGATGATTCTTATAACTCCCAAGAACTTTATCATTATGGGCAGTTGGAAGGAGTGTACATAGACAGAGGGAAAAGGTGGGAGTTGAATATGATGGGATGGTATCTAAAAAAAAATAAAACTGAGGCATGAGAAAGAGGAATGCGTTGTGAAGAGGTGGGGAAAGAAAATAGAATGGAGTAAATGATTGCATGTAAAAGAGATATGAAAGGGCATTTGCAGTGGAGAGGAAGGTGAGGGAGATGGGGAGGAGAGCATGTGACCCTTATGCTCATCAGAATTGGCTCTATGAGGGAAGAACATACATGATCCCCTGGATACAGAAATCTATCTTACCCTACAGTAAAGTAGGAGAGGAAGGGAATAAGAGAAGTGGGATGGGGCTGAGAGAAAAGAGGGCAAATTGAGGGATGTGGGGGACAGAAACTAAGCAGAGGACAGAGAGGAATATACAGGAATCATTACAGTGCAAAAATGTTTATGTCTTTCTAGCAAAGTCATTTCTCAAATACATAGAGAAATGAGTTAAATGTAGAATACAAGTCATTCCGCAGTTGATAAATGGCTAAAGGATATGAACAAGCAGTTCTCAGACAAATTAGTTAAAGCTCTCTAGAGTCATGCAAAAATGCTCGAAATCACTATTGATTAGAGAAATACAAATTAAAAACACTCTGAGGAACACCTCACACCTATCAGATCGGCTATCATGACAGAAAAAAAGGGACGTGGGAAAACTGAAAGATGAACGTGCATGAATTTAGGGGGAGTTGGGAACTGGTTGAACCATTCTGGAGAGCTTTGTGGACCCAAAGGGATATAAAACAGTGCATACTCTCTGGCCCAGTAATGCCATCACTAGGTTTGTATCCAAACAAGATAGAAAACAAGGAAAAAGAGCTCTATGGCAAAAATATTTAAAGCAGCTCTTTCTGTGGGGCAAAGAATTGGAAAGTGAGAGGACACTCATCCACTGGGGAATGATCAAGTAAGTTATAGCCTACGATTATAATGGGATGCTATTGTGCTGTGAGAAATGACAAGCAGAAGGAGCTCGGAAAAACCTGGGAAGACTTAAATGAACTGAAGCAGAGTGAAATAAGCAGAACCAGGAGAAGGGGAACACTACAATGAACAACTGTGAATAACGGAGCCTTTCCCAGCTCTACAACTCCAAAGGACTCATGATAAAAATGCTATCTGCTTCCAGAGAAAGAGCCGAAAGAGTCTGAATTCAGGCCAAAGCAAACTTTTTTCACTTTCTTAAATTTTTTTGTTCAAGTTTCTTTCCACAAAAGGATGAACATAGAAAAATGAAATGGAAAAGTACATGATGGCACATGCAAAATCTACATGAGACTCCTTACCATCACAGTGGAGGGGACGGGGAGGGAAATAATGTAAGATGCAAAATTCTTTTTAAAAATGTTGGAAACTGTTTTCACATGTAATTGGGGGAAAAATAAAATAAAACATTTAAACGAAAGTAAAAAAAAAAAAAAGACTAGCAAAGTACTCTACATGTCCTTGGTTAAAGTCTGTGGTCTGCTGACCCTGGCCCGGGTCTTCCTTTCTCCCATGAAGCATCACTGGTCAGGGTTCGGGTAGGCTGCTTCAGGCTTCCACTTTTTCTGGGGCCTCCTCAATTAGGAGGCTGCCCTCCTCGGAGTGTCTGTCCCTGCTCAGCTGACCGCTGCAGCCTCCCATGCCTCCTGCAGGATTCCTCTGGCCAGGCTGCTCCCCTCGGCTGCCGGTTTGTGCACTTGGTCTGTCTCCTTCTAGGCTGCCACTTCTTGGGTCTTCCTGTGCAGTCCTGGGCTGGGGAAGGAGAGCTGCCTGCTGTTTCTTGTTGTCTGATCAGATGCTCCCTTTAAAAGGTTGCTGGAGGACACGAGGCAAATTCGGCTCCTCTACGGCCCCCTCCCGCTCATCCTCTTAACTGGATGAAGTGAATGAGGAGTGCTCGAGGCCTGCTACTGCCTAAAAGATCGGGGCCGGGGCCTTCCTCCAGCCTGGATCCCGAATCCGGGAGGAGGCAGCCTTTTATTAAAGAGCAAACAGGCCAGTTACTTGAAAAGAAACCAAGCAAGCTCAGGGATTCTGATGGCCATGTGGAGGAAAGATGAGGGACTTTCCCAGCTGGGAGGCAGAGACGGACCAGGCTCGATTCCCCGAAGTCAGAGAAAGTCCCGCGAGCCTCCCTGACGTCTGTAAACCATCAGAGGATGGGGGGAGTCACGGCTGCTCCTCCAGCGGGGGGCTGCCTGGGACGGGCGGGGAGGAGAAAGCTCCTTCCATCAGTGCTGGGCGGAGCGTGTCTCTGCTCCCCACAAGCAGCAGGGGCAGGTCCGGCTCCCACCACGGAATGTGGAGGAGACCCACAATGGCAGAGGAACTGAGTCATGGCGTTAGGGGGTTCCCTCCAGGCCTGCCCTTAACCCTTTGCTGTCCTGAGTCCCCGGATCCCCTCACTCGGAGCCTTTCAATGACTGACGCTCCGGCTCCCTTCTGACTTCGGTGAGGCCTCGGGCTCTCGTGCTCAGGCTCAGTTTTGCAAAGAAGACAGTCCTGAGAGCTGTCGGGGGCCCCTCGCTTGCCTCCTCCTGGCAGTCCCCCCCGAGTTCCCTTTGAAACCTTCACGTCCAGGGGACACGAGGGGAGGCTCCCCAGCACGATCCTCCCCGATGAGTCCGGGGTGGTCCGGTGCCAGAGCTTCTGTGGCTCGGCTTGGGAACGGAGAAGAGAAATCGGCCCCTTCGGACAAAGAGAACAAGGCGGAGGCAGCAGGCCTGAATGGCTAACTTGGCTGGGGAGCCCTGCTCCGGGGTCCGTGTGCCCAGAGGGCTCATCCTGCGCCCCCCGAGCTGCCCGGGGCACTGTCTGGGCACCCCTGCCTGCTCTTCTGCCCACCAGCTCCTTTCAGAGAAGCAGCAGGGCCCCCCTTTCAGAGCCCTGGTGGGAGGTGAATGCCGCCTCACGTGGGGGGAAGGAGGGGTTTGATCTCTTTGGGAAGGGCAGCACGAATGCCAGAGACCAGACTCAGAGCCAGGAAGGCTCGCTAGCTGTGGAATCCCGGGCAAGTCACTTAGCTCAGCCTCTCGGCTTTCTCGTCTGTAAAATGGGGACACGAGAGCATCGGCTGTGTAGGCTTGGGGTGAAGACCAAATGAAAGCCTCTGTGCAAAGGGCTCTGGAGCCTCCAAGTGCCTCAAAGGGTGAGCCTCATCCAGGGGCCGGGCGGTGCGAGCCCCTCTGCCCAGAGCCGGGCTGCTTAGACGCTTGCCCAAGGTCCACGAGGCAGTAAAATCTGAACTCGGGTCCCAGGACTCCAGAGCCGGCGCTCTTTTCAGCCCCAAACAGGACCTGATCTTTCAGGAAGACAAAAGCTGCTTCCCAGGGAGAGCTGCCTGCCAGCCGCCAGGCCTCAGCCGCTGGCACTCTCGGGGCTAGCCGGGCCTGGCCGGTGGAGGCCGTCCTGGTCCTTTCCTGTTCTGGCCTTGTTGCCCTGAGGCTGCCTGCCTTGGGCTCCCCACTAGGCTTTTCCCAGCTCTGGGGGGAAGCGAAGGAAGCTCTTCCTATAAAACAGAAGCTAGGAATGGGCCAGGCAGTTCCTTCCTCCCCAGAAAAGGGCAGGCCAAGGCGGGCAGAGGCCTCAAGGTTGGGAACCTTAGGAGGATGCGGACCCTCCCGGCTCTCTGGAATAGGACAAGGGCCCAGCTCAGAGGCGGCAGGGCCTCCGGGAAGGGAGTCGCCCTAGAACATCCTCCAGTGACTGGGCTGTCTGTGGTTGGAGGCCTCTGAGGACGGGGAGCTCACCACCTCTCCTGGCAGCTCATCCATTCTGGGACCGCTATTGCTGCCAGGAAGATTTCCTGCCACTGAGCCCCCGTCTCCTTTGGAACCTGCCACCCTTCCCCAGCGCTCCAAACAGAAGGGCTCCCTCCGGGCTCCAGATGAGCTTAGGCCCTGTCCAGAGTGGCTCCGCTCCCGTCAGAGCAGGCGATCTGCCCAGGCCCACGACCAGCAGACGGCCCATTTCCCAGCATTTCCCAGGACCGAGAGCAGGGCGGTCCATGTGGGCCCTCGGACCCTGGCCTGGAGGACTAGACTCAGGCCGGCCCCCAGGACCGGAGACCCTGGCACCCTGTTGGCACCGAGCTGCAATCAAACTGTGGGCAGAAGCGTTGTGACAGAGGCCGTCAGCCCGAGGAATTACGGGCGCTGGTTAGGCACCGTCCTGGGTCCTGGGAGCCCGAGGCCCAAAGGACAGCCTGGCCGCCGGGAGCCGCCGTGGCCTGGGAGCAGCCATTCAGGAGCGTCCCTCCAAAACAGGCATCCCCCATCCTTGGGGGACAGCTTCGGCTCGCAGACCTGCGGCCGAATGGGCAGCCTTTGAATTGGAAGGTGTTCGGGGTGCCTTTCTCAGGCCCCCGAATACTCCATTGGTAGTAAGGGAGAAGCCCAGAGAAGTCAGAGGGCCGCCCGCGGGGAGGCCGCCCGAGGGGGAGGCCAGCCTCAGCAGCCTCCTTGTTAGGTTGCTAATAACAGATAATTTGGGGAAGCTGATGATTATGGCAGGACCAGAAGCCTCCGAAGAGGGGGCCGGACACTCCCGGCTCTCCAACCCTCCCCCCAAGCAGTTGGTTTTCAGTTGGAAAATGGAGGCGATCTGAGGTACGTCTGGCAAGGTCTGTTGAGGCTGAACTCCAGAGATGTTCCCCTTCCTTTAGCTTGTGTTCCCCGCAGCTCTGACAGAGGAGGAAGCGGGGGCTCCTTGGCTGAATGCTGAGGTCTGAGATGGAGCCGAACTTCTTAAACCTGCAGCCGAGAGGATTCAAGCGAGGGGAGGCCGAGGAGCCGGGAGGGCCCCAGCAGGTCCCAGAAGGTGGAGCCAATGTTAGGAAGGAAAGGGGAAAGCGAGAGGCGCAGTTAGGGTTTGGCTAAGGAAGGGCGAGCCCGGCGGTTAGGCTCCTGTCAGCAGTGAACATGTCTAATCTCCAGATCGCCAAGTAATTGTCGGCTCGACATGGGTAAGGACGAACCCCACTAAGCAGGCGAAACCGCCACGGCTTAGCCACAGCGGCCACTCAGGCGGACCCCCAAGCAGTGACCTCCCAGAAGCAACCGACTCAGCCTTCTCAACTGCCCCCTCAGCCAGAGTTCTCCGGGGGGTCCCCTGGAATTCTGGGGGAGGCCCACCCTGTATTTTGCAGGGATTCCATGCTGCCATCCGTTACGTAGCATCCTTCCCTGGTGGCCGTCCCCCGAGCTTGTCCTGTGGCCCCTGTCACAGGCCCATCCCTCAGCTCGCCTCCACCCCGGCCCCGCCCAGCGGTGACTCCCTTTCCTGCGGGGCTCCCCTGACTGATGGGCACCCAAACTGCTCCCCCTGCCGGGAGAGCCCCACAGCAGCTGCTCTCGCTGTTTACACACACACACACACACACACACACACACACACACACGGACTCCTTGTCTTTGCCCTTCTCAGGGCATGTGCCAAAGGGGGGGGGTTGTCAGTGCGAGGCCACTGGCGTCCCCCGGCTTGGCTGGCGTCCTTCCGAAGAGCTCTCGGGGCTGCCATCTTCCCGGAGCTCCTCGCACAGGGGCTTGCTACGAGGTCCCAGCTGTTTGCATCTCTGCTTCTCCTGGCGGGAGCCTTCAGGAACGTTCTCTGGACCGCCCAGGGCTGCTTCTTGGACTCTCTTCCCCACTCGTCCAGTTGGGCGTGACGGGGGCACGGCGTGGGCACGGCGAGGGGGCAGATATCCAAGGAACAAATGAGGAAACAGCCTCCGGGAGGGCCACCGCCGGCCCAGAGGGTGCCCCTCCCTTCTTTCACTGCCCCTGCGTCAAAGGGGCCCCCGCAGCTCCTGGACTCCTCTAGGGGGCCCCCTTAGGACAGGTCCGGCTTTTCTGCCCAACTCCCTGAGGAGCCTGGAACCTGCCTTTCCTCACGGTGGCTAGTTTGCTGTCAGCTCCCGGCTGTGGGACGACACACCCACACCCACGTGGGCCGCAGGGTCTCACCCAAGAACAAAAAACTGCCTTCAATCCAGAAGGGTGGAAGAATCGCTGCTCCGTACACTAGCCTGTGCTGACTAGGATTAGGACAGGCTCTGCCTGGGACCGGCACAGACCCTGGAGCCTGCATGGGCCCTTGGCATGGCTGTGGAGGTGGGCTTCAGCAAGGCCAAGCCCTGAACTGGGGCTCCTGGGCCCCTGGTGCTCCTCTCCCTCCCTCCCTCCCTCCCTCCTTCCCTCTTCTGTGCTCTCTGCCTCTACCTCTGCCTCTGCCTCTGTCTCTGTCTCTGTCTCTGTCTCTGTCTCTGTCTCTGTCTCTGCCTCTGCCTCTGTCTCTGTCTCTGCCTCTGCCTCTGTCTCTGTCTCTGCCTCTGCCTCTGCCTCTGTCTCTGTCTCTGCCTCTGTCTCTGTCTCTGTCTCTCTGCCTCTGCCTCTGTCTCTGTCTCTGTCTCTGTCTCTGCCTCTGTCTCTGCCTCTGCCTCTGTCTCTGTCTCTGTCTCTCTGTCTCTGTCTCTGCCTCTGCCTCTGTCTCTGTCTCTGTCTCTGTCTCTCTGCCTCTGTCTCTGTCTCTGTCTCTCTCTCTGTCTCTGTCTCTGCCTCTGCCTCTGTCTCTGTCTCTGTCTCTCTGTCTCTGCCTCTGCCTCTGCCTCTGTCTCTCTCTCTCTCTGTCTCTGTCTCTGTCTCTGCCTCTGCCTCCGTCTCTGCCTCTGTCTCTGTCTCTGTCTCTGTCTCTGTGTCTCTCCCTCTCCCTCTCCCTCTGCCTCTCTGTGCGTCTCTGCCTCTTTCTGTTTCTCCAGCCCTTTAACGGTGCCTGTGTAACCCGGGGCACTGTGCGGAGCTGGTTCCGTGAGGCCTTGTGCTCACTCTCCTCAGGCAGAGCCAGATGGTGACTCGGGCCCAGGCACGGAGTGTCAGAGTGCTCGTGGGAATTGCCAGACCCCGAGTGTCAGCCTCACCTCTCCCGCGCGGGCAGGCTTGTGCCGCCCCTGTTGGGCTCGCAGCGGGCTGCTCCGGGGCGTGCGCCTCCCTCCCTCTTGGGCTGCATCAGGATTTGGGGCTTTCCCGGTTGGCTCTTCGAGAAATGGCCGGCCAGGATCTAGGGCTGCCTTGCCCTGGCCTCGCCCCTGCTGTTTCGATGGCTTCATCTCTTCACTAGAGGCCGGGTGCGTCGATGCCGGCCTTCCTCCCGGCCTTGGCCCGCCCAGGCTCATCAAGGCAGCTCTTTCTGACCGGCTGTTGGAGGATTCGTCCTCCTTCTGCCTGGGCAATGCTGAGGTGAGGCTCTTCCTGGAGCTTCGTCCCCGTGACTGAAGCTCGTCTGCTTCCCCTCCTCCTCCTCCTCCTGCCTCCATGGTGCAGGGCTTGCCCAAGCGTCTGCCCAGCCCCACTTCCGCTCCCTCTCTGGGACAGAATTGGGTCCCGGCTCGCTCCGGCCTCCGAACGCTTCACCGATTGGAGTCTCGGTTCTGAATTTTCTCCGGAATCTCCTCAGAGCTGGCCGCGAGACATCGTGGCCGCCTTCCGAAGCAGCTTCCCGTTCCCTTAAAGCGGCTCCTCGTCCAGACGTCATCCTTCCTGCCTCTGGCGTCTCCGGTCCCTGGAGCTCCGGTCCTGAGCCTTGGCTTGTCTCTGGTCTCCTCCGTTCCTCGGCTTTCATATTGAAGCAGTGACTAGCCCTGTTCACTGTTCACCCCCCCCCCCACTCTTGCTTGGCTGTCAGCTTCCCCCAGCCCCCCCCCCCCGGACTCCTGAACTCTCTCCTTTAAGGTCTTCTGGCCACTCTGGCTGTCCTCCAGGCTGCCTTCGTTCCACTGCCAGAATCGTCTTTCCTAAGCCTTCACGAGTGTAAAACGGAACGATTATTGTCAAGGGTTGGGATGCTCTTACGCCTCGGCTCCGAGGGCTCTGTGACTCCCTATTACTTACTGGGAAGTATTCGAACTCCTTCGCTGGTGTTGGACACCGTCCACAACCTGGAGCCACCTGACTTTCCCGGATGATTCTCCCTCTTTGTTTATTCCTAATGTTATTCCACCTGCCGCTTTCGGTGCTCCTAAAGACCTGGCCGGCTCTCTGATCCGCGAACACATCCTGCGCTTTCCTCCTCCTAAACCTTTGCTCAGCGCCGCTTCTTGTGCCCACGGAGCCATCCCTCCCCTTCCCGTGCCTTCTGTGCGGCCCAGCTCAAAGGCCACCTCTTCCGGGAAGCCTTCCTTGATTTTCCATCAGTCCCATCCTTCCCTCTCAGACGGTCCTGCCTCCGTTTGCCCGAGCATCGCTTTGGAAGCGCCCTTTAGAATGCGCGCTGCGAGCCGCGTGACGGCAGAGCCCAGGCCGGAGCCAAGCTTCGGGGCCCGGATTTGGACACAGGAAAGTCCCTGCGTTTGGACGACTCACTGTGTGGTTGTAGAAGAGGCTGGCGGGGCCTCCGCTCTCAGCCGCATCGCCGCACGCAGTCCCTTTGGGGGGCCTCGAGACGGCAAAGGCCCGGACTTCGGAGCGCACGGCCAGCCAGCATTTATTAGGGCCTGCTCCAGGCCTGCGGACTCTGACGGGCGACGCCCGGGGCCAGCCACGGCTGCCCAGAGAGGCCGGGAAGGCCCGGTGGAGCCCGCCAGGCTTGGCCCTCCGGGGAAGGAGCCCTTTTCTCCCACCATCTCTCCGTGTTTCCCGCCTCAGCCCGGGAGCTCCGCCGGCCACACTTCTTGGGCCACAGAAGGTGCGGAGGGCGTTGGGGGCCCCCGAGGAGGCGGCTGGCTGCGAGGTGAGGAGCCCGACGGTGGCGGACGGACGGCGCGGCTCTGCTCTGCTCTGGCAGCCCGTGCCCGCGGGGCATCCCGGAGTCCCACGCACTGCCTCTCCTCCTGCGCTTCCCCCAAGGAAAGCCGAGCCTGCCGCTCTCTGGCATCCAGAGGAGAGGACGGGCCGCTCCCTCCCCAGGCCGCCCCTGGCCCGTGCTTGCCCTGCTCATCGGCGCCTCGGCTGGGGCGTGGGAAGGCTGGAGGCTCCCGGAGGGCAGGGGCCCTTCCCTCCCCATCCACGTGCCCGGCACGTGGTAGCTGCTGAATCCAGCCGGGTTAAACTGGCCCCGGCCGGCTTCTTTTGTTCCCCGGCACCTCCCCTGCCCCCTCGCTGGAGGGTGGCCCAAGGAGGCATCTCCGCCTGCCCAGCTCTCCGGGGATGCTCCCACAGAACGCCCGAGGTGCTCCCAGAGATGTGTGGAAGGAGCCCCGGCCCTGGGATCAAGTCCTGCCTCTGCCGGCTGCCCTTCGTGGGAATGCCTTTGGACAAGTCATTTCCTCCCTCCCAGCCTCCGTTTCCTCATCCGATCGGCAGCCTCAGAAGTGGCTGCCGGCTCTGGGTGTGTGATGCGGGGGCAGTGCGGGTGCTCGTCTCCTGTCTGGGGGCCGACGGGTCTCCCCTCCCCCCTCGAGGTGGGCTTCCGCCCGGCCCCGGCCCAAAGGCTCCCCCCAGAAGAGATCCCGGAGCCGAAGAAGAGACGGGCCGCGGCTTGTTCCGATAGCGAGACGCTTTATTATCAGTCAATAGAATGCTGAGTTCCGGACAACAGGTCGGGCTTCACACAGTCCCTTTCTCGGGCACGGGCAGCCCCTCCCAGCCTCCTCCCCTCCCTGTCGCGTGCCAGGCCCGCTCTGAGTTCCTGGCAGACACTGAAGGGGCTTCAGGGAGGAGAGGAGGCCCGGCAGCGGCTCCCCACCAGAGACCTCCCGCTCAGGGGCCCCAGCGACGGGCTCTGCGTCTAGTCAGCCCGGCCGGGGGGGGGGGCTCTGCTAAGCAACTGCCTCCGACCCCCGCAGCCGGGCCGGGGGGAGGCGGGAAATGGAAGGGCGTCTCCTGGGGGGGCACCCGCCTTCGGAGCCAGGGCCCGAGAGCGAGAAGGGAGACGCCACCCCTGCACGGCCCGTGGAAGGCTCCACGCCTGGGGGGAGAGGAAGGGAAGGAGGGAGGTGGACACAGGTGCCATGGCTGGGTGCTGTACCATACGGTGAGAGACACAGAGACAGAGACAGAGAGACAGAGAGACAGAGAGAGACAGAGAGACAGAGAGACAGAGAGAGACAGAGAGAGACAGAGAGAGACAGAGAGAGACAGAGATGGAGACAGAGAGACGGAGACAGACAGACAGAGACACAGAGACAGAGACAGAGAGAGACAGAGAGACAGAGACAGACAGAGACAGAGACAGAGACAGAGAGACAGAGAGACAGAGACAGAGAGACAGAGACAGAGACAGAGACAGAGACAGAGACAGAGACAGAGGACCCCGATGGTCCGCTGAATTCCCTGACAAACTGGTAACAGAGTGAGATTCTAGACCGGGTTGTATCTCACATTGGTGGGCTGCAATCAGCTTCCTGGTGAGGTGAGGCTGGCCGCGGGTTCGAATGCTACACTTCCAACGTCCGATGACTGCTGTGGACAGAAGCCGGACTGAGCCTCGCCCAGAGAAGGTGAGACTCAGCTGCCGGGTCCTGGGCGCTGCAGCCCCTTCGGCCCGCGGAGGGCCTCCTCAGACATCTCAAACAATTACGCTTAAACTACATTTAAGTTCCGGCCGCTTCCTGCCCCAGCCCGGAATCCTCCCTGTGACGGGGCAGCCTCCGGTCTCTGCTCACCACCCAGTGGGAGACGGACGACGTTTCCTCAACAAAACCTCTTTTGTTGTCGTTCTTGTTGCTCAGCAGCCTGTGTGTGTTTCTATGTTTTGTGTATGTGTATGCATGTTCTGTGTGTATGTTCTCTGTCTGTGTTCTCTGTGTGTATGCATGTTCTGTGTGTGTTCTCTGCATGTTCTGTGTGTGTTCTCTGCATGTTCTGTGTGCATGTTCCGTGTGTGTGCGTGTGTGCGTGTGCTCGCACTCGCAGTCTCACCAGCCCCTGGGGGTCATCAGAGCCGACGGCATCCCCAGGGAGAGGCCGCTGGCCGTCACCAGCCGAGATTCGCAGAGCCCACGGCGGGCCGCGGCACTCAGATGTTCTCGAGGCTGTCCAGAGGCACGAGGCCCTTCTTCCGGCCGCTGCAGACCCTGACGAAGCCGTCCTGCCCCTCCTCGGAGGTCACGCAGATCTGAATTCGAAAGGGAGGAGGAAGAAGGCGAGCTCAGCGCGATGGCTAACCCGGGCCGGGAGCCCTTTGGGGTGGGGGGTGACGGAGGGACGCCCAGCGAGCTCGGGGCACGCGGCCTTGTTTTCTGGGGGGGGGTAGGGGGGCCAGAGCCGAACTGAATTGGCGTGACTCGGCCCTCCCGGCCCTCCCGGCCCTCCCCTCCTCAGGGCCCTCCAGACGGGCTCCGGCCGTGGCAGGCTGCGGTGGGCTCTCGCCGCCCGGGGGCCGGACGCTGGTTTTGCCAGTGCCCAGTCGGGGGAGTCTCTGCTCAAACGGTTTTGTCTGGTGGTGATGCTGGAAGGCCGCCCTCGGGGATGGCGCCCTCTCCGCAGGGTTACTATGTGGGTGAACAGGGGGGGGCTGATAATTAGCAGCGGCCCGTACTGCCCCCGCCCCCGCCCCCGCCCCCGCCCCTGCGGTGTGGATGGCAAAGTCAGCTGAGGAGGAAGAGGCCCCGCTGGGCAGCCTGAGCTCGGGCCCTTCTCCAGAGGGCTCGGGGGAGGCTCGGACAAGAGCTGCTCCTGCTGCGCGGCCGGGCCCAGGCCAGGAGCTCGAGTCCGTTTGGGCTGGAGAGGGCCGACCGCGTCCCGGGGCCTTCCCCCCGCCAGCCCCAGCGCGCTGAAGGAGCTCGAAGGCCCCAGAGCGTCCCCCGGCCCCGGGCCTGCACGGAGACTGGCTTTCCAGGCTCGATTCCGGGGCCGCCGGCCGCCTGCGGGCTCCGTGTGGAGGGACGAGAGGCCGATTGTGCCCGGCACGCCCGAGAGCCCCGGCGTGCGCCTGCCTCCAAGCGGCCCCCAGTTAGAGGCTCTCAAGGCCCGTTTGCTGCTAAGCCCTTGGAGTCTTTGGAGAAGGAGGAGAGCAAATTGGAGGGAGATCAGAAAGCGCCTCGAGGGAGCTTGTCCTCGGCCAAGAGGCGCACGGAAGGCCCCTGGCGGGACGGCCGGGCCCCTCTCTGGGGGGGACTAGAGGCACGAGTGGGCGAAGGCAGGAGGGACGGAGGCGCCCTTTGCGGAGGTCTCGGAGTACCACCCAAGTCTGGGCCGTCCATCTTGTTCCAAACGAATGGGCCGTGTTGGGCGCTCGACGTGTCCTTCGATAGAGGGCGGGTCAGACGGCTCAGGGCACCCTAAATGCCCTCTGCAGCCAGCGTGCTTCCTGAACGCCTGAGGCCGGCTCGCCGATCCCTACGCCCTGCCTCTTGGCCTTGAACCTATTCCACAGCTCGGGAGGTTTTCTGGGGAGGCCAGGGCTCGCTCCCTTAGAATCCTGGCTCTCTTCTTTCCTGCGGCGTGACCTTGGCCAAGTCCTCTCCCTTCTCATCTCCAAGGGAAAAGGCTTGGTCTTGGTGACGCTCATTCATACAAAAGGTTTTCCTTGGGAATCTGGCTGGAGAGCTGAGGTGCCCACAGGTGCCCGGGCAGCCCATTCTGGCCAATTCCGGCGGGCCTTTCCCTGGAAGGATTTTCTCTGAGGAGCTCCTGTGTCTTTTCCTCCTCTTCATGGCCTCCCACGGCTTAGCTGCCATCTTCTCCGGGAGTCTCCCCCTCGTCCCCTTTTCCCAGAGCCTCCTGCTGGGGTCTCACCTCCCTCCCGCTGTCTCCTCCCATGCAGCAGACTCCATGGCGCGTGGGCCGTCCCGAGCCCCCTGCCCCCAGCAGAGGGGGAGCCCTTTGAGAGCCGGCACCGGGCTCTTCTTCTTCACTGCGGCCCCAGAATCCAATGCTGCCCGGGCGGCGGTTTAAGGAATGTGGAATTCAGCACCGGCAGGCCCACCGAGGACGATCAGAGCGGGGTAGAGAGAGCTGGCCACCCCGAGCCTCTTGCTCCTTGGGTCAATACAACGAGGCGGTAATTTGGGACAACCCGAGGCTTCTGGGTATTTTGGGAGGAAAAGTTCTTTTCCTTATCAAAGTTTGACGAGTTTCTAGGGAACCATTTGGAGGGAATGACTCGGTATCTGTAGAGGCCGCTCAATTCGGGCCGCTAGGACGGACGAGAGGGAGCCTTGGCTCGCCAAAGCCCCCGGACCTCCTTATGGTCCCCAAAGCACACTCCTGCTCCTTTAGACTCTGAGAACCTGCTCCAGAACAGAGGAGGCAGAGGGGCCACTTGAGTTCCCATCGCCCCCACGAGAGGGATCTCCTGTCCTAGAGCTGGCCCCGATGCCCGACCGCACCTAGCGCGTCCCACAGGGCTGCTTCCAAGGGCAGGTTCCCCAGCCTCTCCCTGGGTCGCTTCCTCCCAGCCCTGCTCCCTTTGGGGCGCTGAGGTGCTCCAGCTCGGCTCTCCCACAGTCTCCCGTGGCCAAAGCCCTCCTTTCGGAGCAGCCCCAGCCTCGGGGACAAGCTGCCTCCCTGGGTCTGTGACTTGTGGCTGGGGGGCAGCCTGACTGTTAAGCAGACGGACACCCTGTTCTCTGCTCTCGATGGCTGACATCAAGCCAGGATCTGAGAGACCCAGAGGAGGGGGAGCTGCGAGTCTGAAGGGAGAAAGAAGGCCCTTGACGCACCTGCAAAACAAGCAGTGGGTGCTCACGGAGCCCAGCCTTCGGTCTGACGGATCGGGCCTTGTGGGGGCCGCCGCAGAGATGTGCCTCTGCTTATGGCCAAGTCTGCCCCTGGCCAGAGACGAAGGTCAGCGGGGAGCCCGGGCCTGGAGGGCCCCGGCACGTGGAGCCTGAGCTCCCCAACAGCTGGAGAAGCCATGGGGGTGGGGGTGGGGGCAGGAGCTGGGGCTCCATCATGGCCCTGACCTGCCCAGAGCTCGGATCCCCTCGGGGCACTCCACTGGGGCCCGAGAGGAGGAGGAGGAGAAGGAGCCCTTATGAGGCTCCTACAGAGCGTCATTCAGGGCCAAGTTGCTAAGAAGCATGGGTGGGTGATCTGGGCAGGCAAGGCTTCGCTCCCCAACGGAAGGGGGAGGGAGGAAGAGCCGGGGGGCTTCGACTTTGTGAGCTCTGAGCTGCCTTGGACACACTGTCCAGAGGCCCGAGGCCCGAGGCCGTCTGGAGCAGTGGAAGCACCATTGGAACCCGTGATAATAATGGTAGCGACTGATGCATCTATGGCCCTCCAAGGCGCCCCAGGCCTCCCCCAAACCCTGGGAGGGAACAAAGAATCCGAGGTGAAGCCGGCCCAGGTGGGCTTCCAACCCAGCCCTTTTCCTTATGACTTATTCAGCACATGCCTCCCTTGGCCTTTCTCATCAAGATGTCTAACCTCTCCTAAATGACTGTGGGGCGGGAAAAGCATCCTTCTGGACATAGGCAGAGGCAGCCGGCTGGCACAGCAGTTAGAGAGCCAGACCTAGAGGCAGGGCAGACCTTAGTGAGCATCTCTATTCGGATGACTAGCTATTTGTTTTATTTGATTACTTTCTGCCTCGGTTTCCTTATCTTTAAAATAAGGGTAATGCCAATATCTCCTTCCAAGGCTATTCTAAGGATTCAATGAAATAATGTTCGTAAAGCACTTTGCCAAAGGTAGAACTCTCACTATCATTGGTCTTATTTCTCTTATTATCTCCTGCCTGGTTTCCCTTCTACTCTCCAGCCAGCACCTGGGGGTCTCCTTTCCTGTGGGTCTGTACTGTTCACTCACCTGGTTCTCCTTCAGCGTGATCTGTCCCTGTTCTTTGCAGCCAATGAAGGTCCGGACACACCTGAAAATCTTCTCATCTGGCTGCACTCGCTGGACAAAGTTGGCTGGAAAAAACCCTGTTCGGTCTTGGATTTTGCCCTGCAAGGTGAACAGGAGCATGAAGCCGCCCTCTCGGGGGCAGAGAACAAGAGTAATAGAGTAACCAGGAGGATGGAAGGGAAATACGTCACCTTCCACCAGTCTTCATTGGAGTCTTCGAGGACAGTGACCACATCTCCTGGCCTGCAAGGGAAGAGAGAAGGGGCCAGGCTGAGGGTCGGGGACTCCAGTGATCTCGGTGTGGGGGGGGGGGTCAGAAAATTAGCAGACATGAACAAATTGTGGTATGTGATGGGGATGGAATACTATTGTGCTCAAAGGAATAAAGAACTGGAGGGATTCCATGTGAACTGGAACGACCACCAGGAACTGATGCAGAGTGAAAGGAGCAGAACCAGTAAAATGTTGTACACAGAGACAGATACATTGTAGCACCATCAAATGTAACTGACTTCTCTACTAGCAGCAACACAATGATCCAGGACAATCCTGAGAGACTTACGAGAAAGAAAACTAGCTACATTCAGAGGAAGAACTGTGGGAGCAGAAACGCAGAGGAAAAATAACTGCTTGATCACACGGGCTGTTGGGGATATTATTGGGGATGTAGACACTAAACGATAACTCTAGTCCAACTATCAATAATACGGAATTAGGTCTTGATTAATGATACATGTAAAACCCAGTGGAATTGTGCGTTGGCTAAGGGGGATTAGGAGGGTTTGGGGGAGGGAAAGAACAGGAAACATGTAGCTAGGGGAAAGTATTCAAAATAAAAAATATATTAAAAATTTTTCAAAAGACTTATATGAAATGATGCAAAATGAAGTGAGTAGACCCAAGAGAATATCGTCGACAGTAACAACAATAATGTATTGTGATGTGAATGGAATAAGCGAGAATGCTAGACAAGTCCAAGGGACTCATGATGAAAAAGTATATCCACTACTACAGAAGGAATAGGTGGAATCTGAGTGGAGATCAAGACATATCGTTTTTCACTTTATTTCCTTCAGGAATTTTTCTCTAGTGTGAGCAGTAAGTCTCTTGTTTCATATGATAGACAGAGAAACATGTATTATATGAGAATGTATGTACCGCCTATATTTATTACTTGCCTTCTTGGGAATAGGGGAGGGCTTTTGGAGGAATAAAAAAGAACGAGTTGTAGATTTCTGAATACAGCCGATATAAGAATTTGTTTGCCTTGGATAAACATTATAATTTATTACTCTTTTATAATAATTCATACTATCGTATAATCTTATATTACATGTCGTGTTACATATAAAAATAAAAATGCTTTAAAAAAAAGGAAAATTAGCAGACACCCCTGCTGTCTGCGAGAAGGCCCTGGCGACCGCCCAGGGCACACGGAACCGTCATGGGCTTCCAAGGATCATGGCGCCCGGGATGGGATGGGAAGGACGGTAAGATGAGCTCCTTAGCTCCGGCCTTGGGACTGCCCTCAGGGCCTGGCCTGGCCAGTGCTTTCCTCCAGCTGGCCAGATCTGGGGAGGAATCAGCAGCTGGTGGGCAGAGATCCCCGCACGGATCCTGATCCACCGGGAGATCCTGGTGCAGGAACTCTCGGCCAACACGAGGGGCACCTTCTGAGCCAGACAGGTGGGCTGGCTCCAGGGATCTCGCTGTTTCACCCAGCATCCTCCGGTCTGGAGGAGCAGAAGCCTGGCCGTCCATCCCTAGGACTGCTGAGCTCACCTCGGCCAGCAGGAATGCAAGGATGGTACTTCCTCTCTTTCTGAAACCCTCCCCTTCCACCTTGGAATCACTGCTGTGTATTAGCTCTAAGATAGAAAGGTAGGAAGGGCTGGTCCAGGGAGGCAGGGGACCTGCCCAGGGTCACCCATCCAGGAAGTGTCTGAGGCCAGATTGGAATCCAGGACCTCCCTTCTTAGGCCTGGCTCTCCATCCACTGAATCACTCAGCTGCCCTCTGCAATGACAGTTCTGTTCTAGTTGGGAGTTCTAGTTCCTTCCCCCCTAGCTAGAGCTGTGATGGGCAAACTATGGCCCTCAGGCCATATGGGCCCCCCAAAATGTTCTATCTGACCAGCAGACATGATTCTTAATCTGATGAATATACCAAGTGGGATACCATACAATGAAACCTGGAAAGAGTTGCCTTAGAAACAGACTGACAGAGGAGCATTTCCTTTCCTTTGGCCCCCTCTTTCAAAAGTTTGCCCAGCACTGGGCTTGACTATGGAAGACCTGAGTGTGAGTGGATGGGGGACTCAGCTAGCTGCCCGGGTCTCCATGGGGACGTTCAACCTGGATCTGGGGCTGCAAGACGGCCTGGGTCCGAGAATGCGGATGAAAATCACGTTGGAACCAGAGTGGGAAGGACAGAAGGCCGCAGGCCTCAGACAGCCCCCAGGCCACGTGGGGCCTCCTCCGTAGAAGAGGGGGGTCGTGAGCCTCAAGTGAGATAACGCACGGGAAATGCTTGCTAGGGGGCAGCTGGGGGCTCAGTGGAGGGCAAGTCAGCTCTAGAGATGGGTGACCCTGGCAAGTCACTCCACCCCGGTTTCTGGCCATGACCACTCTCCTGCCTCGGGACCAACAGGAAGTGCTGCTTCCCAGATGGAAGGGGAGGGCTGAAGGAGGAGGCCAGGGCTGAGGGGGCGCTTCCCAGACGCCTGGGCATGGCCGGCGGGGCGTATCTCATTCCTCCAGGGGTCGGAGCCCCGAGTGAAGGCTAGATGGACGCCGCGTGTGACTGAGGTTACTTATGGCACGGAGGCTCTGTGTGCCTGGCCAGGGCACGACAGAGTGTGTGCATGTGTATGTGTGTGTGTGAGTGTGCATGTGCATGTGTGTATGTGCGTGCATGTGAGTGTGTGCTTGCATGTGTGTGAGTGTGTGTTCATGAGTGTGTGCATGCATGTGTGTGAGTGTGCATGTGAGAATATGTGTGTGTGTTCATGAATGTGCGCATGTGTGTGCATGTATGCATGCATGTGTGAGTGTGTATGAGTGTGTGTTCATGAGTGTGTGTGCGTGCATGTGCTTGCATGCGTTTGAGTGTGTTCATGAGTGTGTGCATGCATGCGTGTGAGTGTGCATGTGTGAATGTGTTCATGAGTGTGCACACGTGTGCATGTGTCAGTGTGTATGAGTGTGCACGTGTGTGTGAGAGGGAGCTGGGGGGTCGCGCAGGAGCATTCTCGGGGGCTGGGCTGAGTGGAGGGAATCCAAAGAAAGGCGAGGAAGCCCAACGCCAAAGCCTCCGCCTGCCCTCAATGGGGAGACGCGGCGCACACGCACGGATCGGCCTTTCCAAGCTAGAAGCAGGGCGGGGGGTGGTCGTGGCGGGGAGCCCAAGAGCGGCTGCCGAAGGTGAGTCTGGGAAGAAGTCAGGAAGCCGAGACACAGAGGAGACGAGGAAGAGCAACCCAAGCGAGCTGTCCTTGGTTTCGGTCGCGGCTCTCTTCCACAGGTCCCAGCTCCCTGCCGTGGGGGACACTCAAAGGCTCGCTTGTCCTGAGGATAACCTGGGCTTTGCTGGGATTCTCCTTCCCTGCCTCCAGCCACCATCGCTTCTGTCCCCCTGAAGCTCCCCCATCCTCATCTTCTTCCTCATCTTCTCAGCACCCGCAGCTGGTCAGCCACTTAGAGCAGGAGTCAGCATGATGGAGCAGGGATCTGGGGGGGCTCCAAGCTTGTCCTGAGCTTCGGATGGGGCACAGAGAGGGGGGGGAGAAGAGACTTCCCACAGCCAGGATGGGCTGCCTCCCAAGGGCACTGTCTTCACCCAAAATCAAGGCTGAAACCTTTGAGCTTGGACCTCAGTCACAGCAGAACAATCCCTCTCCAGGACCATCCAGCCCCACATCCTAAAGCAGTGATGGTGAACCTTATAGAGATAAAGTGCCAGACTCCTGCCCCACCCCCAGACTGAGTGCCGTGCTGGCCCCCCCCAGAGATGGCATGCTGTGCCCTCCCCCAGGGGAGGGAGAAAGTGCTTCCATTGGGCTGCTGGGTGGAGGAGTGGGGGAAATGAGGAATGCCCTCAACAAGTGCAGAGAGGAGGAGGGAAGTGGTCCAAGCACTCTGCTCCCCTCCAGCTCTGACACCTGTGTACCGCTCACCTTACCGCCTGTGCATCTCCATTGGCTGCTGGGCAGAGGGGTGGGGGATGTGAAAAAATGGCCTCAGGCACGGTGGAGAGGGAGAGGGGAGCAGCTCCACCCAGTCTCTCTGTATTTCTAGTGACAAACTTTGGGGGGGGGGTTGGGAGGGAGGGCTCTGCTTGCCATCTGCATTGGCACTTGTGCCATAGGTTCACCATCACTGTTCTAGAGGCTCCATTCTCTAGGTCTAGGAGTCCCATTCCTGGCCTCAGCCAATAGTAACAATTGGCCAATTTCAGAGAGGGGAAATACTCTATTTTCTCTCTCCCTACACCCTAATGTAAAGTTCCTCTTTGTTGTAGTAATGGTTGGTGAGAAGAAGGCTTGGAACCCCCCAGGAATGCCCAGAGTGACCTTGTCAGCCATGTCGCCTTCCTTATGAGAAGCTGGAGGAAAGTGCCAGAGAGAAGAGGCAGCCAGCAGAGGGAAGAAAAAAAAGGAGGGGGGGGGGGGAGAGAGAGAGAATTCCCCATGATCCTTCCCAATCTGCCTCATAGCTAAGGATGTTGGAATTGAAGCAGCATGGAAGTGAGTTTTCCCATGCCCCACTTTTCCAGCCAGCCCCAGCAGAGCTGTTTCAGTAGCTTTAATTGCTAATTAGCTTCCCATTATCTTCAGAGGAAGAAAGGACAAACCCCAAGGGGCCCATCTGGACCGGAAGGATGGCCCCTTTCCTGCAGAAACAGGGGTGGAAAATCCATAACCCTTCTCATGAGACTACTCATATCTCTGAGTCTTGATGGGAAAAGAGGAAGACAACTTTTCACTTGAAACAGAGAGATGAGCCCATCACTAATGGTCCCTTATTGAGCTACCCTCTCCTGAAAGCCTGGGCTCAAGGCTGACTCCATGACTATGGGCAGCTGGGCTTCAGGGCTCTGAAAGCCATGCTGGGCTCTTCTGCAGGGCCAAAGGCCTCAGCTGCTTTGTCCACCATTTCCCCAGCCAAAGGCGCCTTTCATCTGGGTGTGATTTTGGCGAGCCCCGGATGGGCTTCTTTTCAGCCCAATTTGTTTGCTGAAACCTGGGAGGCTGTTTTCCTTTCTTCCCAGGAAAGCCCCAGCCTTTCTTACCTCATTTCCAAGTCTTCATTCTCCTGGGGGACAAATTTGTACAAGGCCACGTAGGTCTGTAAGGTGTCTTTGTGCAGAGGCCCCTGAGGAAAAGGAGAGAAGAGAGTGGGGAATGATGGGTGGCACGAGAGCCACTTCCTTTGAGGGTGCTCTCCCCTAAGTGGGGAGGTGCCAGGTCCTTCTGAAGGCTGCCTTAATGCAGGCCTCTTTGACCCAGCTGGAATTCTGCCCTCACCCTTTGGACTGTGCCATGTGTTCCTGACTCCCCCATCCCCAGGATGCTCATTAAAGATGAAGGCTCAGAAGGTAGTCCAGGGATGGAAGCTCTTCTGATGGAGAGAAAGGTCAGTGTGCAAAGCAGTTGGGTGCTTCTTTGACCCCTGGACTAGAGCCCCAAGCTGGGTGTCTGGTGGATCATGGGCCAGGGGGATTTGCCCTGTGGTCCCGTCTTAGGTCTTTCTAGTTAGACAAGTGGGCAGGGTTCTGAAATGCATATTTAGAAGAAGCTGTTCTGTAAGGTGGGATGGCAGGGCCCAGGAGTGGGATGGCAGGGCTCCTGAGGGCAGGGGAGAGTTGGTGTCAAGAGGGCTTATATTAATGTTTGTTGGCCTGAACAGTAAGGAGGGAAAGTCTCCAGGCTTTTCATGAGAATAGCCCTTGCCTGGGTTGTTTTCCACCCATTGCATGGCTGGGATGTGATGTCAGGACCCAAGGGTGAAGAACTGGCATTTCCTTCCCTCTTTCCCTCCTCCCTCCTTCCCTCCCTCCCTCCCTTCCTTCCCTCCTCCCTCCCTTCCCTCCTCCTTCTCTCCCTCCCTCCATTCCTTTTTTCCTTCCTTCCTTCCCTCCTCCCTTCCTTCCCTTCTTCCTTCCTCCCTCCCTCCCTC
>NC_058130.1:2164787-2179720 GCF_016433145.1 Gracilinanus agilis | reverse complement strand
CCTCTCTCTCTCTCCCTCTCTCTCTCTCTCTCTCTCTCTCTCTCTCTCTCTCTCTCTCTCTCTCTCTCTCTCTCTCTCTCTTTAATTGGAGCATCTCCGCAGATTTACTAAGAATGGGCGTTTGGTCTTGATATTTGAATGGGGGTTCAGAGGGCCAGTGATCTGGGCCAGGATGGAACAGGAGAGTTAGAAGACTGGATAGTAGCTGGGAAATGGTGCACAATTTCCTACCGTCCTTAGCTGCCCTGGGAAACAAAACCCCATGTTTTAAACAGCAGCATACTTCTGGTTACACCACAGAGCCGAGTCACGGGACGCCTCAATCTCCAAAGAATTAGGATGGGGGTCGCTGAAGGGCTGCAGAGAGATTTCTACATGGCAAGTGCAGAGGAGAGTCTGCAGCCCCTGGTCACTGGGCCTCGTGCTGGCATCTGCTGGGGGCACACGAGCCCTCGGCTTTATGAAGAGCTACACACATCCGGTTCGGTGATTTGCTCCAGTGATCAACGTTGCAATGACTGAGATTCCAGGTGAGGCTCCTGTGCCTTAATGGTGCCTGTGGATGTGGAGGGGGCGGTATCCCAAATCCCTGGAGTCAAAGGGTGGCCAAACCTTAAGTGAAATCCTTGCCCGGGAGCTTTGGGCCCCCAAAGAAGCATGTGTATAATGTTGGCTGAGCTCAGGGGAACTTCTCCCTGCCTCAGCGGCAATTTCACATGAAGGATCATGGGAAATAAACCACTGACAGGCCAATGCAGATGTAGGTGGGGAGCAGAGGACAGAGCACTTGGCGCAGCAGAGTCATCGACACTAGATTTGCGTCTTGATCCAGCTTCTTAGGCATGGAGGGGCCCTGGGAAGGTCACTTCCCCCCTCTAAACCTCATCTGTAAATCCAGGCTGTTTGACTGGATGGCCTTCAAGGTCACTTTCAATTCTTCAATTCATCTGGTGTAGGGATAAATTAAGAGCCAAACCCTTCTTTTTTTTTTTTCCTTTTCTTAACCCTTACCTTCTGTCTTCCAGTCAATACTGTTTCCAAGGCAGAAGAGTGGTAAGGGTGGGCAATGGGGGTGAAGTGACTTGCCCAGGGTCTCACAGCTGGGAAGTGTCTGAGGCCAGATTCGAACTCAGGACCTCCCATCTCTGGGCCTGGTTTTGAATCCACTAAGCCACCCAGCTGCCCCCAAGCCAAACCCTTCTAATGGGTCATTTCAGTGATGGAGAAGAACATTTTCAAAGTTTGGCCAGTGTGTTAAAATGGTCCAGTTCAGCTACTCCTTCCTCAAGGGGCTCCATCAGCTTCCCAAAGCCAGAGAATATGGAGGGGAGTCAGACCGAAGGTGGCTGCATACTGCTATAGATTCCCATCTAACAGGTAGATTTGAGAAACGCAGATGCCAACTTGCAGCTGTGCTCCAGCTCCTGGAGCAGCTAGTCAGCTTTGGCTAGCTTCTCAGAACCAACCCCACTTCCCAGCTGCTAGCCTGGCACTCACTGCTGCCTAGTGACTGGGCACAGGTGGCCGGGCTCTGGCTTTCCCATCAGCTGCCTTCCCCAGGGGTAACAGGGAGCTGAGCAATAGCAGCAGCAGAAGCAGCAGCGCTTCCTGTGTGCCTGGCACTGGGCTAAGAGCTTTCCTCTGTCATCTCATTGGATCCTCCCTGGGAGGTAAGGGGTGTCTATAGGGAGACCATGGGCAGAGCCACTTAGAGAGGCCAGACTGCTTTGTGCCATGCCTGCACATGGGGAAGCCACCCCAGTCTGGCAAGACCAGAGGATTTGTTTACTCACACGAGTGCCCCAAACCACCCTGATAGGAGCCACCTGGGGGACGGTCTTGGGCCTTTGCCAAGGCAGAAATAGCAAAAATAGGACAGATGCTTTCCCATCTCCCTGCCACGCCACCGCCAAACACTAGCACCCACAAGAGACAGCAGTTCTAGGTTTGCCTTTGGTTGTCCCGACCAAGGCCGTACCAGCCATTGAAGTGAAGAGGGCTTGGCCGGGAGTCATTGGCTCCAGAAGGAAAACATGCTGCTTGTTTGTGTACAACCACTGCCACGTTTGGGCTCTGTGGGCATCCTTGGGGCCTGCGGCTGCCCTTCACATCCATCTGCTGTCACTTCCTGGACTCTATATCCCTCATGTGGCATCTGACAGCTTCATGCTGGGCTCCTATTGCCTACTCCGTGGAAGCTATCCAAGGGCATTCGTTTGGGGAATCTTCAAGCACGGGCCGGGATCCATTTTTCTCTAGTCTTCCCTGAAGGTGACAAAAGCTCCCATCCACCATCACGCCAGCTAAGTCTCGACCCACCAAAGCGATGGAATAGAGAACTCTGTCTTCTGATGATGAGTGACAGGACTTGGGCCCAAATGAACTGGGCCACGTGGCAACCTTTCTTTAAGAGACTGAATCCCAGGCATTCAACAAACAGACCCCGGGAACACCAGTCAGCGCCAGCTCATTAGTTCTGAGCTTGCCATCTGATAGCCTGGCATTTTAGATAGGAATAATTAATCAGGCTAGAAAGAGGCCTTCTCCCCACAGCAAGCGCGCCCAGAGGGAGCCATTGCCACCCCAATATTTCTTCTTGGTGAGGAGGAGGAGGACTGATGTTTCTAGCAGAAGACGAGCCGCTGGCCTTCGTGTAGATGATTTCCAGAAAGCTTGGCTGCTTCTTCAGTGTGCTCCAGGTCGATTCCTCCCATGGAAATGCGTTTCTAATTTTCTCAGTCAAGAGGAAAATATTGGCCAATGATGAGAAATTTACTTTCCAGCTGCCTCTGTGCAGACGCATCAGAAGCATACGCTGGCTGCCCGTGCAGAGGCCTGGCTCGGATGGCACGTCTTTACCTAGGAGACCTTTGCTTAAGTAAACATATAAAAACCAGACCTGCTCTAGAGTCGCTGGGCAGTCTCCATCACTGGTCCTGGCCAGCAGACTGATGTTTACAGATGAGGCCCACTGGAGAAACTGGGTACCACCCAAGCGACGGGCAGACAGGTTGGCCACCCAGCTGGATGATGCTTAGGGGTGCCAAAAGGCTCCATCGTTGGAGAAAATAACGTCCACATCCCCCTCTGGCACTAAAAACCAGCATCTTTACTAGGGACTCTCCCCCACCCCCCACCCCCCCCTGCCCCGGCAGGTCCTCAACATGTTTCTAGTTTGGGTCAAGAAGCACAGAACCAGAGTCAGAGAGCTGGAAGAGACCTCATCGGCCACTCAGTCAGCGCCATACCCGAGAGACACATACTCCTCTGACACATCTACCAAGTGGTCTCCCAGCCTCCATCGGAAGTTCTCAAGGAAGGGAACCCATCACTTCTCAAGACAGGCAGGTCTTCCCACTGTTGGACATCTCAGTCGGTTGGGCCGTTTCTCTTGGGCCCAAGTTCCATCTGTTGTTGTTGGTGGTGGTGGTGGTGGTGGTGTTGGTGTTGGTGTTGGTGTTGTTGTTGGTGTTGTTTGCAGTGCTCGTGTATCACTCCTGGTTCATCCCTTTGAGGCCAAGCAGACCAAAGGCAACCCCTCCTTCCAGACCGGGTCTAGGAGTTCAAGTCCAGAGGAAACTTGGCCAAGAATACTGCAGGAAAACCAGCCAGGTGGCATTGTGGATCAAGTACTAGACTTTAAGTCAGAAAGATCTGAGCTAAAATCTGACATCAGACCCAGCTGTGTGATCTGGGCAAGTTTACTTCTGCCTGTCTCAGTTTCCTCATGTGTAAAATGGGGATAATAATCGCATTCTGGTTGTTATATAGCGCCTCGCTGACAAGGGTACTGTGAGCATCAAACAAACGAG
Source organism: Gracilinanus agilis (assembly GCF_016433145.1). Lineage (NCBI taxonomy): Eukaryota > Metazoa > Chordata > Mammalia > Didelphimorphia > Didelphidae > Gracilinanus > Gracilinanus agilis. Next base: position 2,175,908 of record NC_058130.1, on the reverse strand, counting down.
AGAGTGCTTTTAAAGGGAGACGATGTTTTGTTCTTGGCAGATCTGAAAGTGTGACATAGATGGTGGCTGAGAGTATTAGCTCGAAAATGGAGCTTTTCTCTGAAGGGAAATGAAAGTGTTACAACTGAAGCTGACTGAAAACAGACCCAAGGACTGAAGGGGGTGGGGGTAGTTCTGGGTTGGCTCTTGGTTTAGGAGTCAGAGCCAGGGCTCTGAGCCCTCTAGCACCCACACCTGCATATGAGGGTGCCAAAGCGGTCACCAGCAGCCATTCTGGGTAGCTCCACCCTGGGCTATTTTTAAGTGGGGAAATACTCCTGACACTCTTGGGGATGGGGAAAAAGTACTAACTGGGTCGGGGCCTGAACTGGGCCAACTTGGGTGGTAGCAGAGGGGCCAAACTGAGAGGTGGAGGGAAATCAAGTCACTTAGGAAGCTGGCTCTAAATGGCCAAGGGCTCAGAAAACCGTACTGAGGGCTGCCTACCTCAGTGATGCCATTGCTAATTCCAGCTGGCCCAGGTGGGTTCAGAGTGCCATTTGGGCTTCCTCTTCACATGATCCCCTTGACCAGGTGATCATGTTGGTCACTAAATCCCAGCTGAGGGATCTGGGGTCAAGAGGAGCTGTGGTCAGAAGGGAGGAGCATAGCTCTGCCTTGGCACTTTCTGCTGTCTTGTTTTTAAGAGATTTCAAATAATATCACCATCTGTGAGCTTGTGCTGAGGGCAAGCCATGGCCTTTACGGGTGGCAGTGAAATAAGCCCAACTCATTCAATCAAGAATGGAGAGCTGAGAGGGATCTTACAGGCCATTGAATCCAACCCCCTCATTTTACAGAAGGGGAAACTGAGGCCCAGGGAGGGAAAGGGATTTGCCTAAGGTCAAAAAGGGACTCAGTGTCCAAGTAAATGGACCCAGGTCTTTCTGACTCCAAATCCAGCACTCTCTTCACTGAACCACCCTTTTTTCAACAGACATTTATTAAATGCCTACTGGGCACAATTAACTGGCACTATGGTGGGTTTTAATGTTCTTCAGAAAACAAGACCTTGGAGAGTCACAGAGGCACCAGAAATGTGACCCCAAACACCAGCATCTCTCCATCTCAATGTGTAGGGGGGAGGAAGAGGGAAATCAGGAGGGAATGAGTGGTTGGCATCTTGAGACCTCCCAGGAAGTCTGCCCTGCTCCCAACTGTTCTGCAGGGCCATTTTGCATCTGGCAATTAGCAGAGGCTATGGGCTGCTGAGTACCAGTTCTGAGTAGTGTCAAGGCAAGATACATCCATGCAGTTGCTTAGGTCTCCAGTGACAGTCAGTGCTCCCTGATACGAGGAAGAGGCCTGGCAGAGGCAATTAGCCAGGGCAAAGTGCCAATGATTTCATTTGCTAGAGAGGCAGCAGGGTGGGGCAGGGCAAGGAGAAGTCCTGAGGGCCTCCTGGGATGGAGCCATGTTTATGTTCTTTCCAGCAAGGACTAATGGCTTTGTGTGAAGTGAGGAAAAAGTGGCTGTTGATTGCTTTCTGGAGGAGAAGGTGAAAGGATGGGAGTGGGAGGCTTCTCAACTCTTTGACTCCTCAGGGGTGGGAAGGAGCTCCTGAGAGGCCTGAAAAAATGCTCCAAGAGGAAAGTAAAGGAGACCCTGACTCCAAGGAAGCCAAGAGGAATGGAAACCAGGTGAAGTATGGGAAGCCATTAAGCTTGCAATGTTTAGCACAGCTCGTCACTAGTTATGAAACCCACATAGTAGGTGTCAGAAGGATGGTTGTTTCACTCAGTTTCCTCTATGTGACTCTTTTCTCATTAACATTCCCTTTTACTGAAATTACTGAAATCAGTATCCTTATTCAGCCCCAGGGAAACACAGAAAAACAATACAGGCTAATAGCAAGGCCACCCACAGGCCTCCCACAAACCCCTAAGTAAACCCCATATTTATATGCTATAATACTGAAACTTCCACTGAAATCACTTCACAAAAAACCAGCATATAGTGAGTTAATGTTAAGGATTTTAAAACTCTAACTCAGATTCCCATACACAGGTGCCTGCAAAAAACAGGTCAGAATAGTCTCCAAGTTTCCCCCCACCCCTCCCTGATTGGGTACAGTAAGTTAACATAAAAGAACAATGAATGAAACATGGAGATATTGTCTGCCATGAAAAAGCCGGTACTTTCCCACTATATGTCAAATCCATTGTCTCTAAGAAAAAGATGGATGGTGAGAATGGATTTCCATGCCAACTTTATGTGTGATCTCAAAGCATATAAAATAAAAACAGCCCAAAAGCTGACCAGAACAATCTTTATGATGTCTGGCTCTGGCTGAAAACCCGATTACTCTCATTTGTCTCAGTCATGTCACCAATGCTGTCCCATCACAGAGATTTCCTAGACCTGTGGACGTTCCCCCCCCCCCCCCCCCCCCCCCCCAGTGAAGAAGATGCGGAGGGTAAGGAGGTGACCTGGAGCAGGAAGGGGAGAAAGAAGGACTTTGGGGGGAGGGGGAATAAACACCGGGGTCCCTCAAGAGGCCATCAGTAGCCAGATTGTCCATTATTGGCCTCAAGATCAAGAAACAGAGCATCATGGCTGCTGCCTAGTCCTGCTGAGGGCTCAGCCAGGCGGTCTCATATCAATAAGTCACTAAGCACCCTGATGATTGGAAGAGGAGAGCTGTGCTGACCTTGTGGCCCGGGGGGGGGGGGCGGTCCACAATATGACTAAGAGCCTCTGGAGGCTGGGGAAGGCAGATGATGGCTCTCCACTTTGGAAGTCCTGGGGTGGGGGTGGGGGAACCTGAGTCTGCCAGAAGGAACCTAGAAAGCAGTTCTTGGAACCAACGAGTCCTGGGCATGGGTCATGTGGCACGACCATGATTTTTGGCTGGTGAAGATAGGAATGGTAGGAGACAAGGGAAGAGCTCGAAAGTACAGCCGTGGCCCAGAAGGTGAGGGCAGGGAGGAACTCGGCGCTCTAGATTAGGACTCAGTCTGCCTGAATGAGATTTGGGGCCAGAGGAGGAGCCCATCTAACAATGGCCTCCGAGCTGCCCAATTCACACACCAGCTCAGCGACCGAGGGCAGCAATGAGGAAAACCACCTCGAGAGTCCAGCAACTCACAGGAGGAAACTGGAGAGAGCGGGCAAAGATGACGCCGGGCGTCTGGGCTACTGACATGCCAGGGGGCACCATGTGAAGAAGAAGCCCCGGCAGGTTCAGGCAAGGGGGCACACGCGCTCTCCTGGGCATTGCTGATGTTTGCTAAGACCTCACACCTGACTGCCCTGGTCTACAAGCCTAGTCGAGTGCCTCCTCCCCCCACCTCACACACATGTGCACACACATACATGCTCTGGCCACATACATGAACCTGGAGAAGCATGCCAGAGAGCACAGAAGTGAGGGAGAGAAAGAGGGGCTTCCTCATCTCATTCCTCTGCCCTGGGCCTCTCTCCCCCAGGTTACAGAGGACTTCAATGTCCGGATCCTCTCTAGCTACTCCCTCGGGCGCCCGTGGATCGCTCTCTCCTCTCCGGGCTTCTGGGAAACCCTCTCGCGGATCTCTTCCCACCTGTCCGGCTGCTCTTTGCTCGTCTCCTTGGCTGCATCATTAGCCGCTCCAGCCTTTCCTGGAACCCTGGGGGTGGGGGAGGCGCAAAGGTTCCGTCTCTGGGCTCGGCCTCTTTCCCGGCTCTCCGAGTTCACTTGGGAATCTGCTCAGCCCCCGCCGAGGTCCATGTCTGACCTCTCTCAGGCCTGTTCAGCCGCCTCAGCCCCTTCCCTTCTCCCTCAGCCACCATCGGGAGCCACGGCCAAGTTCTGTGGGCTCTGCTTCCCCGCCACCCCCTCAGCAAATGCTTGGGAAGTATCCTGAGGGGGAGGCTTTGGGCAGGGCGTGGGGGAAGCCAGGGCAAAGGGCAGCGTCTCCCGAGGCCTGGGGGGGCCCTCACCCCCTCCTCGTTCAGCCATCGAGCCACAAATTGAGGATAGGAAGGGGCCGTCACGGCGGGGGAGGGGCAGGAGGAGGATCGGGGGCTGGAGAGCGGGGGGGCCTTGGCAAGGGGCCCAAAGAGATCCGCACCCGGCCCCGGCTCGGCCCGTCATGTCTCCCTCTCAGAGGGCATCTTCTGGCTTAAAGTCTAGCGCTGCACCCCCACCTCGCCCTGATGGCTGTGCCTGAGGCGGCGGGTCACGAGGGCAGAACCGGGGACCAACCACGAAGGGCTTTGGCAGCTCCGGGGGCCAAAATAAGACCCACCTTTGTGCAGATCCAGACCCGGAGTAGAGTGATAACACGGTGTGTGTGTGTGTGTGTGTATGTGTGTATGATGCACCTACCCGCTCGTGTACGCAGGCCCAGTGACACACACACACACACACACACACACACACACACACACCTTGCCTGGGGCCGGATCCCCCAGGAGATGTCCATTTGCTTCTCTAGACCATGGCAGAGCCTGAGGCCATTCAGCAGGCCCAGGAGAAAGCTGGACAAAAGCTCAAGCTATTGGCAGAGAGAAAACAGGGTCAGCTGGGAAATCAGGGAAGGCTTCGTGGAGGAGACGGCCATATGAGCTGAGCTAGCACGAGAGGGAAGCTTTGAGAGGCACTGAGAGCTGAGGAGAGGGCTGAGTGCATGGCAGCGCAAGAGCATGGAGGAAGAGGAGGGTATGTTGAGTTCACAAAGGAGCTGGAAATCTCATTTAGCTGAAATGTAGCTTCTTGAAAGAAGAGCATTAAGGCTTAGCTTTAGGAAAGGTGGCCTGGGGCCAGAGAGTGTGGCGTCCCAAGGTCACCTCACAAGGCAATGGAGAATTAAAGTCCAAGTTCTTAGGCCGGCATTCAAGGCCTCACATTATCTGACAGCTAGCTGGTGTCGTAGAGAGAGTGCCAGGCCTGGAGTCAGGAGGACCTGAGTTCAAATCTTGTTAGCTACTTATTAGCTGTGTGACCTTGGATAAGTCACTCCACCCTGTTGGCCTCTGTTTACTCAGATGTAAAATGAACTGGAGAACGATGTGGTTGCTGCCTCGGGAACAGGATTTTGGAAATGTTGTCGGGCTGGCCTGGGGAGAAGAACTCATTCAGAAGATTATTACAATCATCCAGGTAGCAGCTAACGGGGGCCTGAACTAGGGTGGTAGGAGCGGACTGAGCCTTGGACCTGGCACGTCCATCAGCTTCGGGATCCTTGCCGAGCCGCCCTCTCTGGCCTTGTTTTCTCATCTGTCCGACGGGAGACTCATTCCCCGCCGTGCCTGACGAGGCTGTGCGTCCCCCTAAGGCGATCAGGGAAAAGGGAGAAGAGCGTCTGTGCTCTCCAGGCTACGCTCCCCGATCCTTCTGGCAGCGCTCCTCAGGGTGGCCCAGAACCGGAAAGGAGGGGACGCCCACGACTGGGGAAGAGCTGGACAAGCTGTGGCGGCGGATGGTGATGGGATGCTACTGCGCCCTGGGAAAGTGAGCAGGAGAGACGCGCAGAGACCTCCATGAAGAGGGAAAGGAGCAGAAAGCGTTGGAAGAACAGGGCCGTATAGAGCCCCTCCCCCTTCAGGCACCCCATCATTGGGGGTCTTCCTCCACCTGAGGACAGGGATGGCCTAGATTTCTTGTATTTGTATCCTTAGCCCCAAGCACAGTACTGAAGGAAGTATCCTTTGTCATGAATATTATGAATGAATGAATGAATGAATGAATGAAGACTTGTCTTCATTCATTCATTCATTCATTCATTCATTCATTCATTCATTCAGCAGGTCTGATGTTTTCAATGAAGTTTTCCCTGTCATTGAACAGTGAGCTCAAAGAGGCAGGCAAAAGGCAGTGAACATTTGCTAAGCCTGGGAAGCCGCCTGAGTATAAGAGCTGATAAAAACAGCAACACTGAAGGAATGGCAGGAAAACCCCCCACCAGTAACATCTGTTAAATGACGGGAAGACCCTGACCAGTAACGTCTGTTGAATGGATGAGAGGAAGCAGGCGCTAACATCCGCCCCCCCCCCAAGTTCCTGCTCAAACTACATCAGACTGGCTGGGCCCCTCAATCAAACGTTCCATCTGCCTCGGAGGCCCCTCTTGCTTTTCCATTATCTGGTGCGCCTCCTAATTTGGGAAATCAGAACCGGGCTGAACACATTAGGGTCTGACTGGCTCAGTGCCCTGCCCTTCCCATGGGTACCTGGTGCCTGCCCTCTCCTCTCCTCCGACCCCGTATCTGAATTGGGGGTCTCCCTGGGCCCAGGGCCTGGCCCTTTCCTCTACTCCTCTCGCCAGGAGAGGGCTGTTCCCCATCCTTCGCCCAGCTCTAATCTGCCCAAGTTCCCTGATTTTGTTTATCGTAGGCGGGAGCTCCCTAGTGCAGACTCTCATGGGCTTAATCAGCGTTTGGCGGGAGGGGGCTGGGCTCCCGAGTGCCCCTTCTTACATTCTGGGGGAGAGGAGAGGAGAGCGGAGGAGGCAGCACCCAGCCCTGGCAATCCGGGGGCCCGCCTGACCCTCTCCAGAGAGCCCCTTCCTAGATTCCAAAGCCGGGCTGGGCCAGGTCCCGGATCATCTCTCTCTCCATTCAGGACACACACAGGCCAGAAGCGGTTCTGTTAGACGATGCCCCCCCCCCCCCCCCCCGCCCCGGCACAGCGCTTTTAGTATTATTGGAGTTTCCATGCTTTCCTTCTTTGTGTCCGAGCGCCCAGCCCAGTGCTCAGCATGTAGCAGGTGCTTAATCAGTGTTGGGGGAAATGAATGAATAGATGAATTGGTCATGAGATCGTTGATTTGAGCCAAGAAGGGGCCTCAGAGGTCATCTAGTCCAACCTCCTTTTTTCACAGCTAACCAGACTGGTCCTTAGAAGTGAAATGACTAACCCAAGGTCACACAGCTTAGGCCTAGCTAAGGTGGGATCTGAACCCAAGACTTTTCAGTGCCAAGTCCAGCTCTCTACCCACCAAACCATACTATCTCTCTAATGTTTATGAATCCATAGAACCAAAGCTCATACGAGGTTTTATTCATTTCCTGAGCTGCTGGGCCCCAACTGGGAGGCCTTCAGCCTGTTGGACATGGGCCTGTCTGCACTGAAAGCGGTGGGCCCTCAGGCCTCTGTCTTCTAATCAGTCACTCTCTGAGGATATCTCATGGAACACTGCAAGGCTCTTCTATGCCCTCTAATGGCCGACCCAAAGCCAGCCTAAATAAACCCTGGGCCATGTGTCCAAGCATTTGTAAGTGCACATAGATATGGGCATGTGGAAAAAACGGGTCCCCAGACCCACCCTGAAAAGGCCGGTGTGCCCGCTTTGTGGTGGCTCTGCTGGGACAGACTGGGAGAGCCCAAGGAAGCCCTCCAGGCCGAGGTCTGGTCTGTGTCAGCAGGCCACCAGCCAACCAAATCCGGGAGGTGTGACACCTCCGGCAACCCGGGGCCTGGCCAGGGCTCAGCTACGAAGGAGTCTCTGCTTGGCAAAATGATTTCCTTTGGGAAGCCGGTGCTCAGAGGGTCCCTCCCAGCGTCCCTCATTCATTCCAAAGAGGAGTCCAGCCTGGACTGGCTTTCCTAGAACATTCTCAGGGCCTCTCGCAGGCACACCTGCAGCTGGTAAAGCAAAAGTGGCCCAGCAGCGGCTAAAAGCCTAAAAGCCTCGCCCTCTGCTTTGTTTTCCTTCTTGTAAAGAACTGAGGCAAGTCTGTGGAACAGCCACTAATCAATCAGACTTAGGCAAGGGACGCATCATCATAAGCCACTGGGAGGGAATGAGAAGTTGGGGGAGGGGGGTGTGAAAAGAGAGAGGGCCTGCTCGGTGTGTGTGTGTGTGTGTGTGTGTGTGTGTGTGTGTGTGTGTGTATGAGGGGGGGGGGAGAGAGGGAGAGGAGGGGGGAGAGAGGGAGAGAACGCTGTAAGGCTGCCTCGGAATGTTCCCAAGTTCAGGTCCTCCCTCTGACATGTCCTATCATTATTCGACCCTGGACATTTGAGCCTCAGGTTCCTTTTGACTAAAATGGAGATGCCGATGCCAATGAGCGGCTACCCTGGAAGGTTATTGTGAGGCTCAGATAGCTACCTGCAGGGTGCTCTGCAGCCTTCCAGTAGTCCCTCTTGTTTTTATTGGTGTTCTTTATCCTCAGCTGCTGGTAGTTCTGCATGCCAGAACTCTCCTCCTGCCAGTTCATCCTGCCCTCAGCGAGGGCCCCTGGCCTGAGACTGCTGGCTCAGGACTCTCGGACTTTTCTTTGGTCCCTGCCACTAACCTGTGACTCAGAGCAAGTCCTGACCCTTCTGTGGATGTTTCCTCAGTGCCTAAAGGAAGCTGTTGGGCAGGCCGGTCTGGAAGGGCCCTTTGGCTGGGCCCTGACTTTCTAAGGGGTTTCTGTCATCACGATGGTCAAACAGGAATCCAAACTGGAGCTTGCCTTTGGCTCCCCGTGACTGCTGTAGCCTGGGGGCTGTGGCTCAGCCTGGGGATGCCCAGGAGATGCGGGAGCCAGTCTGGAACAACAAGGCTGATGCCTTTAAATGAATTCTGAGCAGAAGGTGCATTTCACTTCATGATTGCAGTTTGCAACCTGCCCCTTTCACAGAGGAGGAGAAATGGGGCCCAGGAGGGAAAAGAAAAGGAAAAAGCGGAGGGGGCTACAAGAGCGCCTGGGGCCAGCAGCTGGCTTCTGCAGCCTCCAGGCCCAAACCCTCGCCCCAAGGTAGGTTCCGCAACTTGCTTCCCTGGGATGGCAGTTGTTACTCTGAGGAGCCGGAAATGATGATGGTTACAATATCGGAAATAAAACAGTGGGATGAGAAAAGGTACATTGTAGCTAAGGGCTAGCTCCGGAGAGGAGTGTAACAGTGTCAAGAGGCGCGTCCCCAGCCAGCAACTAAGTGTTACAATGTAACGAGTAGCCTGCCTTCCTGAGGAATGCAACAATATAACCAGCTACCCCCCCCCCCCCATGGCCCCTGGGGATGTCTCGCTGCTACTGTCTGGCTCAGGTTTTCTGGGCAAGCAGCCTGAAGTTCTAACCTTCACTGGCACATGGTTCCCCCAACTTTCACCACCATGGCTCTCCCTCCTCCACTCCAGCCTAGAACACGGGGAGTGAGGGATCCACGGGAGACGCACAGGGGCAGAGATCTGTCTGCTGGGGCCAGGCTGCCCGGCTCATCCCTCACAGTCTCAATTCGCAGGGTTTCTCGCCCGGCCCCCCAGCCGGGCCCAGCCCACTGTGCACAGCTCTGCTGAGGAGCCGCTCACACACTCCCCGGCGCTCTCAGCACATATACACAAGCAGAGCAAATGCCCTCCGGGGCAATACCTGCCCCAAGCGTGACTGTCCTTTAGTGCCCATTAAACTAGATGACCGGAAACCGCTGGAATGGGGTGGCACGTGCTGGGCTGGGCTTGGAGGAAGGCATGTCCAAGCAGAATCAAGCCCCGAACTGGGGTGGGGGTCAGCCTAGGTGAACCCGGGGCTTTCTCAGGGGTTCTGCCTGTGCCCCACCCAACACTTGCGGGAATAAGGCTGATCTCAGGTTCCTCCGAGGAGTGGCCTGGAAGCCCTGGTGAGACCCGGAGGAGGTCTTGCCTGTCCCACCCCCGCCCCACCTAGTCTGGAGGAAATGGGGCCAGGCTGCCCAGAGCTCGCCTCACTCCCCGGGCTTAGGGGCTGGAAAAGACAAGGGGAAAGAGAGGCACCGGACAGGATGGGGGAGACGAGAGAGAAAAAGATGAGAGAGGAAAGGAAGAGATAAAAGAGGAGGGAGGGAGGGAGAGAAAAGAGAAGAGGAGAGGAGAGGAGAGGAGAGGAGAGGAGAGGGAGAGAGAGGAGAGGGAGAGGGAGAGGGAGAGAGAGAAAAGAGAAGAGGAGAGGAGAGGAGAGGGAGAGAGAGAGAGAGAGCGAGCGAGCGAGCTGAAAGTGGGGGAGGTGGGAAGGAGCGGCGAAAAGGCAGTACCTTGGATTCCTGGCTGTGGGTCGATGCTGGGGACGGAGGTCGATCGCCACTGCTGTCCCCCCGGTTCTCTTTATTCAGCTCGTGCCCCAGGTCCTCCCGGTGGCTGCTCGGAGGAATCATTCTCCCTCTCCAGAGAATCTGGAGGTTTCTGGGCTGGGGAGGCGGCTGGCCTCTTCCTGCCTCGCTTCAGTTCTTCCCCGGCTTCCTAAGCCCAGAAACTCTGCTCTCAGTTTGAATCAGTGAGCAGGACTGGGAGGCTCTGACGTTGGGCTCCGTCTCCCCTCCTAGCTTTCCTTTTCCACTCACGTTTGTGCCTCGTTCAGCTCTCCTCCCTCCCGCGCCCCTCCCTGCCTCCCTCCCCCTCCCTCCCCTGCCTCGCCCTGCCCCCTTCTCCCTGGCCCTCCCTCCTTTCCTGGGCTGCTCCGTTTCGAGGGAAGCGGGTCAGTGGTTCCAGCGGCGGCTCGGTGCCCAGCTCAGGTCCCCGGCAGCGTCCGGGCGCATCGGGAATCCTTCTGGCTCGAGGTTCCGCCTGTCATCCTAGCTGATCCCGGCGATCCGGGGAGCTGAGAGAGAGGCGGGCAGGGCTGCTCCCACCCCCTGGGCAGGCACCGAAGGCGACCGGGAGGGCGGCTCGGAGGGAAACGCGGCGGGGACCTGGGAGGGGGTTCCTCGGGTCTCCAGTGACTTGCTTGGGCCGTCATAGCAGCCAGAGGAAGCCCCGGGCAGGCGTCCTTCGCGGATGCGCGAGCCTGGGAGCGTCCCTGCCTCCGAGGGCATCCCGCACCGTCGCTGGGGCCTGTCTTGGGGGCCGCCGGCGAAGGCGGCTCCGAAGGACAGGATGGGAAGGGAGGCAGGAAGCTGGCAGGAGGGACCTGGGCGCGCAGGCAGCCCGGCTCCCTCCCGTCCAGACGGGGATGCGCGTCCCCATTCCCAGCCCATCTTCCTTCTTCTTTTTTCCATTCTGCCTTTCGTCAAGCTCAGCGCCAGTGAAATATGGGCGTAAATAGGCGGCTCTCAGCCAAGGGCAGGAGCTCCGACTCTCCTCCGGAGCACCAGCAGCCAAAGGGAAGCCGAGCTTGCATTTTCCTGGGGGGGGCTCTGGGGCGAGACAAGCCTTCCGTGAGGGCTGCCATGGGTGACCGCCGCCGAGGTCCGAGAAAGACCGAGAA
>NC_058130.1:2133629-2164589 GCF_016433145.1 Gracilinanus agilis | reverse complement strand
GGGGGGGGGGGGGGCGCTGAAGACTTAAAACCGCATAGAAGAACTTTTTTCATCGTAAAACCAGATTTCACACCACAGAGAACCGCCGGCAAGCTGAACTTCTGCGAACCCCCCCTCCCCCCCTCCTCCTGGTTAGCTGGGATTCCACACCACCCCTCCCCCCCGCGTCACCTCCCGGGCGGCCGTCCCATTCCAGTGTCCCCAGCAGGGGGCATCCTTTGTAGAAGAGCCAAAGGCCCACTTGGCAAGTATTGACCCTCCTTTTAATGAGCCTGAAGACGGCCAAGGCCTCGGCCCAAGTTTGCTCTTGACTCCTTGGGTTCAAATCCTGCGCCTGGGCCGTGCTGTTGGTAAAGATGGCTGTTCCTGGGCGTTAGATGTATTGCTGTCCGCATTGGCCATCCGGCTGCGGGTAATATGAAACCAGACCTATAGAGGGAGAATCCTGGGAGATGAACTAGAAATGTGGGATGGTCCCATGCAAAGTGGTGTACAGCACCTGCTGCTCCGTGTCATTGGCATCCTCCAGCACTGTTACAAGATTCCGTATAACATATTTAATATGATATAATGACGACAATGGAGAGATCATATCTGGCTCCGACATGCTCCTGGCGGCTCTCTATCACATTTTCTCTCCATGCCTACTGCTGCTCTCCGTCCATGGGCATTGGGAGAGGGGCTCCCGGTGTGGGGCTGCCTTCCGCTTTCTTCTATAGACGCCTCTTGTATGTGGGCTGTGGGTTTGCTCCTCTCAGAAGAGGAAAGCACTCACCCGAGGCCTCCGCCTTCCTCCCCACCAGAGATCTCTGCAAAAGGAAAACACAAGGGAGGGAGGTCTGCCCGTCTATTTGTCTTGCCGTCTCTCATGGGCATCCTAGACCCGGGGGTTGTCACAGCTGAGCCATATGAGCCGGCACCATTCCTGACAAACGGCCCCCAACAGCCGCCTGGAGACCCTTGGGGGAGGGGAGGGGCCGGAGGTAGCTCGTCAGCCTGGGGACCACCCCTGCGGGGAGAACATTTGTGCTTTCATCCCGCCAAAATCACAATCTCTGGAATTCTCAGCCTTCACTCTGGGGCCAAACAGAGCAAGCCCCATAGGCCTTCTGTGGGGCGTCTGGTGGGAGATCTGAGGCTGCTCCAGGCCCTCCCATCACCCGCCTTTACCGAGTCTTCTCTCCTCCAGGTCAAGTGTGGCCACTTCTTTCAGCCAAGACTCATCCAGCGCCAGATCCAGGTCACCCCATTCTGGGCCTGCTTTAGCTTGGCTTCGTTCCTTCTCAAATAGAGCTCCGAGGAAGGAATGGAAGAATTCAAGAGTGTCTTGACCAGGGCAGACTGTGGCGGGACGGCAGCCTCCCTCATTCGTGACAAGCTTCTCTTAAAACAGCCCAGACTGCCGCTCTCATGCGGCTGACACCTGCCGGGCTTGCAGACCTGCTCTGGTCTCTGGCACAGCAACAGTGGTCTAGTCACATCTCCTCCATCTTGTGTTTGAACCCAAACATCCCAGTTGTCTTTTTTTTAAAACCCTTCACTTCTGTGTATTGGCTCCAAGGCAGAAGTGTGGTAAGGGTGGGCCATGGGGGGTCAAGTGACTTGCCCAGGGTCACCCAGCTGGGAAGTGTCTGAGGCCGGATTTGAACCCAGGACCTCCCGTCTCTAGGCCTGACTCTTCATCCACTGAGCTACCCAACTGCCCCCCAGTTGTCTTTTCCTTTCTTACAGTTGGCTGAAGTCCTTTGGGACCCCTAATGTGGGTTCCTCCTCATTTCGTGCTATCTGACTAGTGTGACGTCTCTGCTATCATTGGAGCCGTTGCACCTTTTGTGACAGAGAAGAAGGGGAAAGAGGGGCAGAGGCTGATGGGGGGGACAAGATTGTTTCATCAAGAACTACTTGTTAGAAACTGGGGGAAGATGTTAAAATCCTCTGACAAAGGTCGAATTTCTCCAATATACAAAGAACTTAGTCAAATGAATAAGAAACCAAGCCATTCCCCAATTGACAAATGGTCAAGGGTCACGAATAGGCAGTTCAGAGGAAGAAACCAAAACTATCAATAATTGTATGACAAAGTGTTCTAAATTCCTCTTGATTAGGGAAATGCAAATCAAAACAACTCTGAGGTACCACTTCATGCCTAGCAGTCTGGCCAATATGGCAGCAAAGGGAAGTAATAAATGTTGGAGAAATTGGGACACTACTGCATTGCTGGTGGAGTTGTGAATGGATCCAACCGTTCTGGAAGGCAATTTGGAACTATGCCCAAAGGACTCTAAAAGACTGTCTGCCCTTTGATGCAGCCATACCACTGCTGGGTCTGTATCCCAAAGAGATTTTAAAAATGAGAGAGGAACTGCTTGTACAAAAATATTTCTAGCTGCACTTTTTGTGGTAACCAAGAATTGGAAACTAAAGAGATGCCCCTTGATTGGGGATTGGCTGACCAAATTGCGATGTATGATGGTAATGGAACACTATCGTGCTCTAAGGAATGGTGAACTGCATGATTTCAGAAAAAAGCTGCAAAGATCTTCATGAACTGACGCAGAGTGAAATGAGCAGAACCAGGAGAACATACACAGAAAGTGAAACATTGTGGTACAATCAAATGTGATTGACTTTGCTACTAAAAGCAGTACAATGACCCAGGACAATCCTGAGGGAATTATGAGAAAGAAGGCTGCCACATTGAGAGAAAGACCTGTGGGAGCAGAAATTTAGAAGAAAATATATGCTCTATCACTTGTTTATATGGGCATAGGATTGGGGGTTTTGGTTTTAAAAGATTACTCTATTACAAAAATGAACAATATGGGGGCAGCTGGGTGGCTCAGTGGATTGAGAGCCAGGCCTAATGACAGGTGGTCCTGGGTTCAAATCTGGCCTCAGATACTTCCTAGCTGTGTGGTCCTGGGCAAGTCACTTGACCCCCATGGCCTACCCTTACCACTCTTCTGCCTTAGAACCAATGCACAGTATTGACTCCAAGATGGAAAGTGAGGTTTTATTTAAAAAAGAAGAAGAAGAAGAAGAATATGATAGCGGGATTTGAGTGATAATCCATGTAAAACCCAGTGGAATTGCTTGTCAGTTCTGGGAGAGGGAAGGGATAACAAGAATCGTGTAAACATGGAAAAAAATAAAAAATAAATAACAATTTTGGAAACTTTTTACACGTAATTGGAGGGGAATTAAATTTATAAAAAGAAATAAAGAAATATTTGTTAAAAGTTGACTTTGTGCCGGGCACTAGAATAAATGCTGGTGACACCAAGACCAAAGTGCCCTGGCTCTTGCCCTCAAGGAGCCCCCATTTTACAAAGGGAAAGTCTACATATACATACATGTGGACCCACGCTACTATCAAGGTCTTTTGAGTGGGAGGAGGAGGTGCTGGGAGCTTCAGGGAAGGGCTCACCTAGGAGGGAGCAGGTGAACCAAAATTTGAAGGGAATTGAGGCAAATGTGTCCAAGGATCCAACAAAGGGCCCCCAAATTCTCCAGGGGAATTTCCATTTCCTGGCTTTCAGATTCGCCACCAGGGCCTTCTCTAGATGGTTCCCTGCACACCGTCGTCTTTTGCCTCTGGGAAAGGATTCCTGGACTTCTGTCCTTCTGCTGCTACCTGCTGTGAGACGGGACTTCGGCGGTCTCCTAGGACCCAAGATTGCCACTTTCCATGAGGGCAGACCTAGAGTGGAGGGCTGGGCCTGGGATTTGAACAGTCTAATCAAGTGCCTTCCTCAACGGTTCTCATGCCAACCACTTATACTCTGCCTAGACCCACGGCCTCGGTGGTCAACCTACTCCAACCCATTTACATGATATTCATTCATCCCAGTGAGACTGAAACCCCTGACTAGCTAAGAACAAGCCCTGGGCCTCATCCTCAGCTCTCTGCTTCCCTGAGCCCATCCATCGCAGCCATTTCCCTCGAGGTCTCCGCTTTTCCTCCACTGGCTTTTCATCTTCAGGGTCTTCCCTTTTCCCTCCTTCCAACCTCAGGCACTCGAAGTGGCCCGGGCTCCCTCCCGATGGCACAGCTTCCCTGGTTACTCTTTACATTGCTAACACGTTCTTTCAGGCCCTGCGAGTTGTGATTGTGTTGGTCTTGCTCCCCAATGCCAGCTCCAAAGCCTTCTTCTCCCACCATTACGCTCAGCAGCTTCTTGGAGGTTTGTGCTCTCCAGATTTGTGACCCACTCCAGGTCCTGCTGGGTATTATCTGTCGGCCCCTCCACGTTCTCTTTCTTTCTTAAATGAGCTCAAAGCCTTTCGGCTCGGGGTAGCTGGGTAGCTCAGTGGATGGAGAGCCAGGCCTAGAGACGGGAGGTCCTGGGTTCAAATCCAGCCTCAGATACTTCTCAGCTGGGTGACCCTGGGCAAGTCACTTGACCCCCATGGCCCACCCTTACCAATCTTCCGTCTAGGAGCCAATACACAGAAGTTAAGGGTAAAAACAACAACAAAAAAGCCTTTTGGCTCTCCTCATCCCCTGTGCTCGTGCTTTTGTTGTTCAGCTGTTTTCAGTTGTGCCTGACTCTTTGGGACTCCATTTGGCGCTTTCTTGGCAAAGCTACCGGATGGGTTGGCCATTTCCTTCTCCAGCTCATTTTACAGATGAAAAATGGAGGCAAGCATGGAAGGCAAGTGGTTTGTCCAGGGCCGCACGGCTAGGAAGCGGCCAGATTTGAACTCAGAAAGTTGAGTCTTCTCGACTCCAGCTCTGGAACTCTGAGGCATGTGCTCATTCTGGGTACTTCAATATACACCCTGATATTTCCTCAAATACCCAAAGTCATAGTGAATGGTAGGGGGGCAGGAGGAGGAGGAAGAGGATTAGGAAGAATGAGGAGGGAGGGAAGGAGGGGAGAAAGAGAGACAAAAAGAGACAGAAAATGATGGAGAGAGAGAGGAAAAGAGGCACAGAGATAAAGAGAGAGAGACAGAGAATGTGCAATGCGTGTGTGTGTGTGTGTGTGTGTGTGTGTGTGTGAAAGAGAGAGAGCGAGGAGAGGGAGGGAGAGGGAGAACAGTTTTCTCTTGAGGGATCAGCCGGAATCTTCCATTCCTGAACAGAAATCTTCCCCTCAGCTGGATCCCTCTGAACTGAAAAGGTGTAGACATTTCTCTGCTATTTTCAGTCTCCAGCCATGGTTAACTTAGTTGGTTTTGCCAGTGATGATGTTTCTCTTCTTGAATCAATCAAGGAGGCTCACAACCGAGGGCATGGTTTCTGTGTCATGCTTGCTGATTGGCTAATTGATTCTGTGGCACTCTTACCTGATCCTGGTATCGGGCATGGAAGGAAGGAAACAGGTATTTGCTGTGTGCCAGACTCTCTGCTAACCACTTTACAAATATGATCTCCATAACTTGATCCCCATAACAACCTGGGAAGTAGGTGCTGATATTATCTCCATTTTACAGTTGAGGAAACTGAGGCAGACAGAGGTGAAGTGACTTGCCCATAGCCAGTCAGTGTCTGAGACCTTATTCAAACTCAGGTCTTTCGGATTCCAGGCCCATTGAGGAGCTTATTGGCTGAGACTGAGGAGGTCAAATGACATCCTTTCTATCCGTCATGGCCTCTAGAATCAAAGAGAAAGAGTTTCCTCTAGCGTTTGAAGCCTTTTCCAGTCTGGCTTCTTCTTACCTCCCCAGGGTCCCTGGGCTCTGGGCTCCATCTCCAGTGCACTATTTGGTGTTCCTTCTGTTATCTCACTGCCATCCTCCTTCACCCTGGTTGTTCCTGGTGCTAGGAGGTCCTCCTCTCTCCCCTCAGCCTTTTGGCTCCCCCAGGGTCCTTCTAAGTTAGTTACATGTCCAGATCTCTTTATCATCTCTGATAATCTGATAAGGACAGTTTTATTTTTTTTTTTTTATTTTTTATCCTGGGACTCCATTCTAGGAGCATAGGGCCACAACCAGTAGGCAATGGGTCACACACAGTCGCTCAGGGTCACCCAGCTGGGAAGTGTCTGAGCCCGGATTTGAACCTAGGACCTTTCGTCTCTAGGCCTGGCTCTCAATCCACTGAGCTAGCCCAGCTGCCCCTACTTTAGGTTGCAGTTTCTTTAGCAGAAGTAGTTTTTACAGGGTGGGGTTGCTAGCCCCACGCCCAACCCTCCTCCTTTTTCATCCGGGATAGGGACCGTCCCTGGCCCAGGAGTGGTAAGGGTGGGCAATAGGGGTCAAGTGACTTGCCCAAGGTCACACAGCTGGAAGTGTCCGAGGCCGGACTTGAACCTAGGACCTCCAGTCTCTAGGCCTGGCTCTCAATCCACTGAGCCACCCAGCTGCCCCAAGGACAGTTTAGTTGATAAGAAAATAATGGGACATGAAGATCTTTTAGCTCATGCTTCCAGCTCTGGCTCCAGGAACATGGAATTTATTATATATATTTCAAGACTCATTTCACACAAAAGAACCCCCCGAAACTTTGGAGATGTGCAGAAGTTACAGATTATGTCACATCAAAACACAAAACATTGGCTTCAGAACAGACCAAGGCCAAGGCTGAATTTTGACCAGGTTCTTATCAGAAAGCCAAGTCAGGGAATATTTTTCTCAGGGTCGAATTGCCCCCGCTAAAGTTTTGGCCTTGGCTATAGCTGCATTCCTGGGCAAAGGGGAAACAGTGTTAACCCTTTAAATTCAGGTTTGCTAGAAACTTAAAGCTTTTCGATAAGACCACAATACTTTTCAACAAGAAATCACAAGGATCACAAAAGGGGTCAAAAGAGGAGTCTCAGATTTTTATCTATTCTCTTATTGGCTTCCCACAGTTACACTCTTAAATTCTGGAGGAGGCTCTCCCCGGGCCACTCCCCATCTGCTCTGGGTCCTATGGGTGCCAATCTTCACACGTGCTTGTGCCCCTGGTTGGAATGGGGAGAAGGTCCTTGAGGGCAGGGACTCTGCTTTAGCCTTGCTTTGGCCCAGCTCTCAGCACGTAACCGCTGCTTAATGAATATCTGGTGACTGACCGGGTCTCAAAGGAAGGGGGCTGCGGATGACCGGGGAACCTGGTCAGCCCCCTCGATTTTCCAAGAGCATGTTTAGAAGGTAGAGATGACAGACTGAAGAGACCAGTGAAGGAGGCTCCCAGTTCCATAGGAAGAGTTTCCAGAAGGATGAGCCTTCCCTCCGGCGGCAGCGGTAGATGAAGAGATGAAGAGATGATCGCTTTCTACCAGCATCCATTAAGTCCTCCTGGCTCTGTCCTGGGGGCTCTCGAGAAAAAGCCCCAAATGCTCCTTCCTGCTTTCCGTTGAGAGAAACGAAGAACCAAAGCTGTTCACCAGAGTCTCTGGAACTGGGACAGCCAGGCTGGCTTCGTTCTGGACTCACTTGTTGGAAAGAGCAAAGGAGCGCCCCAGTGGCCGCCCCAGTGGCTGGATTCCTGGACCATTTTATACCATGTCATTTCCTTGTGGACAAGATGAAGAAAGGCAGGCTGGCTGGCTGGCTGGCTGCTGAAATGGTTGCAAGGACAGTAAGAAGCCTGAGCGATGGCTGGTGCCCACGTGGGCCACAATCTCCGGGGGTGGGGGGTGGGAGTGCCAGAGATCTGGCTGCTGCCCTGCCAATGGGGCCTCGTGACATTGTTATCAGATCTGAGGGTGAAAGGAAACTGCAAGGGAGAGCTATCACACTGTAGGGCAGACTGGCTGTAATGATAAGAGAGAAGGGGACATAATGAATATGGAGTGCTGGGCCTGGAGTCAGGAGGTCCTGGGTTCAAATGCTTCCTTTGGCACTTACCAACTGTGTGACCCTGGCTGCTTCATTTCCCTGGGCCTCCAACATTTTCCTCAGATTTAATACTAAATCCTAGTAGAGGATGCTAATCTGTTTTGATGGAAGGAATATCCACACTGGAAGTTCTCTAGGCTGACAAAATGACAGATCCTATGAATGTCTACATGAAGTCCTTCCCTAGATTCCAGCAAATCCACTGCTCATGTATAGGATTGTGCAGGGGGAGATGGTAACACCTTTAGGTAACACTGACTCTACAGAGAGATCTGGAGGATTTAGTAGGCTGACACTTCATGTGAGTCAAGAGAATAACATGGTTGTTCATGGCTCCCAGGGAGCTTCGAGAGACGTAAGGGCTGGAAAAGAGGGTGCTTCTGGCTTCTGCCCTGGTCAAAGCACATCTGGAGCCCCGGGCTCAGTTCTAGGAGGCACCACTTGGGGAGTCCAGTGACAAACCAGAGAGCATCCAGGGAAGGTCAAAGGAATGAAGGAGAAAGTTTTGGTTCCGGAACAGTGTTGGTGCCAAGGCCCCTCGGGCCGGGAGGGAGGGCCAAGGAGATGGGCTCGGCTTGTGGGAGGGCAAACTTGGCAGGCTCACTGGACATCTTAGAGCAGCAGCTGGGGGGCCCCTCAGGGAAGCTGTCGGGGAGACTCTCACGGCGGATGGCTTCGAGCCATGGACCTCTGGGGCCTTCCAGTGCTGGGAGCCCATGATCTGAGGCTCTATTTGGACAAGGGAGGCTTGATGTGGTGCCTGGAGCAGTCCGAGGGGACGGCAGTTCCAGAGAGGACCACGGTGGGAGCCTCGGCAGAGAGGCCCAATCTGCCCTTTGGACCAAACACATAGGGGCGTGGAAGGCGAGAGAAGCGAATGGCTACAGAAGCAGAAGGGATACGTGGGAACTGTCCTACGAAGGCCAAAGGAGGCCAGAGCCTTTGGGGGGGGGCGGGGGGCCCTACGATGGCTCGTGGAGAAGATGCTTGGATTTGGTGCTAAGGAGGCTTCTGGTAACCCGCGGGTGGGCAATAGGAAAACTCAGAAGAGCCCTGAGCATGGCTGCCACAAGGCCTCACAAACTGTGGTGAGGTGGTTCATGGAGACAAGAAGAGACCGGAAGGTGTGGCAGAACCCACAGGGTGCGACTGGGCACTCCCTGAAGCCCAGCCAGCCTCAGGCTTGGGTGGAGACTTCCCAGATCCTATTGCTGCATTCTAAAGGGCTGGGAGCTAAAGTCAAACCAAATGGGATGGAAATGTTTGTGGGGGGTGGGGGGAGAGAGAGACAGAGACAGAGACAGAGAGAGAGAGAGAGAGAGAGAGAGAGAGAGAGAGAGAGAGAGCCGGTCATTGTCCTTTCCAGCAGCAGGACTGAATGCAGCCTAGCAAAGGCACCCGGAGGGTTCTGTAGCAGCTACTCAGCTCGCCAGCCTTGACTAGCACTTGGGGTTCCCAGGAGGGTCGCTGAATCAGGGCCTCAGGGTGATGCCGAGGCTCCGCTCCTGGCAGCTTTGCCCAGGCTAGGGTTAGTCCAGCAGGAGCGCAGTGTGGCTGCTGGGCTGTGAGCACTGAGAGCTGGGCCGCTGCTTCTCTTTGCTCTCCAGGCCAAGCTGGGAAACATTTTCAGTGCCCACAGAGTGCCAGGCTCTGTGCCAGGAACTAGGGCCAGGAAGCTACAATGAGCAACAGTTATACCTAGAGGACAGGCTTGCAACGGGCATGTCTGCAGGCCAGTCTGCTGGCCTTGGAGGACCTCCAGCCTCACACTTCCAGCTGCCTCTCATACTTCCCACCAGACGTGGCATAGACATCAGGGCCTCAGCCTGCCCAAACCAGACTCGCCCTCTTTCCCTTTAGGCTTCCCCTCTTCCAAGCCTCCCCATTGCTGGGGAGCTTCTCCCCGGCCCCCGGGTCCTCGTCACTCCCCTTCTTTCCTCCTCTTGGCAAACCCTGTTGGTTTCATCTGTCTGTCGTCTGTCCTGCCCCGCTCCCTCTCGCTGCTTCATGTCTGGGTTACTGCAGTAGTCGTTTCCCTCCTTCGCCCCCATCTGCCATTCAGCCACCAAAGTGATTTTCCTGAAGCAAAGGTCCAAACGTGTCACCCCTGTCCTCAGATACCCAAAGGTAGCTGGCTGGTGGCACAATGGATAGAGCTACGGGCCTGGAGTCAGGAAGACCTGAGTTCAAATCCAGTTCTTGGCACTTACTGGCTCATAACCCTGAGCAAGTCACTTAACCTATCTTTGCCTCAATGTCTTCAACTGTAAAAAAAAGTGATGATAGCACCTACTGCATATGTTTGTCACGAGGATCAAATGAGCTAATGCTTATAAAAAGCACTTAGAACAGTGCCTGGCACAGAGTAGGCATTTTATCTCTGTCTCTGTCTCTCTGCCTCTGTCTCTCTCTTCTCATTACTTATCTAGGTTTATTCTTTCCCCGTCCCCTCCCTTTCCCCTTCAACAAACTCCAGTGGCTCCCTATCACCTCCACTATCACATATAAATTTTTATTTGGCATTCAAAGCCCTTCCTAACTTAGCCCCCTCCTACCTTTTCCTACCTCAACAGGTTTTCTTCAGTCCTGTGTCGCCGGTCTCCTAGCTGTTCCTTGGACAAGATATGCCGTCTCCTAACTCTGGGCATCTTCTATGCCTGGAATGTTTTGCCATTCTCATCGCTACCTTTTGCATTCCCTGAACTGTGCCAACTACACACTCATCTTTTACAGGAAACCTTTCCCAACATTGCTTAGTTCTAGTGCCTTCCTTCTAATCATTTCCTACTTACCTGTCTACAGGGTGTTTTGTGTGTATTTGTGTGCATGTTGTTTCCCCCATTAGATGGGGGCTCCTTTCGATATTCTTATAAATGTGACTCAGTTCTCTCTCTCTCTCTATTTATGGAATAAGGCTTTCATCAGACACTGTCAAATCCCCTCCACCCCAATTTCTCCCTCCTTTCTAAACTTGGCTGCATTGGTTTTGTTTGTGCAAACGCTTTCAAATTTGATATAACCCAAAGGACCCATTTTCCATCTGGTAATGCTCTCTCTCTTTTGTTTGGTCATAAATTCTTCCCTAATGCATACATCTGACAGGTGAACTATTTCACGTTCCCCTAATTTGCTTATAGGATAAGCCTTTTGGTCTAAATCAAGTACCCATTTTGACCTCACCTTGGTAGATAGATGTTAGTGTATACCTAGTTTTTGCCAAAATGTTTTCCATTTTCCCAGCAGCTTTGTCGAATAGAATGTTCTGGGGGCAGCTGGGTAGCTCAGTGGATGGAGAGCCAGGCCTAGAGAGGGGAGGTTCTGGGTTCAAATTTGGCCTCAGACACTTCCCAGCTGGGTGACCCTGGGCAAGTCACTTGACCCCCATGGCCTACCCTTACCACTCTTCTGCCTTGGAGCCAATACACAGTAATGACTCCAAGATGGAAGGTGAGGGGTTAAAAAAATGGACTCTTCTTCTCCCCAAAGCTTGTGGGTTTAGCAACCACTCGATGGCTACTGTGTGTTGTGGGCCTAATTTATCCCACTGAGCCCCCTCTGTTTTCGATGTTAATACACGTGGCTCAAGCATCTACATGGGCTGTGCACCATGGCAGGTCCCCGAGGCCTGAAGACGAGGGCCAAAGAATCTGTGCCTCAAGGACTGCGCCTTCTCCTGGGGGGGTGAGCAAGATGAACAGAGATGCGCCAGTGCCTTCACCTTCTGGTTTAGAATCACTTCTGTTATTGGCTCCAAGGCAGAAGAGGGGTAAGAGCTAGGCAAGGGGGGGTCACGTGACTTGTCGAGGGAGTGTCTGAGGCGAGGTTTGAACCTGGGACCTCCTGTCTCTAGGCCTGGCTCTCCATCCCCCGAGCCACTGCCCCATACATGCAATATTGATACAAGGGGACGAGAATCCTAGTGACGGTAAAATCAGAGATCAAGGCTCGAAGCGGATCTCAGAGACTATTTAATTCAGCTTTGCCATTTTATAGATGAGGAAGTCGAGACCTGGAGAAAGGAAGTGACTTAGCCAAGGTCCCGCTGGACCTCTGCCTCCAAATCCTGGGCTCTTAGTCCAGGTGTAGCTGTTGGAATTGTGGTTGGGAGCGGCCGGGAGCGACTCCAAGAGGTGCAGGTGAGGAGGCATGAGGTAGAGGCAGCGCAAAGGGAGGAGGTGGAAGGCCGAGCTCAGGGAGCAGCAAGGAGGCCCATCTGACTGAAAAGGGGGGATGCTTAATGAGCCTGGAAAGGCGGCCTGGAACGTTCATTAAAGCGAGCGCAGAGTTCCTGAACTGCTTTACTTGAGCAGAGAAAGAGCCGGAGCAGCTTCCCAGAGTGCTCTGGGCCCTTCTCCCTCCTCACGCGCCAGTTCATGTCTCCCTTCGTTCTCGCTCGGTTCTCCCTGGTCCCCGCACGGTGGGCTCCTAAGGGCTCCGGGAGCTAGTGTGGGGGGCGGGGGGGGGGCTCCAAGCCATGCACCCGGCAGCCTTCTGGCCTTTTCCTCTTTATTTAACTGCAGCAAACGCTTCCCCAAGAGCCAGCGTAGGTGCCCTCTTTGGACGCCCTCCCACACGGGTGCTGATTTCTCAGAGAACAGATTCGGTGAAGGGCAAAGACGAGCAGCCGCGGAGCCTGCGAACCGCTTCTCTCCTCCGTGGGCACCGTGCGGCCTCGCCAAGTCCCTCGAGCTCTCTGGAAATCGAAGGGGCTGGAGTCGAGCTCTGCGTTCTCTGACCCGTCCCGGCCTCCATTTTCTACTTGGAAGAGACAAGGACCCCCCCCCCCCAGTGCAAAGAGCAATAAGCCAAGGGGGGGCAGAGAGCAGCATCGAGCAAAGAGGAAAGCGGCTGGCGAGGCTCCGTGGCAGGCACGTGGGCAGCAGATCGCCAGAGGCCCGGCTCCCCAGAGATGAGACGAACACGCCAGGGTGCGCCATTCAGCTGGGCCCCATTTATCTGAGGGCCAGCGTGCATGATGGATTACTGGAAAGAGTGGGGCTGGCAGGACTGAATAACAGAACTCGACGAACTTCCAGTTGTTTGGCCATTCATCTGGCAGGATTTGAAGGCACTTTGTAAACCTCATTGGCTGGCAGATGGAAGCGGCCCATTTGATTCAGGAAGCCGAGTCACAGAAGCAATGAATGCCCCCCCCCTTCCAAATGAAGCCTGTCACAGCTGGGGTTCGTCTCCCCACACAGGAATCCTGGCTCCATATATGGAGCATCAAGAGGCCAACACGGGAGAAACTCGGGCATCCATCATCTGTGCCAAGTTCTGAAGGCTCCGCTCCTGTGATGTGGATGGCTGTGAATCTGAGGCGACCCTCGGAGCAGGGAGCAGGAGGGCCCCTTCTGAGCCCCGGGAGCCACCGAGGTCTCTCTAAGGGCCAGCGTGGCCCCAGACTCTCTCGGGGCTCGTCAGCCCGGAGCCGAGTCACCTAACGCCGGCTGCCCTCCTTCTGGTCACCCGTTTCCTCATTGGTCATCGGCATGACCCGTCGGCCTCTCGAGAGACGGCCTGGACGAACGAGTCGGGCTCGGCGGCTTCTCCTTTTCTTCCCTCCATCAGGGGGCCGCTGACCTGCCGGGCAGCCTCCAGCCTTGCTGCCGTCTTCTCAAGAACGGAGGTTGGGCCAGCCATAGAGCAGACTGTCCTGGAAGGAGGCTCCACCAGGCAGAGGCTCTCAGGGCGATCAGTCCGGCGGAACCTTCGGCTCCCTTCACAGAATCCGGCTTCCAAAGGCATAAAGGAAGCCAAGAACAAGAGAAAATGAGCCCCAAACCAGCTCGCAGCCACCGGGAAGGGCTTCTGGTCCAGAGTCCAGGGGATGTGGACACGCCTAACAGCCCACTGGGATTACGCAGTGCTTTCAGGCTTTTATCTTGACAACAACCGCGGAAGGTGAGTGTTGGCTGGACACCCGTTTTACAGACAAGGACATGGAAGCCCGGAAAGGTTAAATGACTTGCTCAGGGTCACGCCTCTAGAAAGCATCTGAAGGAGGACTTGAGCTCAGATTTTCCCAAGCCCATCCTTATACTCCCTTCACTCGGTCACCTCGCTGGCTCTCTGTTTTGTCAGTCAGAGTCGTTTGTCTACGGGTCCTCCATGTGTCAGCGCTGGAGACTGGGGTTACACTGACAACAGTGAGACAGATTCTTCCCTCTACTAGATAGCAGGTAACTAAGATGGCCTTTGAAGGAGACAGATGGGCCTCTCCTTCCCTTCTCCGGGCCTCTCTTCGTCCCCCTCCCCCTCCCTCCCCCTCTCAATCTTCTAAAGGGCAGACTCTGCTCCAGAGACCCACAAACTGCCCCCAAGCCCATTGCACTTTAGAATAACTCTGATTGTTCGGAGGTTGAGCCCAAGGCTGCCTCTACGCTCTCTCCACGGCTCTTGGCTTTACCCGTTGGGAACAAGCAGAGCCAGTCTGGTCTTTCCTTCTCGTGGCATCTGTCACGCCCCTACCCCAGCCCCAGCGTTTTGCTCTTCAGGCTAAACATGGCCAGTAATAGCAACAGTGGCTGCTTCGGAGGCGCTTTGCGAGTGTTCTCTCGTGATCTTACAACAGTCCGATGCTGCCGGGCTTTGAGCGGCTCCTTTATGCTGGCCAGCGAGAGCTCGATCCTCCTCAGTGGACGGGACGCTCTCCATGCGGCACTGGGGCACGTGCCGGCCCTGGTTCCGGCCTGCGTCCCATGGGAAAGGGCTGGCTGCTGAGCTGGGGCTGAGGGTGCTTAGGAGGGAAGGGCGCCCCACCGAGGGGTCGATCCCCTTTCCTTCCTGGGGACCGGGGGGGGGGCCTGGGAGAAGATGCCCCAGGGCCGGGCTCTGTCTTCTCAGGAAGTGGCCCTCTGACGTAAATGGGCTAAATGACGACTCGGGCCCTCATCGCCAGGTGCTAAAAGAAGCTGTGAATGACCAGAGTAGGGGCTCAAGTCAATAGAGGAAGACACCTAGAACCTCCCCGAGGTAACTCTAGAACCCTGAGGGGGGAGTTGCCGCCAGTCTTGCTCTGGGAGACCCAATTCACTGCAAGCCAGAGTTGGGCTAAAGACCTCAGAACTTATGAAGACTAAAAACCGAAGAAGAGCCCGAGTTTCCGAAAGGATGAATGACTTGTCCAGGACCACGTAGCTCCTAAGGCCTTGGCAAGGGATTTCCGTCTGGCTTTTCCTGACTCTCGGCCCAGTGCTTTGTTTCTATGAATTCTCAGATAATCCATCGGTAGGTAAATGGAGTGGAACGAAAGGGGGCCAGAGGAGAGCCCAGAAGGATTTGTTCTTTCTCTGATTTTCAGGCTTGGCCCCCGAGGGGGGAAGCCCCTTTAGGCCGAGTCCCTTTCTATTGACGGAGTCTTCCCTCCCCTCCCAGTTCTTCCCAAACGGCCTGTACACAGCTAATCTTCCAGAACTGGAGCAGGAGCCCCAGGCGGCAGGGCCTGCCAGCCTCACTCAGCAGGGCCTCCCAGTGAGTCACGCAAGTGTCCTGAATTTCAAAGCTGGGCCACTGTGTAGGCACATGTGAAGAGCTAAGTAAGACCCGGGAGCTCCCTCTGATGTGGAGCCGAGCCGCTCGAGCGTCCGTGTTTGTGGCTGTGCCAAGCAGTGGGCAGCCCTGCTCAAAGGGAGATTCCCAAAGAAGAGTTTGTGTCGGCACACTCGGGCCAGAACGGGAAGGTGAACGGTGACGCCGCACGGGGGTGATCGGCTAGGATTCCAAAGAAGGGCAGCTTCGGGGAGAGAGAGCAGTCCCTCAGGGAGGCTCGGCGAGAGCCACCACATGAGAGCAGAGCAGTCGGAGGAGGACTTTCAAAGGCTCCCCGAGGGTTAAGAAAAAGCCAAGATGGGACATGGATGAAGCAATCCGTCAATCCTGCTGAGTCCCAGACCCTGTCCATTGGCTGGATGCTGGGCTAGAAACCACCGCTGACACCTCAGCTTCCTGACCAGCCCGAACTAGCTTAAGGAATTTCATGGACTCATAGAACAGAAAATCATGCTTGGCAGTCACGTGGTTTGAAGGCATCTGCTCTACCAGGCCACAGAGGACCCTGGAAACGACGGCGGCCTTCTATGCACTATCGTGCTATTTGTCTTCACTTTTAAAAAGATCGAAGGAGAAGACATAGCAAGAACACCAGAGTGGGGGCTCAAGTCAACAGAGGAAGACACCTAGAACCTCTCAGGGGTAACTCTAGAACCTTGAGGCGGGGGAAATAGATTTGGAAGCAACGAGACTTCATCACCTCTCGCGCCCCTCTTCTCTGACGACATCGCCCCTTCTTGGTCAGCATTGGCCAGATCTGAACTCTTGGTAGGAAATGGTAATAGTTGGCACTGAGGCCTTCTTCTTTCTTTCCTTCCTATTTTTGGCATTTTCTCTGACGTGGCCAAACCGATGTAATGCAGTCATCATATAGAACTTTATTATATAGAACATTACATAGAACTTTATTATATAGAACATTACATAGAACTTTATTATATAGAACATTATTTAGAACTTTATCATATAGAACATTATATAGAACTTTATTATATAGAACATTATATAGAACTTTATTATATAGAACATTATTTAGAACTTTATCATATAGAACAATATTTAGAACTTTATCATACAGAACATTATATAGAACTTTATCATATAGAACATTATATAGAACTTTATTATATAGAACATTACATAGAACTTTATTATATAGAACATTACATAGAACTTTATTATATAGAACATTATATAGAACTTTATTATATAGAACATTATTTAGAACTTTATCATATAGAACAATATTTAGAACTTTATTATACAGAACATTATATAGAACTTTATCATATAGAACATTATATAGAACTTTATTATATAGAACATTATATAGAACTTTATTATATAGAACATTATTTAGAACTTTATTATATAGAACAATATTTAGAACTTTATTATACAGAACATTATATAGAACTTTATCATATAGAACATTATATAGAACTTTATTATATAGAACTTTATCATATAGAACATTATATAGGACTTTATTATATAGAACTTTATCATATAGAACATTACATAGGACTGTCCTCAGGTTTACGTTGATCTCGATTGTTATTCTAATGATTCGACGGTTACGGATCGTGGATTCTGAAATGGCTCCCGGCTTCGTGATGGAAAGTCTCCCGACTGTTGCGACTCAATGGATCATGTCTCTGGGAATCTAGGATGCTCGCTTGCCATGTAGGTACCTCCCGACTCCATCCTTGAAGCAAATATGCTTTAGATCTCTACAGGACTGCCGAGTACCCTGAGCATCATCCTCAGTGGATGCCTTCTAGCGGACACACAAGGGAAGAGGCAAGTGTGATCCTCCCTTAGGAGGTGGGTTCTTCCTCCCCAGCCAACTCAGCTCTCTGTGGCTTCCGAGAACTTCAAAGTTGCCACGCTTGCTTTTTAAAAGCCACTCGAGTCTTCTGAAAAGGAATGGCAAGCCGGCCTTTCATTCCATCTTGTTCGTGCCAAAGGCTTACTTTAAAACCGCGCCTCCTCATTGCCAGGCAGTCCTCCCCATCACTCTCTGCGACTGCTTCAAGGGGGCTGCAGGAAATCAGTGGATCCGAGCAGTACTGGTCAACCCCCCATTCTCCGCTGTGTGTAGAGAACACCATTTGGAGCTCAAAGCTTGCTACAATTGTCAGCTATTGTAATTTGCTATCTTTCAGCTCCCCCGTCCAATCATTGCCAAGCCTTATGGATTTTCCCTCTACAATACCTCTCACATCCCTCCCTTTGTCTCACATTGCCTCTACCCTAATTTAGGGCTTCTTCACCTCACAGCCAGACCATTGCCATGATCTCCCAATTGGTGTCCCTTCTGCAATCCATTCTTCCCAAAGTTACCAAAGTGATATTCCAGAAACACAAATCTCACCATAGAACTCCTCCTCCCACTAACAATATGCAGTGGCTCCCTATTGCTCTATTCAGACTGCTCTATCTAGCAATGGAATCCCTCACTAATCTACTTTCTAGTCTTATTTCATGGCAGTCCCTTCCATGTACTTTCCACTCTAGTCAAGGTGCTCTCATTTCTGTGCCTTGCCATCAACTGGGCCCCAGGTCTTCAATGCCCTCCCTTCTTGTCCTGGCCTCATGTAGAGTTTGCTTCAAGACACAATTCAGGTGCCTCTTCCATGAAGCCTGTCCTGATTGGGGCTCTTTCCCATCACAGCTGTTAGTGTGCTCACTCTCTTTCAGAATTACTCTGACTTAACACACACATACACATTTTTCCCCTTTTTTATTTAGAATATTTTTCCATGGTTTCATGAATCATAATTCTCCCTCCCCCCACTCTTTCCTCCCCACTCACGGAGTCAAAACCCTAATCATATCCCTATCGAACCATGTGATCAATCATATATTTTTCTACTGAATTTCTGCTGCCACAGTTCTTCCTCTGGATGTGGATAACATTCTTTCTCATAAGTTCCTCTGGATTGTCCTAGGTCACTGCATTGCTACTAGTAGAAAAGTCCACTACATTCAGTTGTACCACAGTGTATCAGTCTCTGTGTATAAGGTTCTCCTGGTTCTGCTCCTTTCACTCTGCATCACTTCCTGGAGGTCTTTCCAGTTCACATGGAATTCCTCCAGTTCATTATTCCTTTGAGCACAATAGTATTCCATCCCCGTCAGATATCACAATGTGTTCAGGCATTCCCCAATTGAAGGGCATCCCCTCGTTTTCCAATTTTTTTGCCACCACAGAGAGTGCAGCTATAAATATTTTTGTACAAGACTTTTTATCTATGATCTCTTTGGGGTACAAATCCAGCAACACACATACTTTTTATATATACATGCTTTTGTTTGTGGTGTGTGCACATGTGTGCATGTGCATATGTGTGTGGTGTATGTTCACGTTTGAGCTCATCCCTAGAATATAGTACAATTTCTCCCATATAAAGGCAGTTAAGTGCCACCAAGAGGGGCTCAGCACCCCACCCACCAGTTCTTTCAGTACCTGAGGGAGTCATTCACCTGGACCAGGTGCCTGGATAAAGCCTGCAGTCTGTATCTCCCTTCCCGTTCACTATCAAAGTGCTAGAAAAGTGTCTAGAATTGGGCTACTTCCATTTCCTCTCTTACCCGCTCGACATCCCATTGCAAACTGACTCCCAACCTCATCCATCATTCAGTGAACTGGAACTGCTCTCTCTGAGGGTACCATTAATCTCTTAATGGCCAGATCCAATGTCCTTCTCATCATCCTTATCCTGGACTTCTCTGCAGCTTCTGACACTGTCATCTCACTCCTTTTCATGACACTGAAGGCTCTCTTGGTTCCTCTCCTACCTGTCTGAGCCGTCCTTCTCGCTCTCCTTTTCTAAACAATCATCTCCCCTTTGTATGGGTCTACATAACCTAAAGCTCTGTCCCGGGTCCTCTGCTCCCTCTAGCCTGTCTCTCTTGATACACTGACTCAAACATGCATCGGCTCGTGTATACCTTCCTCTTAAGCTCTCTCTGTATTTCTGAAGATAGGCCACAGCACCATATGCTATATAATGAACATCTTTTGGACCATATGATGGTGACAAAGTAGATAGACCGTTCAGGCTGGAGTCAGGAAGACACGAGTTCAAATTTAGCCTCAGATACTTCGTATCCATGTCGTCCTGGGCAAGCCATTTCGTAGCTGTCTGTCTCCCTTTCCTCATGTGTAAAATGGGAATGATAATAACTTACCTCCCAGGGTTGTTGTGAGGATCATATTAGATAATATTTAAGAAGTGTTTAGGGGGGGCAGCTGGGTAGCTCAGTGGATGGAGAGCCAGGCCTAGAGATGGGAGGTCCTAGGTTCAAATCCGGCCTCAGACACTTCCCAGCTGTGTGACCCTGGTCAAGTCACTTGACCCCCATTGCCCAGCCCTTACTATTCTTCTGTCTTAGAACCAATACATAGTATTGATTCGAAGGTGGAAGGTGAGGGTTAAAAAAAAAAAAGAAGTCTTTAGCTCGGTGCCTTGCACATAGTAGCTATTTAATAAATGCCTGTTGCCTTCTCATCCTCCCCTTCTTCTCGTGACCATATCCTTCTGGTTAAATCTTTAGCCAAAACCTTGTTGTTTTAATCCTTTTGCTTCTTTGTTCAAAGTTATCGTTAGAAAATTCTTGACTGTCTGCTCAGCATTTTCCCATCTTCTCAGTCATCCCTTCGGCCTTTCCCCAACTGTCTTCATAAACAATCCTGAAATGACTCCACAAAGCCAGGATTTGCCACAGTAACCAGCAACAAAGGCTTCCTTTCAGAAGGAGATTAGACGTGATTAGAGGTCATTTAAGACATTACTGTGAGCCTAGAGACGGGAGGTCCTGGGTTCAAATCTGGCCTCAGACACTTCCCAGCTGTGTGTCCCTGGGAAAGTCACCTGACCGGCATTGCCCACTCTGACCACTCTTCCAGCTAGGAGCCAACACACAGAAGTTAAGGGTTTAAAGAAAAAAGGGAAAAAAAAGATATGACTGTGAGGACGTTTCCTGAGAAATGAACCAGAAGCAGGCAGATCGCCTCTAGATGTTTTTGTCAATCTGCCGGTTCCTCTGGAGAAGAGAACTTTGGACATTCCCGGTTCTAAACTATTGCAGAAAGGATCACCCTTAATCGTGAAAAAAAGAGGCATCCAAAGCGAAGAGTGATTCCCAGCAGGGACTCACTGCTCTATGCCACGAGCACCCAAAATGGGCTTCTAGGCTACTCTCGGGCTCGATAAAAGCCATCATTCAAGGAGCACCCAGGGGGCTTTGCACGGCGTATCTCCTTCAATAAAAGTCATCAGCTCTAAAGGAATGTGCTGTTGTTTATCGCGCCGTGAGGGAAAACTCCAGTGTTGAAGGTTCCTCAGCTGTGAGGCGTTTGCCCCATTGACCACAGCTAGACGACAAACTTCTAGTCCTGGGAGGCGGAGGACACGCCACTGCGTTGGAAAGGCCTGAGGATCAAAGGCTGTGTCCTCGGGGAGTGGCCCAGGAGAACGCCAGCAGTCCTCTGAGAGGGGCAGAAAGAGGCTCACTCGGGAAAATGGATTGTCTGGGAAAAGAATCCTGAACTCGCAGCAATTCCAGTCAATTCCAGTTAATAATACCAAAAGCTGGAGCTTACTGAGTGCCTTGAGGTTTTCACAGTGTCTTACAAATATATTCTCATTTGATCCTTACAGAAACCTTGGGAGGTAGGTGCCATTATCATCCCCACTCTACAGATGAGGAAACCGAGGCTGAAAGTGGGTAAGTGATTTATGCACAGTCATACAGCCAGGACTTGTCTAAAGCCGAATATGAACCCAAATGTTCTTTCCTCAAATTTCCATTGTGATAGCTGGCTGTTGAAGAAAGGAGCTGGAGGCCAAACACTGAACTTGAGACCTCGAACACAAGACACAGAAAGAAAAGAGCAAACGTAGGAGATTATATAAATATGTCCACACAAATCAAATGAGGAGACTGTCCAATGGGTAACGTGCGATACTTTACTATTCTATTAGTATAAATGAAGGAAGGAAGGGAGCAAGGAAGGAAGAACAAAGTATAAAAACATTTGTTAGGTCTTAAGCCCTGTGCCCAGCTCTAGGGAGAGAGAACTAAAAAGGTGAAATAATCCCTGCTTTCTAGGAGTTCACATTTGAGAGTGTGTGTGTGTGTGTGTGTGTGTGTTTGGGGAGGAGATTCTCTGGCCAAAGGGACCTGATAGATGAAATCCAAAGAAGTGCATCCAAATGGGAAATGAGGAGGTGACTGTCCTCCCGACTCCTGAGGTAGGTGATCTGGGAAGGTTTCCAACGTCCTCGTTCCTCTCCAATAGGAGAGGGAGGGACCCCAAGGGCAGAAGGTGCCGAGGAGGTATTAGTCTCAGGATTGATGTGATTTTGCCAAACGATGAGATTCTGAGGCCTTGCAGAGGCGGGCAGCATGTCGCAGTATAAAGAATGACTGAAAAACAAACCTGACCCTTAAATGTTCTTTCCTTGATACGTGCAGCCCTCGTAGAGAACTCTGTATACATAAGTCACTGGTAATTACTGTTAAGAAGAAATGAAGGAGGGAGCTACATGTTCCACCCTCATGAAAGAGAGATCATTCGAAGGCCAGTTTGAAGAGGAATTCCCTATAGACTCTGAACCCATCATCGTTGGCTGCCAAGCCCCCAAACATTACACGTTCTCCTTACATGGATCTGGTATTATTCAGGAAAGATTGGCACAACAATCCATTCAGATAAGTGGATTCAAATGGCTCGTTTCCCCAAAGATGGCAAATATTTGGATGGCCAGACAATGGAGACAGCAAAGTGAACATTTCATTGATAGCTTCCTGTGAATGATTAGTTAATTATGAATCAGAGGATTCTCGCTACCTAGGTGCTGAGCTCAATTCTTTCTCTGCTGCTGAAGGAATGGCTGAGCTTTAATATTCACTAAATTTTGGCATCCTGGAGCAAGAGCCTCCAATCCTCCCTGGTTCTGGTTTAAAACCAGATCACTGCAATTCTAGATCCATGTAAGTATGGAAAACAAGCCACCATGGAGCCTTTGTCTGTCTATCGGTGTCTACATTTTTTTCTAGAAGGATAATCAATGGAACAACAACCCAAAAGACTAGTGTGTGTTATATTTCATTTTAGGAATTGAAGAGATAGTCAAAGTCCTGAAAACACATGAGAAAAAATTAAGCCTTCATGAATATGCTGCATGTCGGTTTGTTGAATGAATGAACAAAGTGCTTTTCATTTATTTCTTGATGTATCCACCTCCTTATAAACCATTATCCTTACATTTTAGTACATTTAAAGTTACTTGTTTTTGCCCATTTAATGGATTGCAATCCCTAACTAATACACTTGCTTTTTTTCTTAGATCTCCATGAAAATGATCTCTATGCACACCAAAGGCCTCCTTGTTGAAAACCTAGGATGAGAGTGGAGGCTTTAACAGATGATTTCTACCACAAATGACACCTTTAAGGAGGTAAAAGTCATTCTCTACTCCTTCTCCAGACTATTGTTTTATTGTTTATTTTAAAAGCCTTTGTCCATCAGTGCCTATAGCTCTCACATAATCCCTCACATTGAATGAAGTCTTGTGACTCAATTAGCTAACTCAGTTCCCTTTCTATTTGATTATAGGGCTCATCAAATTCTGTCCTGTGAGAAAGGTTTGCTCGGTTGTGGGTTGCTTATGATTAGTCTTTCATTACCTTTGTATATTTCTTATAGATCAAATTTTTTGCTGAGTTTTGGGTTTTTCCTCAAGAATGATTGAAACTCCTTTAGTTCATTAAATATTAATTTTTTATCTTTTATAATT
Organism: Gracilinanus agilis; assembly: GCF_016433145.1. Taxonomy (NCBI): domain Eukaryota; kingdom Metazoa; phylum Chordata; class Mammalia; order Didelphimorphia; family Didelphidae; genus Gracilinanus; species Gracilinanus agilis. The sequence goes on along the minus strand of NC_058130.1, from coordinate 2,141,460 downwards.
ATATTCATTTTTGCTGGATATGCTATTCTTGGTTATAAACCCAGTTATTTTACTCTACAAAATGCCATGTTTCATGTCCTGCATTCTTTTACTATTGTGGCTGCTAAGTCTTGTGCTATTCTGATTATAATTCCACAATATCTTTCTTATTGTTGCTTGTAATATTTTTTCTTTAACTTGGGATCTACAGAACTCAGCTATGATGTTCCTGTGCATTTTCATTTTTAGATCTCTGAGATGTGATCAGTGGATTCTTTCAATTCCTATTTTACCCTCTAATTTTAGAATTTCTGGGCATTTTTCCTTGATGGTTTCTTGGAGTATGGTTTTTGATTGCAACTTTCTGGGAGTCCAACTACTCTTACATTGTTCCTCCTCTATATATATTTCCAGATCAGTTGTTTTTGTGATAAGATGTTTCATATTCTCTTCTATTATTTAATTCTCTAGATTTTACTTTATTATTTCTTGTTGTCTTAGGAAATCCTTAGCTTTCCTTTGTGCAGTTCTAGTTCTTAGTACATTATTTTCTTTCATAAGTTTCTGGATCTTTTTTTCCATTTGAGTGATCTTTCTAGAATTACTCTTGTTTCATTTCCCTCATTTCCCCTCAAACTCTCTCATTTAGTTTTTGAGGTCTTTAAAAAACTCTTCCAAAAGCAGTTTTTTTTTTTAAAACTTGTGGCCATTTATTGTATTTCTTTCCTGTTTTTGAAATAAGTATTTTTATTTCATTGCCCTCTGACTTTGAGTTAAGGTCTTCTTTGTCCCCTTAATAGCTATCCATAGTTGGGTTCATTTTCCTTTGCCTACTCATCTTTTTTATTTTATTTATTTTATTTTAAAAAAAAATTTAAACCCTTAACTTCTGTGTATTGGCTCCTAGGTGGAAGAGTGATAAGGGTGGGCAATGGGAGTCAAGTGACTTGCCCAGGGTCACACAGCTGGGAAGTGTCTGAGGTTGGATTTGAACCTAGGACCTCCTGTCTCTAGGCCTGACTCTCAATGCACTGAGCTACCCAGCTGCCCCTGCCTACTCATTTTTAATTAATTACTTTAAAAAAAATTAGCAGCCAGGTTAGTAGACTTAGTTATTGACTTTGCTGGCGTCCCTGGGTTTCTAGTATGTTGGGTTATGTTAGCTCAGGATTTGTGTATGTGTATGTGTTTGGTTTTTGCATTAATGTTCATTAAGGAAATTGGTCTGTGATTTTCTTTCTCTGTTTTTGGCCTTCCTGGCTTAGGTATCAGCACCGTATTTGTGTCATAAAAAGAATTTGGTAGGACTCATTCTTTGCTTATTTTGCCAAATAGTTTGCATATTTACTTTGGCTTTATTTTATTCCAGTAACAAATTTACACATAAGTTTTCCAAAGTTACATGATTCATGTTGTCTCCCTCCCCTCTTCCCTTCCGTCTCCCAAAGTTGATAAGCAATTCCATTGGGTTCATAGTATTGAGATTGTTTTTTAAATGTTTGATAGGAATCATTTGTGAATCCATCTAACCTTGGTGATTTTTTCTTAGGGAGTTCACTGGGGACTTGTTCAATTTCTTTTACTGATATAGGATTATTTAAGAATTTTATTTCCTCTTTTTTAATCTGGGGAATTTATACTTTTATGAATATTCATTTATTTCATCCATATTATCAGATTTATTGTCATATAATTGGGGAAAATAGCTCCCAATGATTGCTTTAATTTCTTCTTCACCAGAGGCAAAATAACACTTTTCATTTTTGATATTGATAATTTGATTCTTTTCTTTCCTTTTAAAAATCAAATTAACCAATGCTATCTATATTTTTTAATAGAATCATCTCATTCTCATTTATTAGTTCAATTGTTCTTTACTTTCAATTTTGTTAATTTCTCCTTTGATTTTTTTAGGGTTTCCAATTTAGTCTTTAATTGAAAAATTTTAACTGGTTCTTTTCCTAGTTTTTTTTTATTCCAGGTCCAATTCTTTGATTTTTTTTCACTCTATTTTATTAATATAAGCATTCAGGGATATAATTTTTCCCCAATTATTGCTTCATCCATAACCCATAAATTTTGATATTGTCTTCTCATTGTTATTCTCTTCAATGAAATCAGTGATCATTTCTATGATTTATTTTTTGACTCACCCCTTCTGAAAAATTAGATTTTTTAGTTTCCAATTAATTTTTAATTTGTCTTTCCACAAACCCTTGTTGATTATAATTCTTATTGCATCCTGGTATAAAATGTTGCATTTATTATTTGTTTTTCTGCATTTAGTTATGAAGTTTTATGCCCTAATACATGGTCAGCTTTTGTATAGGTACTATGTGCTGCTGAAAAGAAGGTATATTCCTTTTTATCCCTCTTTTCAATTTTCTCCAGATATCTGTTAAATCTAACTTTTCTAAAATTTCTTTCACTTTCTTTACTTCTTTTTTATTTATTTTTTGGTTAGATTTATTTAGTTCCGATAGGAGAGACTGAGGTCCTCCACTAGTATAGTTTTACTGTATATTTTCTACTTAAGCTCCTTTAGTTTCTCCTTTGAGAATTTGGAGGCTATCACATTTGGTACATATATGTTCAGTACTGATATTATTTCATTGTGTATACTACCCTTTATCAAGATGCAATTATCTTCCTTATCTCTTTTAATCAGATCTATTTTTTCTTTAGCTTTGTCTGAAATCATGATTGCTACTCCTACTTTTTAAAAAATCTCAGTTGAAGTCCAATAGGTTATGCTCCAGCCCTTTACCTTTACTCTGTGTGCTTATCTGCCTCAAATGTGTTTTTTGTAAACAACATATGATAGGATTTTGGTTTTCAATCCACTCTGCTATCTGCTTCCATTTTATGGATGAGTTCATCCCATTTACATTCACAGTTATGATTATCATTGTATATTCTCCTCCGTCTTATTTTCCTCTTTTAATCCTGCCCTTTCTCTTTTCACTCTAACTCCGGACAAGTGTTTTGCTTGTAATCACTGCCCCCATAAATTCTCCCTTCCTTTTATTACTCCCCTTCTCATCACCATCCTTCTTATTTCCCTCCTACTTCTCTATAGGGTCTTTTAATCACTCTCTCCAAAATTCCCCCTCCCTTATATTACTCCTATCCCCACCACCCCCATTGTTATCCCCCTTTTACTTTTCTATAGGGTAAGATAGGATTTTATACTCTAAAGCAGTGATTCTCAAAGTGGGCGCTACCGCCCCCTGGTGGGTGCTGCAGCAATCCAGGGCGGGGCAGTGATGGCCACAGATTTTAATCAATGATTTGATGATATTTTGAAAATGAACATACCTGATTGGATTTTGGATCATTTTTCAAGTGCAAACACCGAAGAATCTCCACAGTTACAAGAACTGATGGAAGTAACTACAAATGATGAATTGAAATTTAAATTCAAAAGCAGCTACCAACAATTCCAGCTGCAAAAGGAGATCCCTACAGCTTATCCTGAAATATGGGATGTAATTCAAAATTTCTTAATTGCATTTCCTTCATCATATTTAGTGGAACATGGATTCAGTGTGGTAACCAATTTATTAACAAAAAAAAAAACAATTGCAAATAGTCAATTGCGGTGATTTAAGATTACTGCTGATGAAAATAGAGCAGAGGATTACTAAATTGGTAGCAGCACACCAGGTTCATCCTTCTCATTAAGATGATTTCAAATGTTTTAACTGTTTTTGTATTACATTCTATTCTGAGTTCAATAAATAGTTTCATAATTTCAAAGTTCAATGTTTCTAATTTACACCTTTCTTTACTATTTTATGAAAAAGGTAGAAACATTAATACATATATCTTTCCTATTAATTGCTATTAAAATAAAAAAATTAATTTCCAGAGGGCACTAAGTAATATTTTTTTCTGGAAAGGGGGTGGTAGGCCAAAAACATTTGGGAACTACTGCTCTAAAGAATCTGACTGTTCTCCCCTCTCTGAGCCAATTACAATGAGAATGAGTTTTAAGAATTACCTGTCACCACCCTCATCCTCCCCTGCACTGTAATAGTTTCCCATCTGCATCTCTTTATAATTTACCCCATTTTGCTTCTCTTTTTCCTTTTCTTAGTGCAATTTTCTTTTTCATCCCATGGTTTTTTTTGCTTATCATCCAAAACAGCTTATTATCACACTCTCTATACATACTTATTCTAAACTACTATGATAATAACAACTTTAAAATTACAAATATCATTTTTCCATATAAGAATATAAATAATTCAATCTTATTGAGGTCCTTAAATTTTTTCTCTTTTTTATTTACCTTTAATGCTTCTCTTGAATTTTATATTTGGACATCACATTTTCTGTTTAGGTCTGTTCTTTTCTTCAGGAATGCTTAGGAAATCTTCCATTTTATTAAATGACCATTCCCCCATCCCCATCTCCTTACCCCAAAAAGAATATAATCAGTTTCGATGCATAGGTGATTATTGGTTGTAAACCCATTTCTCCTATCTTCCAGAATATCACATTCCAAGCCTTCCAATCCTTCAAAGTGGAAAATGCCAGATTCAGACTGGGATTCCATAATATTAGAATTGTTTCTTTCTGGATGCTTGCAATATTTTCTCCTTGGCCTGGGAGCTCTAGAACTTGGCTATAACATTCCTTGGAGTTGTCATTTGTGGATTTATTGTGGGAGGTAATCAATGGATTCTTTCAATTTCTATTTTACCTTCTTGTTTAAGAATAGCAGCGCAGTTTTCTTTGGTAACTTCTTGTGATATAATGTCTAAGCCTTTTATTTTTATCATGAATTTCGGGTAGTCCAATAATTCTTAAATTGTCTCTCCTGGATCTATTTTTGATGCCGGTTGTTTTTTCAATGAGGTATTTCATGTTTTCTTCAGTGAAGAGTGAATCAAACTTTCTTGTCTATCAATGATCAACTTTTAAGTTAATCAATAGAAAACTTAAGTACCCTTATTTAGTATCTTACCAGTCACTAAGTTAACAAGTCACTTGCTAGAGTGGGTGACAATTCCAGAGGCCAATGCTGCCCCTCCACCCCAAACCCCATCCCCCACCCTGGGCAGTGATGGGCAAATTGAAAGACTGTGATTGATTCCTGTAAAGTGGGGGGAGCAACAGGAAGTGACATCAAGAAAACTGCTTTTAAAAAGGCCAGCTTGAGGATTCAGTAATTCATTTTGCATTGGTGAGCTGGTCTGAAGGAGAAGACTCTTTCCTTGGATCCTGTGGTGGTGAGTGGAGTGATTTCTTCCTCGGTTCTTCAGTGAGGAGATCCTCTCTCCTAGTTGATGCTTTGGTGGGACAATCCCTTCAGTGTGAGTTCTGGTGAGAGGTCTAGCCTTGGATGCACTGAAGGTTCTCTGGCATCTCCTGGCTCTTTGGATTTTGGTTTCCTAATTAGGACTCTGGATTCTGGTGAGATTCCCTTTTGGATTTTCATTTGTGGTCTGGAGACATTAGGATTAAACAGGGTATTGGTAGCTAGGCAGTACTTTCTGTCTCTTTATCTACATTTTTCCACTTTTGCTCTTTTTACCTCTTTGTAAATAAAGCTGTTAAAAGTAATTTTGGCTTAAGCTGTAATATTTTAAAATCAGGAACCACAATATTACTTTAGAATTCTTATACTTAGCATAAAACCTCAATTTAAATTCTTATACTTCTATTTTTTAATTCTTTTGATTTCATTTTTTTTGTTTCTTGATGCCTCATAAAGTCATTAACTTCAATTTGCCCAGATCTGATTTTTAAAGAATTATTTTCTTCTATGACCTTTTGATCCTCCTTTTCAATTCTGCGGAGCTCCCTCTACTGTGTTGGAGAGGTCTTCCTTGGCTTTTTTTCTGTCTCCTTCCAAAACAATCTTCTGCTGCTGCATTATTTTGGGTCAGCCTCTTATATCAGATAAATGGATCCTGGCTCTCCCTGCTTCTATCTCCTATCCCAGACAGCCTTAGACTGGGGAAGGAGCTGCTGTGGTCAAAGTTCATTACTCACTGCTCTGCCTTCTGGCTTCTCTATCTTGGAGACATTCCAGAGAAACTGAGGATGGGTGCCCCTCCCCCACGCCACATTTCTTCAGGTGGATTCACTAACATTCCTTATCTTAATGATGTCATGGCTCTGCCTCCTCTGGAGGACTGCGTTCTCTTGACAATTTCCTGTAAAATCACCCACTGCAGAATTGGAAAACGCCGAGTAGCCATTTCATCTGACTTACATCGAAAATAGAAATTCTCTCTACAGTGTCCCTGACAAGTAGTTTTCTAGACTCTGCCTCGAGTGGGGAGCCCGTCCTCTGCAGAGGCCACTCGCCCTACCTGGGGGCAGCTAAGATAAAGGCTCTCTGCTCCTTGGGGATGGCTTTTCACCAATGGGTTGGTTAGACTGGATGACTGCTGGGGCTCATCCAATTGCCCAGCTCTATGATTCTGTCATCGTTAGTGCTGCGGAGTTTGTCTGTAAGCCAACACGACTCACTACACAGAGTCACGGGACATGGACAAGGCTCCCACGGGGTGGACAGCCTGGACAGGCTGGACAGGCTGGGAGCTGTGCCATGGCAGGGAATATCCAAATCAGGGACACAATGGAGCCACCCGATTCCATTTATCCAAACGGGGAATTCAGTTTTAACTTATATTTACTTACACAGAGACATGGGATAGTTCACGCTCCTGTGTGAAGAGCCTGCTGCCGGGAATTATCCATGCCACACGGTCACGAGAAATGCCTTCGAGGGCGTCTATAATATATCAATTTAACTTGAAAATTGGAATGGGAGTTATTTGGGCATGACTAGAGACAGCTGAGTGATTCACTGAGTCCAAGTCCAGCCGCAGACATCTACCAGCTGTGGGATCTTGAGTAGGTCCTTTATCTCCGGCCTTAGTTCCCTTAGTGACTTGGGGATAATAATGGCACCTATTTCTCAGAGTTATTTTAAGGATTATGTGACGTAATATTTGTAAAGTGCTTGCACAGGGCTTACCACAAATAGGTGCTTAATAAATGCACATTCCCTTTACTTCCTGTTTGGTGATTTGGATTCCATCAAGTGGCAATTAAAGAGAAAGAGCTGCATTGAACACTCCTAAAAAGGAGTCATTTGAGGGCGAGGGGAAAGGAGAGGCCTCAACTCTGGCCTAGGAGGACCTCAGGAGGACCTCAGGAGCCCCGTGGAATGCCAAGGATTTGGACTTCGAATTTACGCGGGGACAGCCTGGCCCTTTGGGGGAGCAGCAAAGGAGAGAGAGGGAAAGGGGCGGGGCTGGGGGTGGGGAGGCCGACTCGCAGCTCCACTAGAAGCCGGGCGCAGAAGCTCAATTATGCGGAAAAAGAATTTCTGGGTCCTCCATAAAGTGGGGCGAAGGACTTCCAGCCAACCTCTTCGCTCTTGCCACGTATATGCTCTAAGCAGGAATGGAATTTCTTATGGCTTCTGGGTGCAGTGGGAGGGGCCACGTGCTCACTTTGGGACGGGCCTCCTTTTAAAAGCTCCTCTAGGCGGGATGGCTCCAGTGATTGACTTACGGTCAATGATCTTGTGGCCCCGTAAGTGGAAGCTCCCAGTTTCTCAGACGATGCGGCCCACGTAGCTTGTCGTGGGGCGCTCCGAGGCGTTTGTCCTAATTCCCTCTCACGCCACCGGCTAGACGCCCCGGGCTCCAATCCTACGTCCCCTTGGGGGCTCGGGGGCAGCCCGGAGGGCTTAGAGGAGAGCTTCTTCGGAGTGCTCCGCGGCTCTCGCCTTTGTCTCTGCGGAAGCTCTTCTGTCCTGCGTTCAATAAAGGAGCGCCAGGTGAGGCTCTTTGCCAGGAGAGGCGGCCCGAGGCCTGCGAGTGGG
>NC_058130.1:2119598-2133624 GCF_016433145.1 Gracilinanus agilis | reverse complement strand
GAAGGAAAGAAAGAAAGAGAGAAAGAAGGAAGGAAAGAAGGAAGGAAAAGGAGGGAAGGAAGGAAGATAGTGCTTGCTCTTAAGGAGCTCACAGTCAGGGAGGGGAGATCTTGACATAAGCGCAGTGGAGAAGTCTTCAGATAGTGAGGCAGTCGAGAAATGAGGACATACCAGAATGGGCACTCAAGCCTATGGCATTAGAGACATGTCAATCAGTCAGGCAACTAGCCTTTATTCAGTGCCTCCTGTGTGCCAGATATAGTGCTAAATGCTGAGGATGCAAAGGCAAGAGACACTTCCTACTCTCAAGGAGCTCACAGGGAGGCTAATGCAGAAGATGATGTGAAAAAGAGTTTTGCACAAATAACTTGTCCAGGAGAAGCCTGGGATCGTCTCAGAGGGTAAGCTCTGAGACTGAGGGCTCAGGAAAGGTTTCTTGCAGAAGGGAGGCCGTTAGCTGCGCCTTGAAGGAAGCCAGGGGGTGGGGATGAGGAGGGAGAGAGTTCTGAGAGTTCCCTGTTAGGAAATGGAATTCCACGTTCAAGGTACAAGGAGGAAACCAGTGTTCCTGGATGCCAGAGTATGAGAAGGGTAGAGGGTGAGAGAGGAAAGGGAAGAGGGTTATGGAGAGCGTTAAAGAGCAAAGAGAAGTTTGTATATTTGATCTTAGAAGTTCTTTCCAAAGTTGCTGTTGCACCGAATTGAATGGAGCAGGGAAGAATGACATGGTGAAAGCTGAGCTTTTGGAAGGTGAATTTGATGGCTGAGTGGAGCATGGAGTAGAGTGGGGAGAGGCTGGAGGCCAGGCCACTACAGTAGTGTGTGTTGGTGAGGGACTATGCCAGGGCGTGATAGTTTCAGAAGAGAGAAAGGGGAGGATTTGAGAGATGTTCTGAGGGCAAAATGGAACTTGGCAACAGATTGGATTTGGGGGAGGGAGAACGAGTGAGGAACCAAGGATGGCATTTCGAGCCAAGGATGGCGGCCCCTTCAAAAGCAATAGGGAAGTAGAGCAGGTGAGGGCATGGCGGGGGGGGGGGGGGGGGTAAAGGTAATGAGTTCCATTTTGGCCCCTGGGTTTAAGATGTCTACAGGAATCCAATTGGCAAGGTACAATTCCATTTCCTAGGCAGTTGCAGATGTGAGGCCAGAGCTCAGAAGAAAGGCATCCATAGCCACTCTGGAAAGGTACCCCAAGGATCTTGGGGGGAGATTTTTCCTTCACTGGAGAGCTGAATCGTCTGGGAGAGGAGGTTTCCAGATATAAATTCTCAGAGCTTATAAAGGCAACTCCAGAAACTTCCCTGGAGCCTTTGTAGAATTATGAAAACTGCTATACTCTGTTGGCATGGGATGTGGGAGCTTGGACCACCTCCACACTGCAATAAGGCACTGGATGGATACTCTGTGAAGGCTGGCTATTATTATCATTGGATGACTGAGGAAGTGAGGCTTAGGCTATGCTTTCCCTAAGGCCATTCGACTGACATGTCACACAGAGTTGAACCTAGAAGTCAGAACTTGCCTGAGATGCCCGATGGGCTCTCCAGCCTCCCCACCCAAAGCACTTCCATGATATCACATTGACAACTCCTGCTACTTCCTTATTCTCTCACATTTTTTCTGGGGCAGGAGAGGCTCCCATCCACCAGCTGGAGTCATGGGAAAGAAACCACCCATTTTGTGGTGAACGTTGATAATGAGCTCTTTAAAGGATGCTTTTGGAACTTTCCTTTGCCATCCAAGACTTCCTTGGAACCGACCCAGAGGCACAGTTTGGCTTCTTAGTCCTGGAAGTGAACATCTGCGATGCTAATGGGGTGGTAATGGAGGGGGTGGTAGGGAGAAACCTGGGGAAAACGTGGCCAAAAATTCTCTTTGGAGAGCCCTAGACCAGAGGCGGGCAGGGGCTGATCCTTAGAGGGAAGCCTTCTCTCCCTGGGGGTCAGCCCACTCCAGGAATTACGGACAATGGCTCCATTCTGGTCCTCATTTCAGGATTCCAAGCCCTTATCCTTGCTGTACACTCCCCTGGTGCTTTAATGCCTTTGTTGCCCTGGATCTTGGACCAATTCTTTCTTTGGATGGGAAAGCCCAAATCCTAGGGACAGCTCAGAGAATTGTTCGTGCCTTTGAAGGCAGAGGAAGGAAGTGGTCTGAGAAGTGAGGATCAGCCCTTTGGTGTATCTACGGAGTTCTGGTGCCTAATAATGGCTAGGGTGGGGTACGTAAATGGCATCTCTGGGCAAGTCCCTTTACCCCCATTGCCTAGCCCAGTGATGGGCAGCCTTTTGGGCTCGGTGTGTCAAAATTCACCAAAAAACCGAGCGTCACTCGGCTGGTGTGTCACTTCGATATTTATAGTTTAAATAACAAAAGTGTATACTTGCAATGCGTGGCTGTATTTAATAAACCAAAATAGGCAAATGAACAGAGGTAGAATTGCCATCTTTAGTGCAAAAAGCGTCTACACTACACTACAGCAAATGTTTCATCCTCGGCACGTGGCCCCATCCTTCTCTGTATGTGACTGCATGCGGCTGCGTGTCATCAAAAATGGCTACACGTGTCGGTGCTGACACGCGTGTCATAGGTTTGCCATCACCAGCCAAGCCCTCACCACTCTTTTGACTTGGAGCCAATACACAGCATTTATTCTAAGATGGAAGGTCAAGGTCTAAAACAAAACAAAACCAAATATTATCTCATTTAGTCCTCACAATAACCCTGGAAGGCAGGTACTGGCATTATTTCCACTTTACAGATGAGAAAACCGAGGTTCCCAGAAGTTAAATGACTTGTCCGCACAGCTAGTGCGTATGGCAGTATTAGAACCCAGGTCTTCTTCACTTCAAGACGAATGCTAGAGCCACTGTGCTGCCTCAAACCCACTAAACCATCAATGAAAAGACTTTGGTCACCATGCAGTCTGAATCCCAGAGACATCATGGCAGCCCGAAGATAACTGTGCCTCCTCCGAAGGGGGATGCAAGGAAGGGACCTTCCCCCTGCCCCCACCATATTTCCCTGATTTTGCCAGGAATGCTACTGACCATGCCCTACGCAGGTAGTGTAAGAGGACACTAGGTCAGGGTACCCACCTGCCCAGGCTCCCTACTGAAATGAAGCTAATTCTGGAACAACCAGCTTCTGCTTCTCCTGAATCTTTTCTGTGGGGCTTCAGGCAGCAGCCATGCACTCAGATGCCTATAAGCTGTATGCTCTTGGGCAGGTCATTTCCCTCTCTCAAGCTCCATCTCCTTATGTGTAAAATGAGGGAAGGGATAAAAATCTATCTCCCCTGCTCTTTGTGAGGATCGGATGAAATAATACCTATAAAGTTCTTTGTAAACCTTCAGACATTAGGAAAAGCCTAGCTGCTACCATCACCACCATCATCATATACGTGTGTGTGTGTGTGGGGGGGGGACGTATTTACAGTCTGGCCCCGTGTTGGGACCTCCTTAAGAGGAAACTATGAGGACTGCTCAGTCCCTTGTCTTGGCTTCCCAGATGATAATCCCAGTGCTATGGTCTTGTGGGTTTTCTGGATTAGAATCTCTTCGCCCCAATATATGATGCTATTATAAATACTTTGAGGGTTGAGATTTTTCCAGGTTGATACTTAGAGTCACCTGGACATGCTGAGAGGAGAAGGACGTGGTCAGCATCAAGCAGCAAGTGGGTAGAAGAGGCAGCTTTGGACCATAAAACTGCGTAGTGCCCTCTGACCCAGCAACATTACTACGAGGTCTGGATCCCAAAGAGCTCGGAGCTGGGGGAAGGAAGCTACCTGTGTGGACATATTGATTTTGTGGTAGCAAAGAACTAGAGACTGAAGGAGTTCCCATCAGTTGGGGAACGGCTGAACTCGTTATGGCATGTGCTTATGATGGGATACTATTGTGCCATAAGAGATGATGAAGAGGATCATGAAAAAACCTGGAAAGACTGACATGAAGTGATGCAAAGTGAAGTGAGCAGAACCAGGAGAGCAGCCGTAACGTGGATGAGCAGCTGTGGCTGACTTCACTGTTGTGGACAAGGGAAGGAGCCAGCACAGCTCCGAGGGACTCGTGATGAAAAAGGTTCTCGAACCACCCCGTAGAAGGGACAGACGGAGTCCGAACGCACACAGAAACATGCCGTTCTTCACTTGATTTCCTCTGAATTTTTCTCTAGTGTAGGCAATGTGTGTCTTCTTTCACAATATGACAAACATGGAAATATATGTTGTATGCTAATATATGTACAACCTATAGCATATAGCATATTGTCTGACTTCTTGGGGAGAGAGTGAGAGAGAGAGACTGCATGGATTATAAAATATCAGAAAGGAAATAGTTTTAAAATTATATTGACATGTAATCTAAATAATTTGAAAATCTATTATTAAAAAAGAAAAGAAATAGAAAAGTCAGGGTTTGAACCCAGGACCCCCTGGTTCCAAAGTCACGCTGTACAGGTTCTCTACTCACAGGGAAGCACTGTCTCTCATTCAAATGGGGAAAAGAAGGATGACAAAAACAAAAGAGAAAAGAAAGCAAGATAAACCAAGCAATCCCAAAGTAACTGTAACTATAACTTGGTTGTTTGTGGATGTTGCAAAACAGCACAAAAGAGAAGGCCAATCTGGATGCGGAATCTGTCCCAGGCGAGCCTGGAATCGTTCAGCCTGTGTCTCTTTCTAGTCATGTTGCTACTATTGTGATTATTTACATAGTTGGTGTCTGTCCTGGCATGGGCTGCTCTCTCTGTTCGGCTTCCTTCACTTGATGTAAATCTACCCACATTTCTTTGAATTCTTCCTAATCATTATTTCTTATGGTGCGAGAACATTCCATTACACCCACATCCCAGAAATTGTTCAGTTATTCCCTAATCATTAGAAACAGCTTTTTTCAACTTTTTGTTATTATAAATAGCTCGGCTAGAAGTATTTTGGTGCAGACAGGTCTTTTTTTCCTGCCTACAAATTCCTTAGGGCATCATGCTAGTAATGGAATTACTGGGTCAAGGGGTATGAACATTTTAGTAACTCTTAAAAGTCCCTATTGCTTTCCAAAGTAGTGGACTCAATGAATAGCTCACTTAACTATAAATTAGAATGCCTGTTCTTCCCCAATCACACCAGCATTGAATTTTATCATCCTCTCTCTCTGATTTGGTCAGTTGTATGGTGGCATCAAAGAGTTTTAATTTGTGTACATGTCATTATTGCTGCTTTAATCAACAAGGAGGAACGATCAGAAGTAGCCTGGCTAGCTTAACAAGGCTAGTGTTTTTTTCTTCTTAATTTACATCTCCAATCTCACTCCCTTCTCAAAGGGAAACACTTGGTTTGCTAAGGATCCAGACAACTTCCTCCCTATGGACCTCTAGTCTCTAGGGATCCTGGTCAAGTCCCTGCAGATGAAACCTATAATCCAGAACCACAAGTTCTCTGTATACATGGACTCAGTTGAATGTTAGGGGTTTCTTATGAGCAATATTTTTTTTACATATCCTTCCACTCACTCTTTCCCTGGGAACTTTATACCAGGAATACAAAACTGGTTTAACATTAGGAAAACCATCCACATAATTGGCCATATTAATAACCAAACTAACAGAAATCTGCTAGCTGTGAGGTGATACCTCAGAGTTGTTTTGATTTGCATTTCTCTAATCAGGAGGGATTTAGAACACTTTTCCATATGATTATTGATAGTTTCAATTTCTTCATCTGAAAATTGCCTATTCATTATCAATTGAGGAATGACTTGATTTCTTGTAAATTTGACGTAGTTCCTTATATATTTGAGAAGTTAGGCATTCGTCAGAGAATTTTGTTATAAAAATGTTTCCCCAGTTTGTTGCTTCACTTCTAATTTTGGTTGCATTGGTTTTGTTTGTACAAAAAGGTTTTAATTTAACATAATCAAAATTATTCCTTTTATATCTTGCAATGCTCTCTATCTCTTGCTTGGTCTTAAATTCTTTCATTCCTCATAGATCTGACAAGTATACTATTCTATGTTCACCTAACTTATTTATGATTTCACTCTTTATATTTGTCATATACCCATTTTGAATTTATCTTTGTAAAGGGCATGAAATTTTGATCTAAACCTAATTTTTTGCCATACTGTTTTCCAATTTTCCCAGCAGTTTTTTTTTAAAAATAGTGAGTTCTTGTTCCAAAATCTGGGATCTTTGGGTTTATTGAACACGATCTTGCTGAGGTCATTTACCTCTAGTCTATTCCATTGATCCACCCTTTTATCTCTTAGCCAGTACCATATTGTGTTTTGTTTTTTTTAAACCCTTACCCTCTGTCTTGGAATCAATGCTGTATATTGGTTCCAAGGCAGAAGAGTGGTAAGGGCTAGGGAATGGGGGTTAAGTGACTTACCCAAGATCATACAGCTAGGAAATGTCGAATTTGAACCCAGGACCTCCCATCTCTGGACCTGACTCTGAACCACCTAGCTGACCCCCATATTGTTTTAATTATCACTGCTTTATAGTACAATTAAAGATGTGGTACTGTAAAATCACCATCCTTCACATTTTTTTTCATTAGTTCTCTTGATGTTCTTGATCTTTTGTTCTTCCAGATGAACTTTGCTATAATTTTTTCTAATTCTATAAAAAAGTGTTTTGGTAGTTTGATAGGTATAGCACTGAATAAGTAAATTAACTTAGGTAGGATTGCCATTTTTATTGTATTAGCTTATCCTACCCAAGAACAATGAATGTGTTCCCAATTGTTTAAATCTAATTTTATTTGTGTGAAAAGGGTTTTGTAGTTGTGTTCATACAATTCCTGTTTTTGTCTTGGCAGATAGCTTCCCAAATATTTTATATTGTCTAGTGTGATTCTAAATGGAGTTTCTCTTTCTAATTCTTGCTGCTGAGTTTTGTTGGAAATAAATAGAAATGCTGATGATTTCTGTGGATTTATTTTGTGTCCTGCAACTTTGCTAAAGTTATTCATATTTCCACTAATTTTTTAGTTGATTTTCTAGGATTCTCCAAGTATACCATCATATCATTTGCAAAGAGTCAGAGTTTAATTTCCTCACTGCCTACTTTAATTCCTTCAATTTCTTTTTATTCTCTAATGTCTATTGCTAGCATTTCTAGTACAATATTAAATAATAGTGGTGATAATGGGCATCCTTGCTTCACTACTGATCTTATTGGGAAGGCTTTTAACTTATCCCCATTGCAGATGATACTTGCTGATGGTTTAAAATATAATACTGTTCATTATTTTTGAGGAAAGGCCCTTTTATTCCCATACTTTCTAGTGTTTTCAATAGGAATGGATATCATATTTTGTAAAAGGCTTTTTCTGCATCTTTTGAGATAACCATGTGATTTCTGTTAGTTTGGTTATTGATATGATCAATTATGTGGTTTCACTGGCATTCTTGGTATAAATCCCACCTGGTCATAGTGAATAATCCTTGTGATAACTTGCTATAGTCTTTTTGCTAATATTTTATTTAAGATTTTTTTGTATCTATGGTCATTAAGGAGATTGGGCTGTAGTTTTCTTTCTCTGTTTTTAGTCTGCCTGGCTTTGGAATCAGTACCATATTTGTGTCACAAAAAGAATTTGGTAAGACTCCTTCTTTGCTTGTTTTGCTGAATAGTTTGTGTAGTATTGGGATTAGTTGTTCTTTAACTATTTCATAGGATCCATCTGACCCTGGGGTTCCTTGATGGCTTGTTTAATTTTTTTTTCTGAGATAGGATTATTTAAGTATTCTACTTCTTTTGCTAATCTAGGCAATTTATATTTTTGTAAATATTCACCCATTTCACCTAGATTATCTTATTTATTGCCATATAATTGGGCAAAATATCTCTTAATAATTGCCTTAATTTCCTCTTCATTGGGGGTAAGATTGCCCTTTATATTTTTGATACTGTTAATTTGATTCTCTTCTTTCTTTTTTTTAGATTAACCAGTACTATATTTTATTTGGTTTTTTTTCAAAGTACTAGCTCCTAGTCTAATTTATTAGTTCAATAGTTCTTTTACTTTCAATTTTATTAATTTCTACTTTAATTTTTAGGATTTCCAATTTAGTTTTTATTTGGGGATTTTTAAATTTGTTCTCTTTCTAATTGTTTAAATTGTAAGCCCTATTTGTTGTTCTCCTCCCTCTCTATTTTGTTGATATAGGCTCTCAGGGATATAAAATTTCCCTTGATCACTGCTTTGGCTGTATCCCATAGATTTTTATATGTTGCCTCTGCTTTGTCATTCTCTTCAATGAAATCAGTAATTGTTTCTAGGATTTGTTTTTTGACCCAATAGTTTTGAAGAATCTTATTATTTAGTTTCCAGCTAATTTTAAATCTGCCTATGAACCCTTATTTAGTATTTCTAAATATTTATTTAAATTTCTATTATTACATTATCTAAAAATTTCTATTATTTCTGCTTTTCTTCATTTGTTTGTGATGTTTTTATGACCTAGTACATGGTTGATCTTTGTACGTGTACCATGTGCTGTGGAAAAGAAAGTATAGTCCTTTTTATTCCTATTCAATTTTCTCTAGCTCTCTATTAATTCTAATTTTTCTAACATTTTATTCACTTCCCTTACTTCTTTCTTATTCATTTTTTTTGGTTTGATTCATCTAGTTTTGATAGGGGAAGGTTGAGGTTCCCCACTAGAATGGTTTTATTATCTATTTTCTTCCTTAAGCTCTTTTAATTTCTCCTTTCAAAATCTGGATGCTATACTATATTTGGTGCATAAATGTTTAGTATTGATATTACTTCATTGTTTATAGTACCTTTTAGCAAGTTGTAATTTCCTTCCTTATCTTTTAACCAGATCAATGTTATTTTAGCTTTCTTTGATATGATCACCATTCTAGTGGAGGATTGCCATGGGAACATGAGATATAGACATAACTATGGCAGCCAAACAGATTTTTTTCCTGTGGTGTGGACCTTTGGGTTGGAGAAGGATGTGAGAGTCCTGCTTATTAAAGCCATGTGGAGGAGCAGGGTCATACTAGGGTCATGTTTTAATTCATACTAGAGAAGGCTCAGTGGCTAAAATTCAACCCTCAAAAGCCAGGGTGTGAGGGTTCCCTTCCCCATGCCTGGACTCTTCACAGATTGCTGAAGGGAATGATGTGGGGTATAGGGTAGGGGTAGTAAACCCAAGATTCTTAAAAGCTTTTGGGCCTGCTGGGGGAAAGTGGCTGGTGGGCTGTTGGAACTCTTTGCTTTCCCTCCCCATCCTGCTCATTAACAGGAGCTTAGCCCATAGCCCCCTCTCCCCAATTATGCCCAGTGGTACAGTGACTTCCTGCTTCCCTTCTCCTCAGTTATGGAAAAGTGGATAGAGGCAAGGCTATTGTCAGCTCCCAGCTGATAGTCCAATGGGGCCAGGGTCTAAGCTTCTTACTTCCTGTTACCATTTTAATTCTAATGTCAGGTTCATTCATTTGCTATTAAAAAACCTGTGGCCATTGGGGAAAAAAATAGATGATGCATAATAAATTCTGCTCCAGCCTTTTACCTTTAATCTGTGTGTGTCACCCTGCCTTAATGTGTTTCTTGTAAACAACATATAGTAAGATTCTGGTTTTTAATCAACTCTGCTGTTCATTTTTGTTTTATGGGTGACGTCATCCCATTCAAATTCACAGTTATGATTACTGTATATTGCCCTCCATCTTATTTTCCCCTTTTGATCCTGCTCTATTTCCTTTCATTCCATTCCTCCTCACCAGTGTTTTGTTTTTTATCATCACTTCTCCATCTTCCGCTTTCCTCCAATTACCTCCCCCTTCCCTTGTCTTATTCCCCTTCTACTTCTCTGTGGGGTAAGATAGAATTCTATACTCCAATGAGTATATTTGTTTTTCCGTCTCTGAGTCAGTTATGATGAGAATAAAGTTTAAGCATTGCCCATCACCACCCTTATCCTTCTTTCCCCGTAATAATTTTTATGCCTCTTTTTGTTACGTAGTTTACCCCATTTTTTCTTCCCCTTCCCTTTCCTCTTAGTGCAATTTCTTTTCCACCCCTTGATTTTGCTTTTTACATGTCCTATCACCATAATCAGTTTACTTCCCCACCCTCTTTCTAAGTATATTCCTTCTATCTGCTCTATTACTAAGAATACGAATAATGTTTGTGGCTTGGGTTTAGTTTCTGAACCTGGAACAGTAGATATGGGGTGAGGGTGCGGCTTGCTCTTGGCTTGCTCTTCACTGCTTGCTGTAGTCTCCTGTTGTCTGTGCTCCCTTCTCACCCCAGCACCCCAGATGTTCTCTGCCTACCGTTTAGGTTTTTCTCTTTTTGACAGTGGTTTCACTCCCTCTCCTTGCTGGTTCTTTCACTCCTGTCTTCGTTTTGGGGCATTACTTTAAGATTGGTTGGAGAGGGTTCTCATGGTGACTTTGAACTTCTCTGTTCTACTCTATCTTGGCTCCATCTTGGTTCTTCTATCCATTTTAACAAACCTTGGGAGGCTCTCTGGTACCTCTAGATCACATGTTCCAGCAAGAAAGCAAGTGTTTCTGATGTAGTTATTGGCACCAAAAAACCTACCTCAGCACTCATTAGCAGTAAATCACCAACCCCAACACCAAGTCTCCTCTTTGACCGACCATGACTGGATGATTCCTCTCCTTGTCATCATTACTTTTGTGTTCCCACCATCTTTCTTCACTCCCTCTGTCATATCCAATACTTAGCACCATGCTTTCTGTCATCCATTTTCTTCTCTCCAGATTCCCTACTACTGCTCTGGCTTGCCTTCTGCATCATCAGCTGCTTCTTCCTTTTTTATTTTACATGAAATCTTTGTTCTCCATTTTTAAGGAGCACTTAATTCTCCCTAATACTCTGGAGGATTGTGAGGAATTCTAGGAAATCAAGTCGGGAGCCCACAGAGCATGAGGAAGAGGAACATTTGGTTAGGCAAATTCAAATGGAGGAGATGAAAGAACAGACAATAGCTTGAAAATAAGGGTGCAGGGAACATTCAACAGCAAGGAATATTGGAAGTGTGGTAGAAGATGAAATGGTCTGCTGGGTTTGTACCCCAAAGAGATAATAAAGGAAAAGACTTGTACAAAAATATTTATAGCCTCGTTCTTTGTGGTGGCAAAAAATTGGAAAATGAGGGGGTGTCTATTGATTGGGGAATGGCTGAACAGATTGTGGTATCTATTGGTGATGGAATACTATTGTGCTGAAAGGAATAATGAACTGGAGGAATTCCACGTGAACTGTAAAGACCTCCAGGAATTGATGCAGAGTGAAAGGAGCAGAACCAGGAGAATATCGTACACAGAGACAGATACATTGTAGCACAATTGAATGTTACTGACTCTGCTACTAGCAGCAATGCAATGACCCAGGACAATTCAGAGGAATTTAGAAGAAAGAACTGTGGGAGCAGAAATGCTTTAGAAAAATATAAAATCAGTCACATAGTGTGATAGGGGTGTGATTGGGCTTTTGATAAAGGATCGCTCTACTGCAAATAGGAATAACATGGAAATAGGTTTTGAACAACGATGCATGTATAACCCAGTGGAAGTGCTTGTCAGATCTGGAAGGGGGAAGAAAGAGCAGGGTGGTGGGGGTGGGGGGGTGGATCATGAATCATGTAACCATGAAAAATATGCTAAATTTAAAAAAAGAAAAAAAAGAAGATAAAGTGGCCTAGGACACTATTCTGAGCTCCTTCTAAAGTCCACAGGGAGTAATATCTGGGGTCTTGGTTAGAAGACCAAGAACAAGACCCGAGCAGCTTCTCTGTTAGTCTTACACCATTTAGGGAGAATACCATGTCCAGGGCTATTATATCATCCGATATTTTTGGAAAAAATTCTGTCTCCTGGTCCCCCCATCAAACTTGGACATTTGTTGGGTCGGCTCTTTTTGTGTTTACAGGACAGATAAGGTGATCGCTTTACGAGTTGGTGTGGCAAGAAAGAACACCATTAGTCATGGAAAGTCAAAGTGAGATGTCTGAAGGAAGATCACAGGGTCCTCGGCCAGCCAGCAGCCTGAGGTGTCTTTGCCCCAGAGAATCCAGGGGACGCTATTCTTTTTTTCATCAAGAAGTGAATCGCATTTGCCAATGGCACAATTGTCCTTGTCTGCTATCACAGTGTTTCCAGAGACTTCACTAAGCAATATTCTGGAATTAGGTCAAGTTTGCCTGGGTCGATCTCCAATAAATGGATTCTCCCCGAGGTCTCCGTGGCAGATCAGAGAGCAATGTGTTAATCGTCTCAAGATTATGAGCGTTTTCAAAGGGAATGCCTGCTCTGCATTCTCTCATGGAGGAATTCTTGGCACTGGGGAAAGGCCTCCTTTCCCATCCATATAAACTTTTTATGAGAATGTTGTACACACACGCACACGCACTGAGGGCATCCTTGATGAGGACACTGGGAGGGAGCAGGCAGGCCCTCACAAGTGATGCTGCACACTCTCATCTTTTCTAGCCTAAACCTGACAGAAGGGTATGGAGAATACAAGATCTCACTGTGCTCCATGTATGTTGACTGTTAGGAAAACTACACATTCGATTTAGACATCTGTCTTCCCACCCCAACTTGGCTACCTGGCTGCAGGCATTTTGGATCCTTTTGGCTTTTCCCCACCCCCACCAAGGGGCCGCTTCCCCTCCTTGGTCTTCCTTTTTGTGTTGTCTTCATTTATTAGATTAAGAGCTCCTTGAGGTCAGGGACTGCCTTTCTTTCTCATGTTTGTATCCCCAGGACTTAGCAAGGTGCATGGTACATAGGGGCTTAATAAATGCTTATTGATTTAAAAATGTTGCTTTGGGGCATCTGAGTGGCTCAGTGGATGGAGAGTCAGGCCTAGAGACGGGAGGTCCTGGTTTCAAATCTGTCCTCAGACACTTCCTAGCTGTGTGACCCTGGGCAAGTCACTTGACCCCCATTGCCTAGCCCTTATCATTCTTCTGCCTTAGAACTAGTACCCAGTATTGATTCTAAGATAGAAGATAAGGGGTTAAACAAAAATGCTGCTTTGTATGCTCTCGTCCCTCTACCTCTCCCAGGCTTGCATCAGTGTTATAAGAGATTTGTTGAGAGAGGTAATCAGATGGGGTTACTTTGTTCAGCAGCCTCCCGTCCGTAATTACAAGCAGCTAAGTCAAGAGTCGGCTCCCCAAAGACGCTTACCATGGTCAGGAAACAAATTGCTCACAAGAATGGGCCCATTCCCGTGAAAAGACCTCGGAGCCTTCTTAACCTCTTGGTTGAATGGAGAAGATGGCTCCAATCAGGGCATCTTATTACTTCTTTTAAATGGAATGTGTTTAGTAAATCAGTCTCCCCAACCAGGCACAGGAAAAGCCTGTGGTCCAGCCTACAACACGCAGGAAAAAGACACTTTTCACAATTGAGCTCTTCCAGATATGCATGAGTTAAAGCAGAGGAAAGTGCACAGAATGAAGAAGAGAAATGCCACCACAGCCATGGAAATGGAAAGGAAGACAACCTGGAATGATCTCAGAGTGCTCAGCAATAGAATGGCTAATGGCAGCTTTAAAGGACTCCATGAGGAAACATGGCTCTGGTTTTAGCAGAGAGACGGTGGTGGAGTCTGTGTGCAGAAACATAAAGACACACACAGGCAAGGTATGGATATGTGTATACAGGTCTATATGTGAATGTATGCACATACCTACCTACACATACCTACACATGTAATCACACACATACATGCATGCATGCCTACATATATACAGCCTACTATGACAACAAAGTTAACTGAAAGGAAGAAGGTGTCTTCAACAGAAATAGAGACATTAGGAAGAAGGGGAGGACTCAAAGAGAAAAGGTTATGAATTCAATTTTGGCCATGTGGAGTTTAGATGTCTATGCAACATCCAAGTAGAGATACCCAAGAAGAAGTATATTTCTTTCTTTTTCAAATATTTCTTGGGAAGACACCATGAAATGATAAGCCCCCCCTGGACACTTTCCCCTCCCCTCCCTTCCCCTCCCCTTCCCT
>NC_058130.1:2044502-2119217 GCF_016433145.1 Gracilinanus agilis | reverse complement strand
TCCCCTCCTCTCCTCCCCTACCCTCTTCCCTTCCTCCCCTTCCCCTCCTCTCCTTCCCTCCTTTCCCTCCCCTCCTCCCCTCTCCTCCTTTCATCTCCCTTCTCCCTTCCCCTTCCCTCCTCTCCCTTCTCCTCCCCTCCCTTTTGGTTTGGTTATCATTCCAGATCATGAGGAGAAAAGTGGAAGTGGTTGTGAGATGAGTTGGGGATACATGCCTTGGAGAGGAGTTCTCTGATACTTTCGTTGGGAAAGCAGCACAGAGTAGTGGGACCATTCCGATTTGCAGTCAGAGGAACTAGATTCAAACTCTAGCTTTTCTACTTACTTTTGGGCCTCAGTTTCCCTACCTGTCCAATGAGGGAGTTGAACTAGTTGAGCCCTGAAATCCCTTCCTTTTCTGACTCTATGATGTTATGAAAACAATTATACTGGATCACTTAGTGCTAAATTAAGACTTGGTGCCTCATTGAATGCTTTCTGCAGGTTATAAAAAACCTCAGCTAATGCATCTTTTAAAATAGGTTTAATCACATAATGACATCAGCAGGTTCACTAATAGGTTCTATTCTATTCCTGATCACTTGACTTTGATGTTAAACTTCTCCAAGCCTGAAAGTTCTTTGATGTCAGGGAGGACAAGAAGGGTCAGTGTCTTCTCGGGGAGGTTTTTAGCATTGGTGGTAAAAAGATGGTGTCAAGAGACCCTCATGAGAAAACACACAAAGAGCAGAAACATCAAACACCAAACATTTCTAGAACTGTGGGATTCATGGCTGAGTGTTGTCCAGGGTGCCTCCCCAGTAAAACAGGAGGTTCACACACTGTGTCATGGAGCTGGAAGCTACTTAGGTGGTATCAAGTCCAACCTCAACTAAACAAGAATTCCACTACGACACATCCAATCTTTTGCCAAAACGCATCCAATAATAGGGAATCCATTGCTGCTCCAGTGGGCAACCCATTTGACCTTAGAACTCCATCAAGGTAATTTCCCTTCTATTTAAAAAATATTTTTAGTTATTTCATTAAATATTTCCCAATTACATGTAAAGTTTTTTTAACATTCATTTAAAAAATTAGAGTTCCAAATTTCCTTCCACTCTCCTCACCATCCTCAACTCCTTGAGAAGGCAAGCCATATAATATCTATTATATATGTAGTCATGCAAAACACATTTCCATATTCACCATGTTTCAAAAGTAAACACATACATATAAAAACAAGAAAAATAAGGAAAATGAAAAAAGCCTGTTTTAATCTTCACTTAGAGTTCACCAGTTTTCTCTCTGAAAGCACACGGCAGTTGTTGTTGTTGTTGTTGTTGTTGTTGTTTTTTTTTTTTATCATAAGTCCTTTAGAATTGTCTTGGATCTTTGTATTGCTGAGAATAACCAAGTCATTCATAGTTGATCGGCCTACAATATTGCTGTTACCATGAACAGTGTTCTCCTGGTTCTGCTCACTCCACTTTTTGTCAGTTCATATAAGTCTTTCCAGATTTTTCTAAAACTGTCCTGATTGTTATTTCTTATATAGCACAATGGTATTCCATCATAATCATATATCACAGTTTGTTCAGCCACTCCCCAACTGATTAGCAAGATTTTCCTTCTACCGAGCTCATATTTTCCTCTTTCAGCTTCCTCTGATGTATATCTTCCCTCTGAGGCCAAGAAGACCAAGGGTAACCCCTGTCTTCCAGAGGTATCCCATGCTCTTAAGTCTCCTAGCCTCCAGGATGAGCATCTCCACCCAATCTTCATGTTGCACGAAAACTTGAGAGCCTTCTCCATTTCACTCGTCTGCCGTCAGATGCTCTCCTGCGTGGCAACATCTTTCCTCCAGTAGGAGACCTGGGAGTGGACACCATTTCAGTGTGGCCAGACCAGGAAAATGCCCTGTTACAACATTCTGCTACATCCCTCCGTGCAGCCCAAGACCCACTTTGGTTTCTTGGCCGCCACCTCAGAGAGCTGACTCGTTACGTTTGAGGTCCTTGAAGACTTCTGCTGTTTTATCAGAAGAGTGACTCCATACCTCCACATCTCCCATCTCAACCTCATCAAGGGGATTCTTTAAGTCCGAGTGTGAGATTCTCGTCAAACTCCACTTATTAGATTCAGCATGATGTTCTGCCCTGTCAAGGCCATTTTGGCTCTCAACTCTAGAGAGCTGAGAATATAGTGATATTGAAATTGTAACTGTAGAATATGGTGATATTGAAAAGATGACGTTGGGCAAAACATTTTGGATTTAGCCCTTCAAATTTCCATGAACACACTTTGCCACACTATTATCAGCCCCACTTATAAGAGTGGATACAAGGATGGCACCTGAAACTCTATTAAACGCATAGCAGGAGAGCCAGCCCTAGCCAGTGCTTCTTAAGGGCATTTCTAGAGGGAAATAGGAGAGAAACAAGTAGCTGAGATGCTACCTTCTCCATAGCAATCTAGTCTGATTACTACTATACTTCAGTCTCTGAAGAGGATGGAGAAATGATGCTAGAGGAGATAAAAATGGGCAGCTCGGCTGGATCAGATCATAGTCATACAGAACAAATCTGTGCTGGAGTTGATGGGCTTTTAGAAGGTTGGTGGGCTTTATTTGGGAAAAGCAGAAGATACTAGATTCCTAAAATAAATCATGGTAATAAAGAAAAGGTAGTTGAAAAGTGATCAGTTACTACTGACTCATAGGCCCCCTTTCCCCTGAAGGCCCGGATGGTTTTTAGAGCAGGCCAATGCATACTTCAAGCAATGTCCATTTTAAAAATAGATTTTCCAAAATAAGCAGAAGACATACCCAGCCTGTCCCCAGACATCTCCTCCCTCCTCTCAGTTGTCTATCTCTGTACATGACAATATAGAATTTTATTTGCCTGCACAACTTGTGTTCAGATGATATTTGATAAGGGATGTGCTGGTTATAAATATCCCTTTTCTCGGTGTTTATTTTTACAAATGAATGGTCATCAAATTGAAGATGCTATCAGAGAAAAAGTAATGGAGATAAAATGTGCTAAGGCTGGGAAGATTTATTCATAGGCTCTTATTTCCCAATCCTTTCATCTTTCCCAACCAAATCTCTCTATGTTTGTCTCTGATGCTGCTGGGCACAGAACAAAGAGAAACCTGTATTCTTGCCCATGACCTCCTGGAGCTTCCTCTCTCAGGCAAATACGATGCCTAGAAGCATCTGTCCAGGACCCGGAGACAAGGGGCAATGCCATAATCACAGAAACTCAGGATTGGCTGGGTCCTTAGGGGATGCATCAGATCTGACTCTTCCTCACCCAAATCTGCTTATTAGAAGCTCTGTTGCACAGAAGCCCACCATTGCCACCACTGCCACCACTGCCACCACCACTGGTGGTTCACAGTTAAATCTGACGGAGTGATTTGATGCTCACAACAACCTGAAGAGGTAAGTGTTGTTATTATCTCCATTTTACAGATGAGAAAACTGAGGTAGACAGCAGTGAAGTAATTTGCCCACAGTTAGTAACTATCTGAGGCAGGATTTAAAAAAATATTTTGTTTAATTAAGTAATTAATTAAGAATATTTTCCCATGGTTACATGGTTCATGTTCTTTCTCTCCCCTCCTCCCACCCCATTCCCGTAGCCAACAAGCAATTCCACTAGGTTTTACATGTGTCATTGATAATATTTCCATATTATTAATATTTGCACTAGGGTGATAGTCTATGTCCCCAATCATATCCCCCATCGAACCAAGTGATCAAGCAATTGTTTTTCTTCTGTGTTTCTACTCCCACAGTTCTTCCTCTGGAGGTGGATAGTGTTTTTTCTTATAAGTCCTGGGGCAGGATTTGAACCTGACTGCAGGACTGGCTCTCTATCCATTATTCTACCCAGTTGTCTGTTGGGATAGTTCATTCTGCCTATGGACAGATTGAAATGTTAAGAAGTTTTTTTCTGACATCAGACCAAATTGATCTCTTTGAAGCCCTTCCACCTTGTTCTGACCTTTAGGACCAAACAGTATGGGACATCTTTTTCACATGATAGGCCTGCAAAATATTTGAAGACTAGACTTGTCTGTGAAGATATCTCCTCCTCTCAGGCTCCCTTTAAGTACCGAGGACCACTAGTGCTATGTAGTATAAAATAGCAATAAGATGGCAGATTCATTTGCCAGCCAGTTTGTAGAAAGGAACAAGAGGGGGAATCCTGGGAGCAAATCCTCAACATTTCCTTCAAGAACAACAATTGACGTGCCAAAAAGAAGCAAAACTACTAGGATTTAGGGTTAGCAAAAGGGGAAATATTTATTCAAACAATGACCAAACACAAGGAAGACCCTAAAAGTTGCAATAAAAAAAAGGCAAAATGCTAGGAGAAAAGTTCCTGGAATAAAATCAGAAGTGGCATCTGTGAGCATGCTAGAATAAGCACCAGATCCAAGGGAATGTGTGAAATGCTGCTAAAGCAAGCTAAAATGAACAAAAACAAACAAATAGAGAGAATAGAAAGAAGAAAATGATCTTAAGGAGTCTTACTTAGGATTTGAAAGCAATGAAACTCTTCAGATCAGAACTCTCTGTGGAGAATATAAATATGGGAAAATATCAACTAATAACGTGATTATACTTCAGGCCAAGATGGTACCAGGAAGTAGAAGTGAGAAAACCTTTGGAAATCCACACTCAGAAAAGATCTTACTGAAATGCAGATGTAGCTTCTTCTGGGAGCAGAGCAAGGAGAAGAAGTTGAAGCATGACCAGGTTCCTCAAAGCTGAGGAAAAAGACGTTTGCAAGAAATTATGCAAAAAAAATATCATAAACTCCGAAATGTGCCCAAGGTCCAGGTAAGAGTGCTTAGCTCCACACTGTCTGGCAGTCTCCACATCCCATTAGCTGCCAGATTTTGTCATTTTTCCCTCCATGTTCTTTACCCCTTGCTCCTTCACCCCATTCACGCAGCCACCCTTTGAATTCAGCTTCTCATTATCTCTTGCCTGAATTATTGTAAATACTTGCTTCAGTGGAGCCAATATGTCACTTTAGTAGCAGTGAAAGCTGGAAATTCTCCAATAATCCTCTCAAACCAACCTTAAAATAGTGCCCCCAAACAATTGGAGTCATAGAACCAACAAGGGGATGGAGCGAGGTGGCTCTTCTGAGGAAAACTTGAAAAATAGGCTGAGAGAATCTATTTTCATGGGATATAGGAGAACTGGAAATAAAACTGTGAAGAGGAGTGCAGGGTGCCCAGATTCTGAACCTTGGCACTAGTCAACTTTGAGACCCTGGGACCGTGCCTAAGCCAACAGTAGAGCACTGCACACCCCCCCTTGAAGTGCCAAGCCCTGGAATCAGCCTGTAGAGAAGCCCCAAAGTCCTTAGTTCTTGGCCTTCAAGCCTGTGGTAAAGCCCCTAGCCCCAGGGCAAAATAGCTCATAGTGCTCTAAATCCTGCAAGCCATCAGCAGAGGAGAGAGAATTAGCAATTTTCAGAATTCCCAAACCAAAGAGAAAAAAGGCTGGGAAAATAAGCAAACAGCAAAAAAAAAAAAATCTAACCTTAGAAAATTTCTATAGAGACAAAGAAGAGCAATGCATAGATTCATCAGGGGACAGTGAGATCAAAGCAAACACATAAAAAACTTCAAAGAAAAATGGAAATTTGTCTCAGGTGCTGGAAGAACTAAAAAAGGAAATAAAAAATAAAATAAGAGGTGGGAAAAATGGGAAGGAAAAAGAAATTAAAGCAATGCAAAAAGAAAATAACAGCTTAAAAAGCAATATTGGTCAAGTGGGAAAAGATGCACAACAATTTAATGAAGAAAATAATTTCCTAAAAAACCTAATTGGTCTACTGGAAAAAGAGTTTTTAAAATCTAGCAAAGAAAAGAGTTCCATGAAAAGTAGGATAGACCAAATAGAAAAAGAAGATCAAAAGGTCATGGAAGAAAATCATTCTTTAAAAATTAGAATTGGCCAAATAGTTGATAATAACTTCAGGAGACATCAAGAAACAACAAAATAACAATCAAAAAGATGAAAAAATATGAGAAAATATAAAATATCATATTGAAAAAATAACCGACCTGGAAAATAAATCCAGGAGAGACAATTTAAGATTTATAGGACAATTGTAGACATCATATTACAAAAGTTATCAAAGAAAACTGACCTGATATCCTTAACAAATGGGTAAAGTAGACATTGAAAGAATCCACAGATCACCTCCTGCAATAAGTACTGAAATGACAATTCCCAAGAATATTATAGCCAAGTTCAAGAGCCCCCAGGTCAAGGAGAAAATACTGCAAAGGGTCAGAAAGAGATAATTCAAATATCATGGAGTCCTAGTCAGGATTACACAGATCTGGCAGCTTCCACATTAAAGCATTGGAAGGCTTGGAATACGATATTCTGGAAGGGAAGGGAACTGGGTTCACAACCAAAAATCACCTATCCATCAAAACTGACTATATTCTTTTAGGGAGAAAATGGTCATTTAATAAAACAGAAGATTTCCTAGCATTCCTGAAGAACAGATCAAATCTAAACAGAAAATTTGATGTCTGAATACAAAATTCAAGAGAAGCATAAAAATGTAAATAAGAAAGAGAAAAAATTTAAGGGACTCAATAAGGTCAAATTGTTTATATTCCTATATGGAAAGATGACATTTGTAACTCTTTTAAAATTGTTATCATTCACAGGATAATTCTGAGGGACTTATGAAAAAGAACACTATCCACATCCTGAGAAAGAACTGTGGGAACAGAAACACAAATGCATATGATTGATCATGTAATTTGATAAGGACGTAATTGGGAATGTAGAGTCTAAATGATCACTCTATTGCAAATATTAATAATATGGGAATAGGTCTTGACCAATGATATATGTAAAACCCAATTGAATTGCTCATTGGCCGTGGAAGGGAGGAAGGAGGAGGGGAGGGGAAGAATATGAATCATGTAACCATAGAAAAATCGTCTAAATTAATTAAATAAATTAACTTTTAAAAATTGTTAGCATTATCATAGTTAGCATTGTCATAGAAGAAGTATACATAGACAGAGGGAGTGGTAGTACACTTCCTTGAAAGATATGCAAAAAAAATCGAAAGGTGAAAAAGAGGATCGCACTGAGAGAAAATGGAAGAGAAGGGTACAATGGGGTAAATTATATCACATGGGGGGAAAATACCTGTTACTGAAGAGGGGAGGATAAGCATGGTAATGGGCAATACTTAAACCTTACTCTCATTGGAATTGGCTTAGAGAGGGAATAATAGCCAGACTCATTGGGGGATGAATCCTATCATACCCTATTGAAAAGTAGAAGGGGAATAAGAAAGGTGGCAGTGGAGAGGGGAGTTAATATAAGGGAGGGGAAATTTGGGGGGGGAGTGATTGTAAGTAAAACATTTGTGTGGAGGGACATAGTGAAAAGAGAAAGGGCAGGATTAAAAGAGGAAAACAGTATGTAATGGAATACACAAAGGGTAATCATAACTGTGAATGCAAATGGGATGAACTCATCCATAAAATGGAACCAGATAGCAGAATGGATTAAAAACCAGAATCCTACAATATGTTGTTTACAAAAAAACAAAAAACAAAAAACAAAATACATTTGAGGCAAGTAAACACA
Organism: Gracilinanus agilis; assembly: GCF_016433145.1. NCBI lineage: Eukaryota > Metazoa > Chordata > Mammalia > Didelphimorphia > Didelphidae > Gracilinanus > Gracilinanus agilis. The sequence goes on along the minus strand of NC_058130.1, from coordinate 2,111,581 downwards.
CACAGAGTAAAGATAGAGCAGAATCTATTGGGCTTTATGATCTTAGACAACGCTAAAGCAAAAATAGATCTGACTAAAAAAGATAAGGAAGTTAATTACATCTTGATAAAAGGTAGCATAGACAATGAAGTAATATCAGTACTTAACCAATATGCACCAAATGGTATAGCATCCAGATTTTTAAAGGAGAAACTAAAGGGGCTTAAGGAGGAAATAGACAGCAAAACTACACTAGTGGGGGATCTCAACCTTCCTCTATCAGAACTAGATAAATCTAAACAAAAAATAAATAATAAAGAAATAAAGGAAGTGAATAAAATTTTAGAAAAGTTAGATTTAACAGATATCTGGAGAAAATTGAATAGGGATAAAAAAGAATATACCTTCTTTTAAGCAGCACATGGTACCTATACAAAAATTGACCTTGTATTAGGGTATAAAAACGTCAACCAAATGCAGAAAAGCAGAAATAATAAATGTAATCTTTTCATAACATAAGGCAACATAATTTATAATTAATAATGGTTCATGAAAAGGCAAATTAAAATTAATTGGAAACAAAATAATTCTTCAAAAGGGGTGAGTCAAAGAACAAATCATGGAAATAATCACTGATTTCATTAAAGAGAATGACAACAAGGAGACGACGTATCAAAATTTATGTGTTACAGCCAAAGCAGTATTTGGGGGAAATTTTATATCCTTGAATGCTTATATCAATAAAATAGCAGACAAGTAGATCAATGAATTGGACCTGGAACTAAAAAAACTAGAAAAGAATAAATTAAAAATCCTCAATTAAATTAACTAAATTGACTAAATTGGAGATACTAAAAACCAAAGGAGAAATTAATAAAAAATAAAAGTAAAAGAACTACTAAACTAATAAAAAGGATTGAGTTGGTTCTATGAAAAAAAAAACAAATAAAATAAGCAAAGCATTGATTAATTTGATTTTAAAAAGGAAAAGAAGAGAATCAAATTACCAGTATCAAAAATGAAAAGGTAAAGTCACCCCCAATGAAGAGGGAATTAAAGCAATCATTAGGAACTATTTTTCCCAATTAAATGACAATAAATCTGACAATCTAGATGAAATGGACGAATATTTACAAAAATATAAATTGCCCATATTAAGAAATGAGTAAGGGGGCAGCTGGGTAGCTTAGTGGAGTGAGAGTCAGGCCTAGAGACAGGAGGTCCTAGGTTCAAACCCGGCCTCAGCCACTTCCCAGCTGTGTGACCCTGGGCAAGTCACTTGACCCCCATTGCCCACCCTGACCACTCTTCCACCTATGAGACAATACACCGAAGTACAAGGGTTTAAAGAAAAAAAAGAAATGAGTAAATAGAATTCTTAAATAATCCCATCTCAGAAAAAGAAATTGAACAAGCCATCGATGAACTCCCTAAGAAAAAAATCCCAGGACCAGATGGATTCACAAGTGAATTCTGTCAAACATTTAAACAGTGGTGTTGTAAACTCTGCTCTGCTCTGGGCTGGACTCTGTGACCTTGGAGCTTGTGCTGAGTTTCTGTGATTCTCAGAAGGTGAAGCTAATTGACATCATTCCATATATCCAGCTGGAGTTCATGGCATCCATGGCTGGGCATTTAGGGAGAAGTCAACAAAACCTGCAGTGGTCTTGAGGAGGTATATGAGCTCTTGGCTGGGTCACCCAGGGCCAGACTCTTGGGTCTTTAAGCTTTTCAGGTCAGGCAATAACTTCCAGAAAACTCCCCAGATTTCTTCCAACTTGCAACTTCCCAGAGGAAGATCTCAGGCATCAGGTTTAACTCAATAACTGGGAAGAAAGATCTGGCTTAACCCTCTCTGACTCATGGCAAATTCTAAATGAGCATTCCCTGGGCTTAATGGGTCATGGGAGTCCCATGGTTCATATGCAAGCTCACAAGCTCTTTTTTGGGGGGGGGTTCCAGGACCTGGTATAACAGTAATGGCCCTGCTGGATGAGATACAAGTTCATGGTTATCTTCTTGGGGTCTATGAACCACTATATGACTAGGGACCTCATCGTCAGTTCTCTTACAGTTTGGCTTTCATTCAGCATCATTTGTACATGAGAGAAGGCTCTCTGCCAGTGAGCAAAGGACTTGTATCTCAAAGCATCACAGAACTACCCCAAAGAGGTTCTGGAAAAGTTTTTATTGGTGGCAAATTCCAGAGAAAAGATGCAATGTGGAATTGGAGGTCAGCAAGTGTGTCTCCAGAGACATAGGGGAAAGTCTTTGGCGGTCACAATTCTTTCTTCCCCAGCACAAGCACCAGCAGTGCAGGATATCTGTTCCCTTGGATGGACTGGTCATCAGTTGTTAGATGGGATGTCCACTGCTCACCCCTGCCACCATCTTAAAGCCCTGTTTACTCTAGGGGTCCCACCAGGTTTTGTTTTCTGTCAGGCTCTAGGGTCATGCCGGCTTCCACGATGTCTCAGGGCAGGACAAGGGAAGAAGATCCCAACACACTAGGCAATAGTTCATATTCTTCCATCCCTGCCAAAATGTGAAGGGATAGAGCTACTTTGGCAGGTCCGTATTGCTCCAGATGCCCCTAATCCTCACCCACACCACACTTTCCTCCCCTTTGAATAGCATCCTAGATTTGGAGCCTGGCTTCATAGCTTCCCCTCTGGCATCATTTGTCTAGCTGTGTGATCGTGGGTAAGTCACAGCCTCTCTGAGCCTCAGAGTCCTCATTTGTTAAACCAGCATGATAAACCTTGTGAGTGCCTCCTCTCTTCTTTCATTTCTCCTTCTCTTTCTCTCCTCAGGATTGGCATATACCACTTAAACGTCATGAATGCTCAAGTGCTCTCTAAATGCCAGCTAATCTAGTAACTATTTTAGATGCTGGAGCAGACCATAATCTGGATCTGACTAGCGGACTGCAGGACTCTCTAGGGGAGGGAGGTGGCTGCTCTGTGTGGTGCTAGGATTTGGAAGTGACCGTGAAGCCAACAGAGAAAGCAAGAGAAGCCCTGACTCTCAGCACGGTGGAAATGACATGCTCAAGGCAACGGTCGGCAACCTTTTTGGCCGTGAGAGCCATAAATGCCTGCGGAAGGAGGGGGATGGAGGCGGAAGGCGCCGGAATATGGGGCAGGGGCTGAAGGGCCCCCTGAGGGCACATCTTGGGGTTCTGCCCGGACTGGAGGTGGAGCCAGATATGGCTCGAGAGCCATACATTGCCGATCCCTGGTCTAAGGGATACAGTAGGAAAGGGGCTCAAGAACAAGAGGCATCAGTTCCAGGTATGTATATGGGGCTCCAAGGATTGCTAAGGGCTTTGTTCCATGATGCAACTTTATCTTCACCAGCTCCTGTCAGAGGAGGAAAGGACCACAAGTTAGCATTATTCTCATTTTCAGGTGAGGAAATCGAGGCTCATGAATACGACATGATTCCACTAAGGCCACCTGATTATTAAGTGGTTTGGCAGGATTTGAACCCACATCTTGACTCTGTTCACTGTGCTGTGCATCATATGTAGTGACTGTTTCATTTTAACTAACAACTGACCTGGTAACACAGTTCCATTCCCAGGTGCTGGGTTCGGAAGAGTAGAAGCCAGCTGAACAGATCGGCGGTGGTGGAGCAGTGACCTCTCCTTCCCTTCTCCTCTCCACTTGTTTGAAGCGGGAGCTATTTAAAGATCAGTGCATAATTCATAGGCGAGGGTATTTTTACCCACAGTTGTAATGGCAAGAGCTCGAAGCACATCATTAACAGCCTCTGTGACTGGGAGCCTTCCCTTCAGGACAAATCCAAAGGGCATGAGAACAGTCCTGGGGGAAACCCACAGCCCCAGCACATTCTCTGTCACGGCTGCCTGGAATTCTCCAAAGAATCATGGGAAAGCATCTCATCTGGAGATACGGATTCCAGCATTGCCTGACTCCATATTCCGGCGCTTTCCACCTACGAACAGGGACAAACCACCCAGAGACAGACATCACCATGACTGGAGATCAAGGAAATGCCAACCAACAGACACTTATTAGACACCTACTGTGTACTTCTGAGTAGAGTAGTAAGAATGGGAGAGAGAGAGAGAGAGAGAATCCAGATAATACTACTACCAAAGTGATTACAAATATTGTGGAGAAGAGATGCCAAGGCAGGAGGTGCCAGTGAACATGGGCACATGCCAGTGACATGAGAAGATAATATTACATATTACTATGTGTGTGGGGGGGTGGCTTTCATGGAGGAATTCATAGAATCAGTAAACAGAGATGGGGGGGGGCGGATATCAGAGACATCCAGCCAAACTACAAACCCAAGGAATGCCTGCTTCCACCTACTGGCAAGTAGCTGTCTAATCTCTCCTTCAAGACCTTCGCCTCGGGGAGGGAGGCCAGCACTGCTTGGAAGCCGTCCCCACCTATGCAGTCTCTTGGGTGGCCTCCTTTAAAGCGCCCTCCATTATTTCTGGTGCTGCCTTGTTGTAAACGTGTGAAGGAAGTTTTCTCTCCCAGTATGGGAATTATTGGGTCAGAAAGCGCGACGGCTCTCCTATGGTGAAGTTCCACCTGTACTGAGCGCATGCCGGGCACCCGCTTCTCCCCAACCCTGCCAGCACTGAGTGTGAAGGGCGGATGCTCGCCTCTCAGCAGTATCCTTAGCACCATCCCTTTGAGCACGCGTGAACTTGAGCGCTTTTTCAGGCGTCTGTGCACGATTCAGGAAATCACCCATTTGAATTTCTTATTTAATCTCTGGCTCACTTAAATAGATGCCTCACTGCCGCTTTCCCCCTGAGTCTGCTCCAAACCTCTTTCCAAATTCTTGTGCAGTCGGATCGTCCTTGGGGCAGAGCAGGTGGCGTGCTTGGCTTCTAGCCATGGCAGGATCACTTCGTTGAGCCTGTGAGATGTCTTCTAGAAGAAGCCGGCCAATCCGGCTTCGGGGTGCAGCCGCGGGGCCGTGGAGGCTCTCTGCTTCTTGCCAAACCCATAGAAAATGTGTCTTTTTCTATGCTTCAAATCCATAAGGAATTCCGACTCGTCCCGTCTGACCTCAGGTAGAGGGCCTTGGTTTTGTCCTTAGGTTTATTGCGCTCTTCCTTTTGTGGCCTCTCGAAATCCCCCCCTTGATCCAATTTAATGCAATTCAATCCAAGAAACATTTTATTGAGTACCTACTATGTGCGCAACACCTACTCTGTCTAAGGACTCTAAGGACAAAGAGTGAAATGGTCCCTGCCTTCATGGAGCTTACAGTCCGCGGAGGATGGGGTGGTGGCGGACCACGTCATGGCTCCAGTAGAACTAGCCAGTACACAAGATGGGCACAAGAATGCTATAGTTGAGGGTTCTAATAACAGAGAGCTAAGGTACAGCCTTCTCCAGGAGTTGCCTTCTGAGCTAAGCCTTGAGGGGGGCCGTGAACTCCAAGAGGCTCCTGCCAGGACTGCTGTATGGAGAGCTTGTGCAAAGGCACGGGGAGGCGGGGAGGCAGGGACGGAATGTCCTCTAGTGTAAGGGGGGCTCCTCTTCCTCCCCACAAATCAATCAACAAGGCCAACTAGACAGTAAGAATTTTTTGTTTTCCACAACATGGAGACAGTCTTAAAGACTTTTTCGGGGTCATTTGAACATAGGCTTCCCCATTAGACTGTGAGCCCTTGGAGAGCAGGGACTGCCTTTTGCTTCTTTTTGTATCTCCAGCTTGGCAAGTGCCTGGCACACAGCAGTCACTTGGTCGACGTTTATTGACTTCCTGACTGACTCAAAGTGATGGTTTTAAATGTTTACCATTTAACCAAATAAAAATGTTGTGATTGGTCGGTTGATTTGGCCCCCATGTAAGAGAGGTGGTGTGACCCAGGGCACAACTTGGGAGTAGACGTTAAGATCCGGTCCTCCGGCTATAAGGAAGAAAAGCTCAGTTCAGGGATCTCAGGGCCAGTCAAGTGATCAGGGACTCGGGTTCTGAGAAAGTCTTTCAGGAGTTAGTACGTGGGGAGAATTTCTTTCTTTCTCCCTCTCCCTGAACTCAGTGATGATGTTATTAGAGAAAATAGATCAGAGGGGCATCTGGGTTGCTCAGTGGATGGAGAGTCAGACTTAGAGACGGGAGGTCCTGGGTTCAAATCTGGCCTCAGACACCTCCCAGCTGGGTGACCCTGGGCAAGTCATTTGACCCCCATGGCCCACCCTGACCACTCATCCACCCAGGAGCCAATACACAGAAGTTAAGGGTTAAAAAAAGAGAGAGAGAAAATGGATCAGCAGGAAATCCTGCATCCAGTTGGGATCAGAGAGAGATCAGTCAAGGACTAACAGGTCTCCCTGGAAAAGAAGAAACTGTCCCTCTATTCTGCCATCTTCTGTCTGGAGAGTGACAAGCCCTAGCACTGATGAACTGAAGGAGTCAGAGGGAGGGCTGCCTTACCCAGCCATGGAGGCCCTGAACCCCACAGCCACCTTCCCTTTGTGACGTGGATGGGTTTCAGCAGTGACTTTGTAAATTCAGGAGATCCAGAGGTTCCACGAGGGACCAGAATGGGCAGCAGAGTCCACTAGAAGTGGCAGCAGCGGCCACAGAAGTCATGAGTGACGGAGCAGCAGCTTTGAGATGGACCTACCTGGGCAGTGACCTTGTGAACATAGCAGGGCAGCATCTGAGTGGCCCAGCCTAGCAAGGGACTGATTGGTCCTGCTCAGCCACAAACTGGCTGTCCCATCCTGCGAAGAGCCAGCCAAGCTGAATAATTCCTTCATCACCGATGCCACTCGCTGCAGTGAACTTCAGGAGGCCTCTGCTAGGGCCCAGCAGAGAAGGCACAGCAAGAGAGAGTTTCAGGCTTCCAGGAAATCAGCTCGGAGTAGGCAAGAGTGAAAGACACAGACGTACAGAGAAGCAGGCGTTCCGGTGATCCTTCGATGGGGCCCAGCGAACAAGGGATCTGCCCCAAGTTCTAGTTTTATTGAGAAGCCATGCCGATCCATAGAGAGAGAGAGAGAGAGAGAGAGAGAGAGAGAGAGAGAGAGAGAGAGAGAGAGCGAGAGAGAGCGTTTTCTCTAACAGCTGAAGAGAACCCCACCGCATCGGGACCAATCAGAAGCTCTTAAGCATTACATCATTCTTGGAGGTGTAACTTTCTCACAGAAAATTTGTTCCTGAAAAAACTAACCACCACGTGTCTAAGGCTATGCTGCCAACGCAAGCAGCTTGAGGAATATGGACAATCGCTTCTGGGCAGAGAGGAATTAGGGGGAAGGAGCGGCTAGAGCATCGGTCATGGCATCACGGAAGCTTCTTTGCTTAGCAAAATAATGACCAACTCAAGGATTGTCATGAAGGAGGCTTTCAGGAGGTGTCTAGATTTTGGTTATAATGAGACATTACTTTCTGAGCTGCTATTTGGAGATCTCGGCCCTGCCATGAGAGCACAGGCAGACTCATAAGTTAGGCTTTTCGGGCTGCTTTTCCTCAGTGGATTTGATTTGCTTTTAGGTTCATTCACACATCCTCGCAGGACTCCACAAAGGGCAGGAATTGGCTGGTGCCCCTTTGCCCAGCATTATCTCCAGAGCTCAGGACCATCACCCCTTAGGTTGGCACCTAACCCTAACCCTAACCCTAACTCTAACCCTAACCCTAGCCTTTTAGGGATCTTGTGTGTGCAAGGAGATAGCATGTCTCCACTTTCGGGTATATATTTTGCACCAGTTGTTCTCACTGAACCACCTCTGTCGATCCCTTTTCAAACAGCTAGTTGGAGTCTAGTTGATTGATGTGAATGAGAAATATATTGGTGGGGGCTCGTAAGCAACATGACTACAAACACACCCTCTCAGGGTTCGTAGCGGCCAACCCAGCCCATTGGGCACCTTCCCTGCTGTGCCATTTAGGTAGGCAGAGTCAGAGTGGAGGGGAGAGCACTCAAGGGTCAGAGACTAAGATCTGGAAAGCATCTTGGAGATATCTAGGCCAAAGCCTTTATTTTCCAGGGGAAACTGAGGCCTGGAGAAGTTAGTTGACTTCCCCAAAGGCATGGAAGTATTCTGTGGCAGAGTTAGCATTTGAACCCATCTTCTGATTCTGAAATCCAGTATTTTTTCCATTCTCAGTCCAGTTTGGTTGGAATATGGAATGTGTGAAGGAGAGAGATGGTAGATCAGCCTGGGGGAGAAAGGCTGGAGGCAGATCATGGAGGACATTAAATGCCAGGTAGAGTAGGTTGTATTTTGTCCTAGAGGGAAGAGGCAGCCAACAGGGGCCGAGACTTCCCTGTGCCTCAGGAAAGTTCCTCTGGCAGCTGTGGAGGAAGGACAGAAGGGGAGAGGAACTGAGGATGGGAAGACGCTTCCCAAAGGCTGGCCTCAACCAGGCCTCAGATGTGACTTTTCTGCATGGATTTTAAGCCTCAGGCATCTCCCCACTCCACTGCATCCTGCATCCTCCACACAGATGACAAAAGGCCCAGGTGTCAAGAGCAGCCTGGTATGGCTGAGCCAGCCCAGAGACCAGGAAGACTTGGCTTCCCTCTGGCCCCGACACACATGGCTGTAGGGGGCTCCAGGGCAAATCGCTAAACCCTTATTGCTCCAGGCAACTCTCTAAGATTATTAAGCTGCAAAGAAGGCTTCTATCTACTAGAGGAGAGTTTTCTCACCTGGGATTTCTTGGTCTCCCTGACTCCAAAGGCCCAGGCCCTCCTGCTGTGTATGACTCTCTCCCTCCCTGCTCACAAGCTCCAGTGGCTTCCTCTGACCTCTAAGACCCAATGCCACTTCTCAGAATGGATTTAATCCCTTCCCAGCCCCCACCCCTACCCCCCCACTCCTTCCAGGCCTTGGAACCCATGACTCCTTTGCATGAACTCTGTTCCAGACTCTGGTCATTCTGGATTCTCTTCATAGGTGGCCTTTGCTGTGCACACACCTTTGTCTGGACTGTCCCAAAAGAACTACTCTGTTCCAGGCCCTCTGCTAAGGGCTTTATAAGGATTATTGTATTTGATCTTCACAAGAGTTCTAAGAAGTAGATGCTATTATTATTCCCATTTTACAGACTAGGAAACTCAGACAAATAGAAGTCTAGTGACTTGCCCAGGGTCATACATCTAGGAAGTGTTCCAAGACTGGATTTGAACTCACATCTTCTTAGGATACTGTTGTTGTTTGGTCATTGTCATGTCCATGGCCCTTCTATTATCCACTATTCGTCAAGGTCTGTCCAAGTTCATGTTCATTGTCTCCATGACACCCTTTATCCATCTCATGCTCTCTACCCCCTTCTAACTTTTGCCCTCAAGATTTTCCAACATCAAGTAGACCTCCTTCTCATTATGTGGACAAATTATTTAAGCTTCAACTTCAGTATTTGACCTTCCAATGAATAGTCTGAATTCATTTCTTTAAGTATTCACTGATTTGATCTTTTTACTGTCCAAGGGACTCTCAAAAGTCTTCTCCAGGGGCAGCTGGGTAGCTCAGTGGATTAAGTGTCAGGCCTAGAGATGGGAGGTCCTGGGTTCAAATCCAGCCTCAGACACTTCCCAGCTGTGTGACCCTGGGCAAGTCACTTGACCCCCATTGCCCACCCTGACCACTCTTCCACCAAGGAGCCAATATACAGAAGTTGAGGGTTTTAAAAAAAAGTCTTCTCCAGCACCCCAATTTGAAAGTGTCACTTTTGGGGCTCCCAGCTTTCCTTTTAATCCAACTATCACAGCCATGCATTACTACTGAAAAAAATCATCACTTTGACTGTACGGACCTTAAGGTGACATCTGCTTTCTAGGATGCTATCCAGATTCACTATAGCTTTCCTTCCCAGGAGCAAGTGCCTTTTAATTTCATGGCTGCAGTCACCATCTACAGTGATCTTTGAGCCCAAGAATATAAAAGCTGACACTACTTCCATTTCTTCTCCCTCCATTTGCCATAAAGTGAGAGGACCAATTGCTGAGATTTTAGTTTTATTTAACAGTAACTTTAAAGCCAGCTTTCACACTCTCTTCTTTTACCCTCATCAAGAGACTTCTTGATTTTTCTTCACTTACTGCCATCAGAATGGTATTGTCTGCATACCTGAGATTGTTGATGATATTTCTCCCAGCAATTAAATTCTGACTTTTGATCCATCCAGCCTGGCATTTCACATAATGTGCTTTGCATGTAAGATAAATAAATAAGATGACAACATATAGCTGTGTTGAACTCTTTTCCTTTACTTTTTAAAAAACCCTTACCTTCCATCTTAGAATCAATCTAGGACAGAAGAGCAGTAAAGGCTTGGCAATGGGGGTTAAATGACTTGCCCAGGGTCATATAGGTAGAAAGGGTCAGAGGCCAGATTTGAATCCAGGATCTCCCTTTTTGAGACCTGGTTCTCAGTCTACTGAGCCACCTAGCTGCTCTTTCCTTTTCCAATCTTGAACCTATCAGTTATTCCATATTCAGTTCCAACTAGTGTTTCTTGGTCTCAGGAGATAAGTACCATGATTTGGTACTTCCAGTTCTTTGAAGACTTGCTACATTTTGTTGTGATTCAGTCAAAAATTTTAATGTAGACATTGAAGCAGAAGTGGATATTTTTCTGGAATTCGTTTGCTTTTTCCATAATTCAGCGAAGGTTGGCAGTTTGGTCTCAAGTTTCTCTGTCTTTTTTGAAACAATCTGCTCTTCTGGCAATTCTTGGCTCACAAAAAATTCCTGGCTGAAACCTAGCTTACAGAATCTCAAGTGTAATCTTCCTGGTGTGTGAGAGCAATTTTTTTTTTTTTTTGTAATCTGATCATTCTTTGGCATGGTCTTTCCTTGTTTGTTTGTTTTGGTGTCGCCCTTATTTAGGATTGGGGTGTTAACTGATTTTTTCCAGTCTGGTGGCTTTTTCCAGTCAGATGACTTTTCCTAATTTACTGGCATGTTGAGTGTAGCACTTTAACAGCATCATCTTTCAGTGTTTTAAATAGTTCACCTTTAATTTCATCACTCCACTAGCCTTTTTGTTAGTTATGCTTTCCCAAAGCCCACCTGTCTCCATTCTCTAGGATGTCTGGTTCTAGATCAGTAATCACACCCTCATGGTTATCAGTGATGTAAAGATCTTTCTTTTATATTTTTGTGTATTCTTACCACCTTTTCTTAACCTCTTCTGTTTCTTTTAAGTCCTTGCCATTTTTGTCTTTTATCATGCCCTTTTTTTTGCATGAAACATTCTTTTGATACCTTTTGATCATTTTCTTTAAGAGATTTTTTGTCTTTCCCAATGTCTTGTTTTCTTCTGTTTCTTTCTATGTTTCCTTTAAAGTTCAGTGTGTGTCACTTTATGAGAACACCTCCCCCCACCTTCAGTTCCTAGTGCCTTCTCCCACTTCAAATTACCCTGTGTCTACTGTATATTTGCTTATATAGATTTTGCACTAGAATATAAGCTCCTTGAGGGAACGACCCATTTTGATTTTATTCTTCTGTGTCTTTGTATCACAAGTGCTTGGCCCATAGAAGTTGCTTAGTAAATGCTCAAAAAATTGGCTGATTGGCTTTCAGTAATTCCAGATAAGGATTTATTTATTTATTTGGTTTTAAACCCTTACCTTCCATCTTAGAATCAATACTATATGTTGGTTCCAAGGCAGAAGAGTGGTAAGTGTGCTAGGCAATGGGGGTTAAGTGACTTGCCCAGGGTCACACATCTAGGAAGTGTCTGAGGCCAGACTGGAACTTGGGACCTCCTGTCTCTAGGTCTGGCTCTCAATCCACTTAGCCACCCAGCTGCCCCCAGCTAAGGATTTAGAAACTCTTTCTCTTTGGTTATGTTTTGTCTGATTTCAAGTGAATTCCACATCTGCCTATAGTAAGCAATTCTTCTCTTATTTGTAAAGACTCCTTCTGTCCTGTACTGGCAGCACATTTTATCTGCAGGCCTGAAATATTTTCTCTCTTCCTTTATCTCAATTCTTGGACAGGTAATGTTTTCCTTTGGCTTATAGGAAAATGCATTTTCCACATTTTTCATAGTGTAGGACATCTGGACAGCTATATCCTCTACAGTTATTTTTATGCCATCATTGAATTTGATTTATGAGATTTTGTTTTTTCATGTGGAGGTTAAATTTTTTGTTACTACTTTGGAATCAGGAAGTCCTACTTATTAAAAAATACCCAGCTTCCCTTAAGAACTTGGGCAAACTCTCTGCCTTTTATGGTAAAGAAGCTACTGGCCAAATTGTAAGAAAACCTCAGACTGGAGTCAGGGTAGAGTTGAAAATGTACAGTTGTCACATGGCAACTGTTGTGAGGAAGATTAGGTAGTTATTGATTAAGAATTAAGATTGACCTAGCAGGAAGGAGCTGTTACCTTGCCTGTTGGATTCAAAGCCTCTGGCCCAGGGTGACAGTTGATTAACTGTCCCTTTGCCAGTTAGGAGCAGCTTGGCTGTTCTGGTCTCCATGTCCAGGTCTAGTCTCTCATAAACCCCAGTGTGTGTAACCACAATCATCTAGTTTTATTATAATATCCCTGGTGTCTCCATTACCTTTACTTATCATTTCCTACACAGTATACTGCCCTGGAAATATTAGGATCTGATGGCTGAAAACAGCCATTTTTTCCCATATGTAACGCCATGTTGATAATTAATGGGAGTAACAGGGACAAAGAAAAATGTACTAACATCCAGCCGAGGTCTCAAAAGAGGCCTTTATTTTATAAAGAGTCAATTGACCTTGACTGGAGTTGAGGCTTTCTTCTCCCTCAGGGCTAAGTACCCCCCTCTGCACCATATTTATTGAATTTGATTTTGATTAAATGCATTTTGGAAAGCTACTCTGTGTGGTCCTGTCTGAAGACTAGCTGGGCATGACATGGGCATGGGAGGGAGATGGCATGGACACTGGACCCCTTAACTCAGGCAAACTGTGGACAGGGAAGTTCCCTGCTCCCTTCTGTCCTTGTGACTAAGCTGAGAACATCTGAGAGCCTCTATAAGACCCTGAGATTATCAGCATCCTTAGATCGTCCTTTAGGTTGAGATGGACAAAGAGACACACCTCCAGGCTATACCTCCACACCATTGGGCTGTATCCCAGGCATCCTTCTGTTCCCTAAACTATGATGGTCTCCAGGCAGACCCCGGTCAGATGACTGAACACCCCACCGAATGCCTAAGTGCTGACCACTCTAGAGTCACATCTACACTGTGACACAGATTCACGAGCTCACTGTTGTAAAGAGTATAAAAACCCCTGAACTGAAGCATTCTGGGAGCAACCCCCCAGGGTTGTTCCACTCATGCCGTCTTGCTGGCCAATAATTCTGTGTTACAAATAAGTGTCTCTTTTTATTTTTAAGCTAAGTTTCGGAGTCTTGTATTCTTGCAAAAAGGATCCTTCCTGAACCCCGGGGTTCACCATTGCACCCCACAACATGGGCTGTAACAGGCAGATTGGAGATAACCTCAGTCTGTAATTTAGCTCCTGGTTGATGAATTCTTTAGCAAGGGAGATCCATGAACTGGATTAAGCCCCCAAATGATCATCATGCTTTCCTTCTGCAATGAGGAGGCTAAAGGCATTAAGAATTTAGCGTCTTGGAAGCTTCTAGATGGCTCAGTGGATGGAGAGCTAGACCTACAGATGGGAGATCCTGGATTCCAATCTGGCCTCAGACACTTCCTAGCGGGGTGCCCCTGGGCAAGTCACTTCACCCTCATGGCCTAGCTCTTACTACTCTTCTGCCTTGGAACCAGGACACTCTTTTGATTCTAAGAAGGAAGGTAAAGGTTAAAAAAAGAGATTTAGCCGCTTTTTAGCACCTCTACAAACATGGATTTTCCTCCTGGTACCTTCAACATTAGCTCTTTGGTTCACTGTCCAAAAACGCTGATTCCTGGCAGGGGAAAAGGAACCAAGTCCACATCAACCCTCCTGGTTAAGGGGATTAGAAGCAGTTGGGGGTGGGGGGCATCTCAGGAGCTCCTCCCAGAGAGGCTAATAAAGGAGCTCCTGGATATGATCTCATCCATTGGACAGCCAAGGGCAAGGAAGAGCATGATGTCATAGAATACTTGGCAATTGCACTAATTCAATTCAATCAACATTCAGGGAGCTGGTTGTTCGGCCCTTGTCTCTTGGCCCTGGGCCAAAAAGAACAAAACAAAACACCCCCCACCACACACACATAACCCTTCACACTCCTCAGGCCCATCTTCTCTCTGGCCGAATATCACCCGTCTTCAGTGCCCCTCCCTCCTCTGGTCCGCTCTGACCTTCCTCTTCTGGACTCCGGAGTTTCTTGGGTGATGGCCTGGGTCAGTGGTGGCTCAGTACCGAGAGGGAGCACACAGCGCACTCTGGGTGGGGTCTCACAGGACCATTTCCTGCCAACTCAGGCTGTGGAGGAAAGAATTCACTTTCTCCTACTGAGCTCTCAGTTCCTCGCCCCACAGATCTTCTCTAGCGCTGGATCACTCCCGATATTGCTATTCTCAGGAGTCCTTGCTGAGGCCTGATGGAGGCTGATGGGCCAAGAAGGGCAGCTTCAAACCAATAGAGCCCGACTGGAGTCATTGCTCGGAAGGTTCAAGCCAATGAAGTGCCTGGAGAATCATCCCGGGAATTGAGTCTGAACCAACAATGCAAATCGCGAAGGGACTTGATTATCTTAGCTCAAGCTAAGGGTCACATGGAAAGGGTGATGCGGGGCCACAAGCTTGACGAGCTGCGTTTTTATAGAGTGGTGGGCAGCAGGGGGCGGGATAGGGGGACGTCTGTAGGCAGCAGGGGCGGGGGTGGGGGGAGGCTGGATTTTTAATGATGACTCTCTCCAGGTTCCACACCAAGAGCTTCTATTGAGGCGTTTTCACTTACTCGGTAGCCCCCTTTATGGGGTGCTTTTTAGTCCCCAAACTGTGCTTTACTTCCTTGTTCTTTGACTGGTAGAGGTGAGTTCATCAGTTGGGGCCTCGACTGGAGTCCAGTTTAAGTTATTCGTCCCTCGATTGGATCCTTTGATGAGTCTGTCTCAAGCATTTGGCTCTCCATCCAGCCATGCCATGCAGGAGGCACATCTCACCCCTAGAAGGGGAAACCTGCCTCTGTGCACCCCCCTTGGTGGCCAGAGATGGGGACTGGAGCCTTTTCAGAGTTTGTAGAAGCCTCCGGGTTCACTCCAAGCCAACTGGATGGATAATGCATACAATCCCCAGTGGGGAGTTTGTATTGGAAGAATGTCACTTTGACAGTTTGGAGAATCTGCAAAAGGCATGTGGGGTCTATCTGGTCACTTTAGAAAAGGAAGCCCGTGTGCATGTGTGTGTGTGCGTGTGCGTGTGTGCATACGTGCCTACTGGGATTGCCCACGGAAGAGAGCAGAAGGCCATGCAGAAAGGGCCCGGCCAACTGGGAGCACTTGATGACCACCGAGTTCAACCTCATATCCACTCTGGAGAAAAGCAAGCTGGACAAAGTGAGTCAGAGTTGCCAAGAGAGGGGCACGGGGAAGGTTCACATGGGCAAAGCAACGCTAATACTAAAGACAATTTAAATGAAAAAGCAAGTGAGCTGGCTTCTGGCTATGACAGTGGTGAAGGCTGGGCCTTGGCCCCGTGCCCATCACTCAGGGAGCAGCCCAGCCGAGGCACTCACCGCCAAAAAGGTCTCAGTGCCGGCTTCCTTCGGGAAGATGTCCTAACTGCCACCAGCAATGGGACGACGAGCAGCAATCAAGGTGGGAATCTGGATGATGCTGAAATTGAAAACAAAATGAAGCCTGGTCTACTAGGCATAAGGCACTGTTCTAGGCACCGGAACGGAGACAATTGGCCTCGACTTAGAGGAGTTCCCATTCTGTTGGCTGGATCTTCCTTCTACTTGTTGAATATTGGAGAATCATCAAGCGTTTCACAGACATATTCTTTCTGGCACCAGTCCTGGCAGGGAGCAGGGCTGCTGTCATATTCAATGGACAGTAAAGGATACAGAGTGAATGGAGCTGAGTAACTTAGGTTCACAGGACCAGCAATGAAGCCAATTGAACACCAGAAAAGGGCCATTCCTGGTCTCCTCTAGGATCCTAGATTTCACACATTTGACTGTGGGAGCTAGTTTTAACTACCACTGGCAGCTGCCTGTAGACAGGGAGACACCGAAGGCCATCAGAGATAAGATGTTCCTTCTTCTCACTAATTTCTCCCATCACTTCTTCAGCCACAAGAAACACCCATCCATGCTCTTTTGGAGGGGCCACAAGCTCCACCATTCCCACTGAAGAGTAAATCTTTGCAAATTTTCAGAATCTGTGGAGAAAAACTTTCTGGGCTTGGGAGATGAAGACATGTCGTGCCCTCCCGAGTCTTCAGGTTTCCATTGTGTGTGTGTGTGTGTGTGTGTGTGTGTGTGTGTGTGCATGTGTGTGTGTGTGTGTGTGCGCACGTGTGTTAGTTTCCCAGAATCGAATGCCACTGCTATGCAGCCCAGAACGAGCCCCTTTCCTCCTCTGCCCTTTCTGGGTGCTGTTCACCGTTCTTTTAGTTCTAATATTTGAGGGTTCCAGATCCATTCGTTATCCTTTTAAAAGTTTATAAAAGTACATGATCATCTCAATGGTAAGATGCTCAGAAAGGCCTTAATGTTATGTTGTGACTGATACACCTGACGGGTCTATCAGCATCTCAGGGCAGGGTTCTTCCTTGGAGGCACGTCACAATCTGTTCTTGCCTTCATCTTTGGGAGGAGTCACCCTTGGCTTCTTCCTTAAATCCCTCCCAGAAGGTCCACCTCTATGGGAGGAGCTTTCTCCAGATCTTTTGATGTTCATGGACACCAGTGAAACACACAGGCCAGGGGGCAGCTGGGTGGCTCAGTGGATTGAGAATCAGGCCCAGAGATGGGAGGTTCTGGGTTCCAATCTGGTCTGAGACACTTCCTAGCTGGGTGACCCTGGGCAAGTCACTTCACCCCCATTACCTAGCCTTTACCATTCTTCTGCCTTAGAACCAATACCCAGTATTGACTCCAAGACATAAAGTGAGGTTTTAAACACACACACACACACACACACACACACACACACACACACACACAGCCTCCTCCTCTCCTTTGCTTACATTATATGACCAGACTTGCCTCTTGCCCTCCATCTTTCTGATAATATCTGTTAAGCCACATTGCTGTGTCGCTTCTCTTTGGGATTATCCTGCTGTCTGTTTATGCTCATCCCGTACCTTTCTGCTGTCCGTGGGGGAAGTCCACACGTGGGCGATAGCATCTAAGCGATGGGAGGAGGGGAGGAGAAGAGGGAGCGCACTTGGGGAGTTGCGGCAAATATTTTTGGTGAAGAATGGAGTGACGTCCTCGGCTGAGGAGGCGGGAGGAGAGGTCCTACGGTAGGCCTGAGGAAGGATGAAAAGATTCGGAATAGCTTTGGTGGGAAGTGGGTTCGGGCCTGATTACCAGGGTCCAATGGGCACTACTATACGCAAATTGGTGGTGGGCCTATTCCAGAGTTTCCTGATTTTCCCGGATTCCTTTCAGTATTCTATGGATAGGAGGGGAGGAAGCGAAGGTGGGAGTGACCCAAAGCTGAAGTTCTGTAGTTTTACCTCCAGGACAAGACATGGAGTGCCTGAAGAGGAGGGGAGAGAGCAGAGTTGAACTGGTTCATCGAAGGGTTGTGATGAGGAAGGACGGAGAGTGTCGCCGGCACAGAGTAGGGCTATGATAACCTGAAAGAGAACTGAGGAATAAACAGGCTCTAGGCCATGGTGAGGATGGAGAACAGGATGTTAGGGGTTATCGAGGTTTGGAATAATCAAATATTAAGATCAGAGAACTGGGGCTACCCACACCTTTCTCCTGTCTCCCCCGCCCCCTCATCCATCATGAAGGGACGAAAAGGAATGGTGGGGCTAAATCAATATTTTGAGAAAGTGTTTTGAGAAAGGAAGCCTGGGGATAAGAAACCCCCGGCTACCCTCATCTGTTTTTAATCAGTCTTGCCAGGTTGTTCCCTCCTCGTCAGCATCCTTCAATCTACGACTTTCAGCTTGAGAACATATTAGGCTCAGGTTCTTTTTGGTTTTGGTACCACGTGATACCATGGACTTATATTGAACGGTGATCCCTAGAATGACTAGATTTCTTAAGGTGGATGGCAGGCAAGACTCTCCTGCCTCATTTTGTATTTGTGGCGTTGAGTTTTTTTAACCTAAACGTAAGATTTTCTATGTGTAGCACCTACTCTGATCCCCTTGGCAATGGCTGGTTGGGTCCCAAGAGTTTGGCTCCTTCACCAGCACTCAGGGCTGATTGGGTAAAGGATGGCTTTTCTAATTCTATCTCATGATCCATCACTAGTATGTTCACTCTATTGTTCGTCAGTTTTTATCAATTATTTAGCCAGACTAAATTAACTTTTAGAAATGGATGTTTACTCTGAGGGAGTAATTGGTATGAAATAATCCCCCTCCCCCAATCTGTGACTCACTTTCCCCCAGTGTCAGGGCCAGGAGAAAATGGGCTCAAGCTTAGAGAGCAAAGGGGTAATACAGTTCATGGAAATCTTCTAGCAGGAGTCCTCAAGATGCTCCCCTCAGGTATGGTATCGTTTGTCCAGGTCCTTTGTAGAGCCTAGAATCTTCCTTTATTCATTGCATTCAGTTTATCCTCAGCTCTAGATACAGACTTTACCACCAGCCATGGTTTTCCCAGGGATGATTCTAGAGCATTGTTGAACTGTCCAAATGTTCTGGTTCAGGACCACGCTGGCGAGTGTTTAACCACTGGCTCTCAGAAAAAGCACTCCAGGGGGCAGCTGGGTAGCTCAGTGGATGGAGGGCCAGGCCTAGAGACAGGAGGTCTTAGGTTCAAGTCTGACCTCAGGCACTTCCCAGCTGTGTGACCCTGGGCAAGTCCCTTGACCCCCATTGCCTACCCTTGCCACTCTTCTGCCTTGGAGCCAATACACAGTATTGACTCCAAGACGGAAGGTGAGGGTTTAAAAAAAAAATTAAAAAAATAAAAAAAAGAATAAAAAAAAGCACTCGAGACACCCTTAACGGCTTGGCCTGAAATATGATTTTCTCTTTCATTATCTTCAGTTTAGAAATGAACCATTACCAATCAAGACCTAATTTGTATCATGTTAAATTGAAAACGCTCACACTGAACATTTCAGAGCTGATTTTCATGAGCCTGCGTGAGCTGGCACCAGCGTCCCTCTACTCTGGCCCTGCTAAGCTTACTTGGTCCCTTCCTGGTTAGAAGGGGAGACTGAGACCAAGTCAGAAGGTGCTCCTCCCAAAGCCATTTCTCTCTGGTAGCTTGACTGGAAGGAAGGCTTCCACTCTAATCAGCAGATAACGGAATCTCTTTGTTCTACGCTGCCATACTCTTACAGATGACACATACGATGTGGCCAGATTTCCTCAACCAGTCCAAACACACTTCCTATGTGACATCACTCCAATTCATCTAAAGGCTTTCAGGCAGAAACTGCTGGAGGTCTCCTCCGCATATAGACTAAAGTCCGTGACTGACTTATTCAGTGCAGAAGGGTCCTCACCTGGCTAAGGAATGCTGGCCAGCATCTTGACACTTACTGAAAATGGGATGGGATAATTATCTAGGCTGACCACTCTCCCTACCACTATTTAATGGAAACTTCAGTGTCTGTTAGATGAAATATTCTGCCCATTGCCATGGCTTTCTGAGAGCATTTCAGAGATTAATTCTGCCATCTAACAATTCTGCTGTCCGTACCAGCTTTTTGTCATCTGCACATTTGACAAGCACCATCTATGCCTTCATCCACATCAGCGATAAGGATGTTGGGCAGCACAGGGCCAGGCAGACTCCTGGGGATACTTTTAGTGACTTCTCTTTCAATTGGCCTTTACTTAGTAAAGATTTCTCATTAGACTAGTTCATTTAAGCCGTTCCAAAGCACCTTAATATGTTATTATCCAGCCATCATCTTTCCAGCTTGTCCACAAGACTATCACGAGAGACTTTTGTCAAATGCTTTGCTGAAAGCTCAGTGTTCTTAGTCTATAGCATCTCTCTGTCTAGTAACTGCTCAAAGAGAAAATGAGGTTAATCTGGCATGACCTATTCTTGCTGAAGTCATGCTGGTTTAAGTGACTTTAGTGACAGAACAAGTTTGAAACCTCTTCCACATGAAAGGCCTTCAAAGCTAGCAGATAGCTCTCATGTCCCCCTGAGCCTTCTTTTCAAAACCATTTGTTGTCAACTTGGAGGGTAATTTCTAGTAGAATCCGCTAGAGATCTATTCAACATTTTTATCAATGACTTCAAAGAAGTCCCAAAAGGCATGCTTGCTAAATTTTCATGTCACCAGAAATTTGGAGGGAGAGCTATACATGGAATGTCAAAATCAGGATCCAAAAAACTGGGTAGAATAATGCACTGAATTCAATAACATGAAAGTCAACAGGGATAAGAATAAAATCTTCTCTTTTACATATGTAACAATGGCGGGTATCCCTGTAGAACAGAGTTGGCCAGCCAGAACTTGATCCTGTTATCTTCTCCCTAAAGGACCAGGAAAGAATTGAATCCTTCCCAGGTCTTTCTTTTCTCCTACCTGGGTGTTGTGAAGAGTGAATCAAACTCTCCGTCTAGCAATCAGCAACTTTTAAGTTAATCAATCAAAAACGTAAGTACCCCTACTTAGTACCTTACCAGTCACTAAGTATGAGAGTTCACAAGTCACTTGCTAGAGTGGGTGACAACTCTAGAGGCCACTGCCCACCCACTGGGCAGTGCCGGGCAAATTGAAATATTGCAATTGGTTAAGTAAAGTGGGAGGAGGCGACAGGAAGTGAGGTTGAGAAAATTGCTTTAAAAAGGCCAGCTTGAGGATTCATTGATTCACTCTGCATTGGTGAGCCAGACTAAAGGAGGAGACTCTTTCCTTGGATCCTGTGGTGTTGAGTGGAGTGATTCCTTCCTTGGTTCTTCAATGAGGAGACCCTCTCTGCTAGTTGATGCTTTGGTGGTACACTATCTTCCGTGTGAATTCTGATGAGATTCTTGGTGGTCTTAGTCTCAGGTACACTGAAGGTTCTCTGCAGATTCTTCAGCATCTCCTGGCTCTTCAGATTTCAGCTTCCTAATTAGGACTCTGGATTCTGGAGAGATTCGCTTTTGGCTTCTTATTTGTGGTCTGGAGACAGTAGGATTAAATTTAGGGTATTGGTAGCTAGGCAGTACTTTCTGTTTCTTTATCTACATTTTTCCACTTTCACTCTTTCCACCTCTTTGTAAATAAAGCTGCCAAAAAATCATTTTGACTTAAGCTGTAATATTTTTAAATCAGGGACCACAATATTACTTTAGAATTCTCATAATTAGCATAAAACCTAAATTTAAATTCTTACAGTGTATGTGACATTTTCTCTTCAGAGATTTAATCAGACATACTCTACTCACAACAGCTGGCTCATTTTTTAGCCTAGGGACAATATCGGATTCTTGTGGTTCCCTCCTCTCCTATTTTATGGAGTTATATTAGATAAGAAGTTGGTAGTATAATCATAGTAGCTCAGAGCCCCCAAGAAGTAAGTTGCTAATGTTCAGATAGAAGCTTGACTCTCTGCCCTAATTTAAATTTGTTTTTTCTCTCTTGTTAATGTTTGAGACAAGAAATCAGGATACAGGAAACATTTGGTTAAAAGAAATGAACATAGTATATTATAGGGTCTGTTACTAGATAGCACAGGGAGTGGAAGTTGGTGAAATAGCAGGCTTCTTTAGGGAATATCCCTCAGGCCTTGAAGAAGGGAGCACGACTAGAACCTTCAGGCCAAGTTTTCTGCTTTGAGATATCTGGTGGTTCTCTTTGTTCTCTCCTCCCACTTCATCCTTTCTTTTTCTTTTGCCTATGGTACCTGTGCCACTGACTCATCCTCGTATAGCTCATTAAGTCCTGGCTGGGTCTGGGGTTGCCATCTGTCCAGCGAGGCTTCTTAACTCTTGAAATTTCATCTCCTTCCTGTCAGAAAGGGTCTCATAGGCCCCCCACCCCCACCCCAGCTTCCCTGTGTCCCTTTAAGAACGTCTGGGCATGACTTAATTTTAAGATGTCAGTAGCTACAAGTCAGTATTAGGCCTGGGCAGGAATTCTTGTGTCCCTGAACATCAGTTGGCTCTCAAACCCCAACTCCACAGAAGTGTTTGCTGGGTGCGTCCTCTTCAGTGCCCTGAAAGCAAGAGAACGGCTCGGATTCCCCTCAGTGTGGAGCTCATGCGAATTGGCGTTCTTTCAAGGAATTGTAGTCGTAATGCCAGGATCGTGGCTGGCACAAAATGGAAATGAATGTTTGCCATCATCATGAGGACGGTCAATCCAAGCTGAAGAGAATTTCCGTGTAGGCACCAAAGCCCCCCAGATGTGGCCGGAGCTCTACTGTCCTGCTAAGACATATGTGGAATGTTCCATTCTATTCTGGGCAGCGCATCACGCTAGGAAAGGCAAGAGGCCATCTTGAGTGAAGATTGCAGGGGGTGACCACAACGACAAGAGAACTAGAGAATATGCCCTATGGGGACTGGTTGGAGGGATGAGGGCGCTTAGCCTCAAGAAGATGCGGTTCAGAGGAGAAGGATGTGAAGGGATTTGGCCTGTTCTATTTGGCAGGCGTCCGACCAGCTAAAATGCATTCAAAGGCTTGGTTTGGGAAAGGCTTCCTTACAGCTAGAGCGACCTGGAAGTTCCAAGGAGCTCCCTTGTTTGTGGTTCTTCAGGCTGAGGCTAGAAGTCCCTTTTTGGCGGGGTCATGGAAGTTATTTTGGACAGTTATTGGTTGAACTCAGTGTCCTTCAAGGCTTCTGCTACTTTGCAGCCTCAGCCATCAATCCCTGTTCTAAAGGCTCACAGACGATTCCTTTCAAAAACAATCCTAGATTTATGCCAGGAATTGAGGTCAACCTCTCTGACCCATATTCTGCCGACTCTTCTGGGTCTTCCTTTTTTTTTTTTTTTTTTTTTTTTTTTAGCAATTGGGCCATTTGCCCAATTTTGGCTCAAACACACACACACACACACACACACACACACACACACACACACGCACGCACGCACGCACGCAGGCACGCATGCACGCACAGCCTCATCTGTCCTCACAGACCTAACCTTATCGGGCAGGGGCTTTCTTAGCATCCCCGTGTTATGCTCGGTCCTTGCTGATTCTGCAGACACTTGAGCTGCCAAGTAGGGCAGCAGGAGCTGCGGCTCCCCCCTGCCCAAAGTGAGCAGCAGCTTGTATTTGGTTAACTTGCTCCTCCTCAGAGGGCCCCTTTTTTTCATGAACACGAGCGTTCTGGAACCCCCCCAGAGCCGCCCTTGTCTGGGACACAGACACGTACACACAGGTGATCTTCCGTGTTTCTACCCCTCCGTCCGCTCTCTGGAGGTAACGTTATCATTCATTGTTCAGCTATTAAATCTGTTCTCTTGGTTCTACTGATTTGGCTCTCCATTATCCCGTGTCGTTCCGCTCGTTCTTTCTTATGGCACAATCACGGACCCCCGTTTGTTTGTCCATTTCCCAGCCGATGGGCCTCCCTCCATTTCCCGTTCTCTGCCACCACAAGGCGAGGTGCTGTGCCCATTCTGGAGCAGATGCTTCTTCTTCTGCTGCTGCTTTGGCCCTGATCTCCTGGGAAACAGAGCTGGCGATGGTATTGCTGGGGCTACGGGGGTGCAGAGTCTTGTGACTGCCAGAGTTCTCCCAACGAAGGCCCCGGCGGGCCACCCTTTCCCCACGGGCTATGCAAAATCCGGGGGTCCCGGTCCTTGATGCCGGAGTCATCCCAGCTTCCGAGAAGGGCAGTTCCTGGCTCTCCTGCTGTGCTCGGCTCTCCACGACGCCACAGATGAGGCTGCCCGAGCCAGAGGCATTCTGCTTCTTTGGAAAGTAGTTTGTAGTGCAGGGGGGTAGCTGGCGAGGGGCCTGGGCTCATCACTGCTCACCTCCAGCCTTTCCTTATCTGTTCGATGTCCTCTTCCCTCGGCCCACTAGTCTGCTTGGTCTGCCCGGGCCCTAGGGGCGGCCCACCACCCATCTGCAAAGCCTCCCTTTCACTGCAGTGCCACAGCCCACTCCACGCCTCGTGCCCGCTTGAGGAGCCCATCGCCGGGCACTTCCTCATTGGGTTTCTGGTTGCTCTGTGGACCTTCGGAAAGCTGGCCAAGAAGCGAGAGGGCAGCCCCAGGAGACCCAACTGCATTTGGTGATGTCCTGGAGCTCGCAGGGTCAGCGGGCTTTCACCCCCTGGTGACCAGGAAGGCTGAGCCGGGGGCGCATGGCTGCGCTCGTTTTTGCATTCATGCTTTGAACAACAGCAGGGAGAATGGAGTTTCCAGGTGAGTCGCTATGGAGACGAGCTCAGAAAGCCACAGGGAAGGGAGGGCAGCCTGGCAGTGCCGGAGCTGAATGAGGGCAAGTAAGGGAGCTCTCCAGGCCAACAGGAGGGCACGAGAACCTCTGGCTCCCCTCGCCACGGGCCGAAGAGAGGCCCGAATGCAGCCTTTCATGGGGTATAACGAGCCTCCGGGCGTCAGACATCCCGGGGGACAGATGTCAGTGTAAGGGGGATTCGGTGAGCCCGTCCATCCGCAGGGCTTCTCAATGTTGGAAGAGTTTCCCACCGAAACCAACTTGGGGAAACCCAGCAGGAAGCTGGTCGAATGGCGGGGAGCTGCCCCAGAGCCTGGGCTGCCCAGGAGCACTTCTGCCCGGGCCTGTCCCGTCGGGGATGACAGCAGCCTGGGGCCACCATGCCATTCTGTGGGACGAGGAGTCCAAGCAGGCCCTCACGGCAGCAGGCCACCGCCGACGAGTCTCGTCTTAGAGGAGCGGCAGCAGCGAGCGCCGTGTTAGGCTGGGCGACCTTTGCGTGACCAACGGGACGAGTTCTTTGGAGGGCTTGATGGCTAATGACAAGGTCAGTGACTCATAGCCCCCAGGTTTCAGCTCCGGTTGAGGGGCAGTTGGCCACCTGCCCTTCATTGCTCTGGTTCGGGCCCAGTTCATGTCATCGTTGGGTTCCCGGTCAGGAGCCGCCCCCTCCCAGACCTCCCAAAGCCCCTTGTTGGACACCTGGCACAGGTGCCCATTGGGCAGATTCCAGGTGTCCGGAGGAGCCTGTGAGCTCCCGTCTTTGCATCCTCAGGCCGGGGCACTCAGCAGACACCCAGGGGACCCCTTTAGCCCAGGCTCTCTGCCCCTTCGCTGCCCCAGAAAATGTCTTCCTGATCAGTGTTAAAGGCTCGCTAATTCCTCCCACCCCCAGCCCAGTCCTGGCTCCCCGCAGACTCTGCTCTCCCAGGAAGCCGGGCCGGGGCGAGTTTTATGAGTACGTCTGTGGCAGCCTCAGCATTGATGTCTGTGGGCCGAAAGGAGCTCAGCCTTGGGCAGAAGGAAAAACCCGAGAAGTCTCCTGGAGGTGAGAGACCAGGCTGGAAGGGGGCTGGAATGTGTCCTCCTCACGGAAAGAGAGGCCAGCAGCAGTGCCCCAAGCCCTGGCAGGGCCAAGGGGAGGCCGGCCTCCCTGCTGGGCCTCCAGGCTGTGCATCTGAGCACGGGCCGTGTGTGTGTGTGTGTGTGTGTGTGTGTGTGTGTGTGTGTGTGTGTGTGCGTGTGCGCGTGTGCTCACACGTGTGCTCATACTTGCAGGTTTTCCTTTCAGAGCGATTCCATTTTCAGAGCGTTGCTCATCCTGGGAGGTGTCGTGCACTTACAAAGCACCTTAGGAATGGCCTTGATTTTCCAGGAATCCGCTGAATGGCTTGTGCTTTGGGTACCGAGGAGATGAGCTAAAGGCACCTGGGCCTCGGACGACCCCAGACAATTCCGCTGCCCCCCCACAGTCATTCCTGCTCTGTGTGCGGAACCACTGCAAGACAGCCTCTCACTGCTGTGGAATGATCCAAAGGCTGCCTTGGGAAAGGATGTCTAGGTATGGGCTGGTGGCCCCAGAAGGCAGAGCCAGGAGCAAAGAGGCCTGGCGAGGCCTGGTGCCACGGAAAAACTACCTTCTGAGACCTGCCCTAGACCTGCCTTCTGTGGCAGGCCTTCAGGGCTTTGTGCCACACGGCCCAGATCAAAGCTTCTTTCCTCAGGGGAGTCTGCACTTTAAAAGGAGGTGCACTTAGAAGGCCACGGATATTTTGGACCTGTGTGTGTGGGGGGGGAGATCTTCAGGCAGGAGGTGGGCAAGCTTTCTCCAGAGCTCCTCAGAGGCCCCTAAGGGAGCTCTTCCTTTCCAGCCTCCTTGGAATTCAGGTGCGTCCTGGGCCAGCTGGGTCCTGGAGCCCTAATGCCCAGGTGGGACAGGCAGGGGGCATCCGCTAGGTGAGCCTCGGATCTCTCTGTACTGTTTAACAGTAATTGGGCCTGCACTCATCTGCCTTCATGCTCCTTCTCCTTGACCTCTCTGTGTGCTCACTCTCTCCTGGATCGCACTCCTCTCTCTCTCTCTCTCTCTCTCTCTCTCTCTCTCTCTCTCTGTCATCTGGACACCTGGACTCAGCTCGGTCCTCACTGAACTCATCAGCCTTTCCTTCTGGCCCTCCTTCCTCCTCCTTTCTCTCTCATTGTGGTAGGGTGCCCCCATCCTCCAAGATGGTAGCAAGTCCTGTCAATGTAACCCTTGAAGCTTCTCTCGAATGCATTGCTTGCTCCTCCTCCTTCCCCACCCCCTCTTCCCTCTGCTGATCATTCCCTGTTCATCCTTGACTTGTCGCTTGTTTGAATAGATTCCTTTTCATGTTCTCTCTCATTAGATTGGAAGCTCCTCGAGAGCAGGGATTGCTTCTGCTCTTGGCGGATCCCTCCATACTTATGAAGGGCTTACTGCCTGCCTGCCTAAGTGGAGACAGGAATGACTTTGGTCTAGTCACCTGAAACTTGATGACCAAGTAAGTTCCTTTTTGGCTCCACCAACCCACAAGAGGTCTGGGGAGGCCGTCTGCATCCCCGAAGGGCTTATCTACATGGCAAAGGTTGCTGGCTCCAGAAGGAGGGAACGTGGTTTAGAGGGCTGGACTTGGAATCGTGAAGATACTGTGTGATCCTGGGCAAGTGCCTTAACCTCTCTGAGGTTCCTTTATTTCCTTTTCTGTAAAATGAAAGGGAGTGAAGCTTGATGGCCCGGAAGAGCCCTTCCCCTAGAGCTCTGGGCTCTTGTTGCTCTGCTGGCTCAAGCAGCTGAGTAGACATGTAGACTCCCACTTCTCTTCTGATAGAAGGGCCGAGAGCTGAAAGGTGGCCATGTCCAGAGGCTTTTGATGGGGGGGTGGGGTGGGGCTCCAGTTCTTTGCTGGATCTGAAGAGTTCTCCCAAAGGCATTAGGCCGCCCCGGCCCATTGTTAGGTCCTATTCGTGGTGATTGGTAGGCCAGAAATGGCTCCGTTTTCTGAGCCGCCTTCCCTGTGAGTCAGTGGGCTTGAAAATGCACTGCATTATGAATGCCCAGAAATCAATAATGATGCCAGGAATAGCAAGAGGACAGAGAGAGCCCAGCTCGCCTACCAATTACCTCAGCGGGAAGTCTCTGTCCACAAGGAACCTGCTCTGCATCCAGTGGCTGCCTTCAGGAGCACAATTTGGTTCACCCAATTCCTGGAAAATAATGTTTTTTAAAAGAAAGAAAAGAATGCCCTGAAAGAGGCCCTCATTTTGTAAGGCTTCCAGGGGCACCTGCCCTCCGTGACGCGGGCGCTCCTTCACCTCTGCCAGTGGCAGGCTGCCTGCTCCTGGCTGAGAACCCCCCCCCCCCGCTCCTTCTTCCCTTCTCCTTCCTCCTCCTCTCCGTCTCCCCCCTTCATCCCTTTGGATGGGGAAGCGTCTCCTCGGCTGTTTTCCAGGATGCCCCAACTTCTTGAAGAGACCTTTGCTGCTCCTCTGGGCTCCTGGGGCCTTTCCTGCTAGGGCTGTCGGGTACTGACTCTGTCGGAAGCCTGGAGAAACCTGTGGGTCTCCTCCATTAGAATGTGGACTTCTGGAGGGCAGAGACTTTCCGTCTTCATATCCCCAGCCCCGCGTACAGTGCCGGCACATAGTAGGCCCTATGGGAAGGCTTGTCGGATGACTGATCATCTGACTGACCACAGGGACTCCGGAAGACCATTTCCTCGGCTGTAGAAGGCCCGCTATGGGTCAGTGGAGAAGGGGTGTCCACACTCTCCCAGACAGACCTTTGGGGAACCAAAACGTGTCCACATGTACTCTAGTCTCTCCTTATCTAAACTGTGTCCAGCATTGACTGTCTCCAAGGGCTCCCCTCCAGGAGAATAGGGCAGATTCTGGTTGTCCCCTTTTGTCTCGATGTCTCCGGTCCCTCCGGCCCCCTCCCTTCCTCCCTGTCCCTAGGACAAGGATCGGCTCCTACCAGCTGCTCTCTGAATGACTATGGCATTGAAGGCGATCCCAAGGAGAAGGTGCTAGTTAGCCTAAGGTGGGCAGGGCCAAGGAAGTGCATGATGGGACCAGGGTTGGGCGAGGGGGGGCTTGGGCTGTCCAAAGACCTTCTGAAGGCTTCTCTCCGCCAGCCTGAGCCTGGCTTTGGCTTTTCTTCTTGGTATTATCTTTTCTTTATCTTGTTCAACGTTTCCCAATTACATTGAAATGCCGATATTCATTTTTAGCCTGAATCCCCAAATTCTCTCCCTCCTCCGGACCCTCCCCAGCCAGCGAGGAGACCAGCCATAGGAAGGGGCGATTTCTGACCCGCGCAGACTTGCGACGTCATGCCAGGCATATTTTCCTATTAGCCATATTGCAAAGAGGCAAGAAAGTTGCCTCGGTTTGCACTCGGAGTGCTTCGGCCTAAGTAAGCTCTTTTGAAGATTCGTCCCTCTTCATGAGGTAAAGGCAGCCGATGGGGAACCTGCCGTGTTGGGCCCCCGGAGGACGAGCTTGGCCTCCAGAAGCAGCCATGCAAGAGAATGGAGGGAAAGCCTCTGCTCCTCCCTGGCTCCTCTGAGCCTCCAGGCAAGCGCCTGCACTCTCTCTGGGTGGCCTCCAAGGTCCCTCCTAGGCCTCAAATGTACGGTTCAGGTAGCTGGTATCTGCCCATCTATAAGTTACCGATCTCTGGACCTCTCCCTCGCTCGGCCGGCTGTCTACCCGTCACCCCCCAGCCATCGATTGCTCGTCGGCCTGCTTCCATCCTCTATAGCTGCAGATGGCGAGGGAGATGCTACAGACCTGATGGTAAACCTCTGGCACGGGTGCCAAAGATGGCAAGCAGAGCGCTCTGCGGGCGTGTGGCCGCCCTTTTCCTCTCCCCCTGCCAGAGTGTATTACTAGAAAGGGGGGAGAAAAATACAAACACAAATTAGTGAACGCTTGGGCTGGCAGGAAAATTTCTGCTCAGTAAAACTCCGACAAAACCAGGGCATGTATAAGACTTGTATCGACTACCAAGTGAACTCTTAACAGAATCCCACAACAATCACAAAAATCACAGACATGCATGAAAGGAGGGTAGCAAGCAGTGACTCCTCCTAGCTGAGTCTGTATTATTCTGACTCACCGAGTCCCAGGTGTATAACCCCGTCTTCAAAAAAAATGATGATTTGGGGGGCAGCTGGGTAGCTCAGTGGATGGAGAGCCCGGTCTAGAGAAGGAAGGTCCTGGGTTCAAATCCGGCTTCAGACACTTCCCAGCTGGGTGACCCTGGGCAAGTCCCTTGACCCCCATGGCCCACCCTGACCGCTCTTCCAGCTAGGAGCCAATACACAGAAGTGAAGATGATGATTTGAGATGCTCCCTAGTGGTCCATTTACCAGGGAAGAAGAGCGGCTCTTCCTTCGCATCCTCTGCTCACCAGGAAGAAGCGGGGGAGAGAGACGGAGATCCATGCTTGCAGTGGCGTTCCTTCGTGCTAGAGCCAGGCCTGCTCAACATATCCCGCTCGGTTGCCTCTTCCATGAAATGAGAAACATAATCATACGCAAACGGATTCCCAGGGCTGCGCTGAGGGCTGCTTGCTAAGTCTTCCAGTGCTGTAGAAATAGGACTCGTGATGTTAAAAACCTATCGTGACCCTCTCAAGGACCTCATAGTCAAATAAACCATTAAGAGAGGCGTCCAAGCAGAGGGCAGCCAGGTGGCTCAGTGGATAGGGCGCTAGGCCTGGAGTCGGGAGGACCTGAGTTCAAAACTGGTCTGATATTTACTAGCGGTGTGACCCTAGACGGGTCACTTAACCTCTATTCGCCTTTAAGCCATATCCAACTGTGTGACCTCATTTGGAATTTTCTGGGCAAAGTTCCTGGAGGAGTTTGCCATTTCCTTTTCCAGCTCATTTTACAGATGAGAAAACTGAGGCAAACAGGGTTGAATCACTTGCCCAGGGATCCATAGCTAGTAAGTATGAGGCCAGATTTGAACCCAAGTCTTCTTGACTCCGGGCCAAGCCCTCTATCCACTGCCCCACCTACCAGCCCCCAGGATAGAAGAGATGGAGAGCTCCGGAGGAGGGATCTCCTTATCCCGGGGAGGGCCAGGGCAAGCCTGGGAGAGAGGGTGTGCCTAAGGCAGGGGACCATGAGCAGACAGAAGGGGCGGAGGCGGGAGAAGCCAAGGAAGCTGCTCTTGGGAAAGAGCTAGTGAGAATCAGCAGGTGTGAGAGGGAGTGCAGGGCCAGTCTGCTAAAGGCCCCACGTGCCCGTCTCCCCAGTCACTTGGCTTGGATCCAGCAGGCGACGGAGGCCGCGTCGCCGATGGGTGAGCAGATCTTTGCGCCGGAGTCCATCAGCCTGGTCTGGCCAGACGCAGTGAGGTTCTCTGCTGAGGGGGTGACCGTGATGGTGGGCAGAGGAGAGGCGCCACAGACAAGCGGGGGACCCGACGGGAGGGGGGGTGGGGGCGACCCGGATCAGCAGCGATTAATTGATTGATTGATTGATTGATTGCCTCAGAGTTGGGTCCATCAGAGAGCAGGCTCCGATGGGCCTTGGCTGTGTGCTCGGTGCCTGACTGGCACAGAGAGGGGTGGGCTGGGGCCTTCCCAAAGGAGGTTCCAGGGGACGCCGACGCCCCTCGGGCCGCCCCCCTCTGACCAGGCCGTGCGAGACCCCCACAGTTCCGGGCTCACTTTAGCTTGGGTCCCCGAACTCTTTTGGTGGCCCGTGTGAGCGGCTGCCCTAGTTGTCGGGGGGCACCGATGCAGACACACGTGGATGTGTAGGTACGCGGTACTCGCACTTTTGGTGCCTCTCTGTGGTCTCTCTGTGGCAGATTGGCCGTGACACGAGGAACACGGCAGCCTCGAGGAGCACCACGAGCCCGGGCTGACAGAGCGCTGGCGCTCCGTGCAGAAAGGGAGCAGCAGGAGGAGGGCCGCGTCTGGGGGAAAGACTGCAGCGGCTTCCATGTGGATGTGCCAGACGGCCAGCAGGAGATGCAGGAGGGGGCGGCAGAGGAAGGGGGGGACGAGGCCCGAGAACCACGTCCACGGCCGGGGGCCACCGCCGGAGTCCTGGGGCGCCTGTCGCAGCCATGACACAAGATGCAATGATCCACCACCCGTGGCTCCCTGGGTGTGCGTGTGCGTGTGTGTGTGTGCGTGTGTGCCTGTGTGTGCGTGTGCGTGTGTGCGTGTGCGTGCGTGTGCGTGTGCGTGGGGGGGGGGAGGGGGAGCCTTTACCGTTTGGAGGTCAGAAGGAGGAAGATGAGCCAGTTGAGAGCCCCAGAGAGGCAGGGAAGGGCGCCGGCCTGGGAGCGGGAGGAGAAGAGAAGGTGGAGGGGCTCGGCCAGGCTTAAATGAATAACAGCTAATATCTAGCCGCCGCTGCTCGCCTGGCCTTGCTAAGCGCCTGTACAAGGTCTTGCTCGGCTGGTCTCTACGGCCCCCTCGGGGCGGAGACGCTTGTTCGCCCATTTTACAGATGAGGGAAAGGGCGCAGGGGGGGCCTGGGAACTGGAGTGGAGGCTGGAAAGACAAAGTCCCAGCCGTGGGGACCTGAGGCTAGAGGCTTCCTGGGCCGCCCGGCTCTGGCCCTCGCGCTGCCGGAGAGAAGCTGGGCCTTCCCCGGTCAGGGCGGGACACGCGGCTTTTTGACCCCCTTCCATGTAGCCCCACACGCAGGGGGGGTTCTCCAAGCCCTCCCAATCTCCTCCCGGGTCACTGACCAGAGAGAATGCTGGGAGGCCCACGCACGGTCCAGCCTGACACGAGGCTTTCGAGCTAAGTTCAGCATGTTCTGCTGGGCTCTTCTTGGCCCTCAAGGCCTGAAGGCTGGCTGCACAGAGACCTTGCACAGTCATTGCCAGGGCGGAATGTCCACAAGACCCTCGTGCTGCCCGGCCTTTGAAGTCTCTCCCTGCCCCGTGGCCTTGGCCTGTCCTCGGCTCTTCTCCCAGCCCTCAGGGCACGCTTAGCTGGAAAAGAGGGACGTGAGTAGAGGGGACGTGGCTGCTGCCTTCGGGTATCCAAAGGGGTTTGGTATGAAGTCGGGGTCCAAGGAAGGGGCACGAGGAGCCCCGAAGCTGTCACGGAGCATGTTCTAACAATCAGAACCCGTTGGAAATGGGATGGGCCCACGGCAAGCCGCCCAGTGCCCATGTGCAGAAGAGCGTCAGACTAGCCCCCCGCTTTGGCATCGTGGTGCAGCCACATGGCAGGACTTCGGGGGGCCGCCGAGCCCCTCAACTGAAGTGGCAATTTGTGGCTGATCTTTTCCTTGAACTCGGCGGTCACTGCCAGGCCTGCCAAAGACCTGGGTGTGGCAGCGGAGTTGGAGCGAAGACACCGGAAGCAGGACGGACGCCCGGGCAGAGCTCTCCTGGCAGCCCAGGGCAAGGCAAAGTAGTTTTCAGAAGCTCGCCTGCGCGCTGGCTTCCTGGCACTGCTGGTGCCAGGCTCTCTCATCCGCCTGCAGAACTCTGCGCCAGGCTATTGCCAATCCATTATCCCTGCATCGAAGGCCGCAGAAGCCTCCGCTTTGGGCTGAATTTCTGCAGGCATTTGCACAGAAAAGGGCATCGATCGGGCTTCTGGAGTCTAGATGTGGTTTGTCCTGACGTGGCCCCGGCTGAAAGCTCTCTGGCCATCTTTGCCTGTGAGGCCAATTGGAAAGGGCCATCGGCCCCAGCAGATGCCTGGGACTCGAACCCTCGCCCCTGAGGCGGCCGGGAAAGGGCTGGCGGGCTGCGGGGCCTGCCATAAAGCCGGGGAAGTGGGACGAGGCTCAAAGCCCTCTTTAGCTGTTCCCACGCAAAGCCTCTGCTGGGACGCAGACTCACCGCGTGTCCTTAGCCAAGGTCCGGCGCCCATTAAACACGCCCTATCAACATGCACACGGAACTCTTCCGGATGCCACGGATTCGTCATGGCCCGAAGGAGCTTCAGAGGCCGAGCCCACGAGCAGGGAACGGCCTTCCAGGCGGCTGAATGGCCCAGGCAGTGAGTGGGCTCCGAGCCCGTGTCGGCAGTCTCAGCTGGAGGCCGTGAGGATGGGGTTCACGTCAGAGAACCTGGGTTGGGGCGCCACGTCCGACCTTTAGAACACTGGCCAAGTCAGGCCGCCTCGATCGCCCCTTCTGTCAATGGAGAGGGGGACTGGCTGGCGTCTCCGCGGGGCTCTTCCAGCTCGAGATCTCTGGTCCTCCGGCCCGGGGAAGCAGCTGTCACGAACTCGCCCTGGCTTTGAGGCTCGGGCACCTCTGGGGGCACTGCCCAAGCCTCTGGTCCATCCAGCTCGAGATCTCTGGTCCTCTGGCCTGGGGGAAGCAGCCCTCACGAACTCGTCCTGGGTTTGGAGGTTCGGCCCCTTGGTCTGGTCCATTGCCAGAATGAGGGCTGGAAAGGACCAGAAAAGGAAGCCATCGGAGGCAGGCCTGGGTCTTGGTGAGCTCGGCCCAGGCACTCTTCTCTTCTCTTCTCTTCTCTTCTCTTCTCTTCTCTTCTCTTCTCTTCTCTTCTCTGTCTTAGTAACAACTCTAGGGCCAGGGTGAGGCAAATGGGGTTAAGTGATCTGCTCAGGGTCACACCGCTAGGAAACATCTGATCCTCCCGTGCTATCTGGCTGTCCCAAGCCTGATTTGAATTAATATCAATTTTTCTAACCTTCATCATTTCGGCTCGTCTTTTGCCCCTCCTCCTTAGAGAATCTTCCCATGTAACAAAAGATATTTTTTATTTTTATTTTATTTTTTAATTTTAATTTTTAAATCTTTTCCCCTGTTTCCATGATTCATGTAATCCCCCCCCTTCCCTTCCCCCTCCCAGAGCCGACAAACAATTCCGCTGGGTTGTACATATGTTATCACTTGATACCTATTTCTGTATTATTCATTTTTGCTATTGAGCCTAAACCCCACATCACATCCCCATACATATGTGTGACAAGTGATAGCCCGCGTTCTGCTTTTGCCTGTCCGCTCCCACAGTTCTTCCTCTCACCGCGGAGAGCATCCTTTCCCATAAGTCCTTCAGCAGCGCCCTGGCTTGGTGCATGGCTGCTAGTAACAAAGTCCCAAATGACGTTTTTTTAAAGAGGAAAAGAAGAAAGAAGAAACTTTTGGTGCCAATTAAGTAACCCCCCAGAGCTGGGCCTGGCATTTCTCGTGGCTTGCATTAAGGGCCTCCTGAAAGGACGTGCAGGGAAGGAGATGGAGCCAGTACCGAGCCAGGCCAGCTCTATAGGAGCTCGGGAATCCGGAGTCTAGTGCTCTGCTGTGCTGCCCTGGAGCAGGAAGTCATTGGCTCCCGTCTCTGGGACTCTTTAGCCTTCAGTCTTGAGAGGGAGGCCTTGGGCTACCTTGGCCAGGCCGGAGCACTTCTGGTCCTGGGATTGGTCTTCCCGAGAGGGCCAGCTCAAACAAGAAGCCCAGAGAGTGCCTCAGATCTGTGGGCCGAGGCGGATGTAGTTTGGGGAGGAAAACAGCCCCCCCAGCCCCTCCCACAGCAGTCTCCCGAGAGGCAGGAGGTGGCTCTTCGGTTTGCCTCTTTTCATCAGGGCTGTTCAGATGGAGATGCCGGCCAGCATGATCCCACTAGCGAGATGCTAAGTTCAGCCGGGCCTCTCTAAGCGTTAGAGCTGGAGACAAAGACCTGAAGGTCCAGCCCTAGTCACGGCTCTGCCAGGGAGAAGGAAACCTCTTAGAGGCAGCCACATATATTATCCTGAAGCATTCTGACGGCTGACAAGATGGCTGCCTGGAAGGGAGGGGGGAAACCAGGATCTAGTGGAAGCTTAAGCCTTCCTTGACATGAGGGAAACTGTTCCTAAAACCAGGAAAGCAGAATGGCTCATTCATTCATTCATTCATTCATTCATTCATTCATTCATTCTTCACGGCGGCTTCTTTTAATAAGCATTAATTACGCTAATTACATCTAACATTTTCTAATTACATACGATATCATTCATTATGTTATTATACTAATAACTAATTAGCCCTGAGCTGGGGGCTGGGACAAAGTAAGAAGTAAATAATCCTCGACCTGGCATAGCCTATAAATAAGGTCCATCAAAATATACGCAGAAATGTAATAGCAAATACAAAGTCATTGGGGGGGGGGGCAGGAGGGAGGCACTATCAGTTTAGGACCCAGTCTTGGTTCTGCTACAATGTGCTGTTTACTCGAGGTGAGTCATTTCCCTGAGGGGGTGGGAGGGTGTCTGCTTTTTTCATAAGTAGAATGACTGGCTGTTGGACTGGACCCCAGATCTGGAGGTCCCTTGTCATTCCAGCATTTCTGACCCATTAGTCTTGTCACTACAGAATATGAGCGAAGCCATGGGGTCTGTGCAGAGATCTAATTGATGTTTCCTAAACAGCATCTCAGAATGTCTGACCACCTGGTCCCACCCAACGCTATGGAGAAGCCTCTACAATACCTTGGCTATAAGGCCTCCCAGTTTCCACCACCCCTGAGGCTTGCCCTGGGGCTGTGTCCAGTCCCTGTGAGGAGGAGAGGATCACCTAGAGCCCAGCCTTGGAGGCCCTGGAATCCATCCCCCCAAGGTCAATCTGTGGAGGCTGTTAGCCTCCCTCTGGGACTGCTGCAGCAAGCAAGTATCCCAGCTCTGCAATCCAGTCCTTCCTGTGGCTCTTAGCCGTGTCCAGAGGTGACTTTGGCCAGTTGTGGCCTTGGTGGATCTCTGCGGTTCCTTCCTATCCTTTCTTCTGGCACTCGGCCTTGCAACCTCGCATGAGGAAATCTCTAGTGGATTCCATCTAGTAATGTAATTCATATGGTAATGAAGCCTGCCGGGAGGCAGAAGCCAGGGATCTCTCCGGGTGGGCACACTGTTAATGCTCTTCTTTCCAAGCATTTCCCTAAAAATGGGCCTGAATGGAGGCAGCCAGGCAATGGAGGTTTAGAAGGTGGGGCCGAATGTGCTTGGGGGAAGGAGAGAATGGATAGCAAAGGGGGGACGTTTGGGATGAAAACGGAGGTCTCTAGACCCCCCTGCCTAGCTGGGCTGCTGCTGCTGCTGCTGAAGGTGGAATCGATTAGAGATAAGTCAAAGTAGAAAGCACTCTTGTTCTCGGGTGGAAAAACCGAGGCCAGACTTCTCCTCAGTCAATGCCTTTCACTCATTCATGGAAGCTCTGTGGTACAGTGGAGAGAGCTCAGGACTTTCCAGAGCGGCTCCTGGTGGGAAAACGGCCCCTGCCTGAATGGCAGCCTGACACCGGCCGTAGCCGTGTGCCCGTAGCTGTGGGCCTTTCTTCTTCATTGCGTGTGTCAACTTGGAAAAAGCAGCGACTCTTCCCAGTGTGTCCATCAGTGGGTTGACATTTTCCCTCTTTCTTAAAAAACATTTGTTGTTTGGAATACTTTCCCGGAAGGGGCAGGAGGCCAGCTAATGGGCCACTACGGGAGGGAAGAGGCGGCCCTTCAATAAAGCCCCCTTTTAAACGGTGATATACCAGGGCAGCCGTGACTGAGTCCGTCTGCCATTCCTGGCCGTGGAAGCCACCCCGATTTGTTCCCGCAGTCCACGAGGAAGGAGGCCCTTTTCTATTTATCTTTGATTTGGGGCTTGACTCGGCCGAAGGATTTGTTGGTCAACAAGAGGCTGGCCTGTTGGCGAGGGGCTTCTCTGCTTGGCTGGATTCGCGCTGGAAGAGCAGAGCCACCCTTTGCCAGGCCCACCCAGAAAAGGCCTTCGAGAATGTGCTGGTTTCGATTTCGGGACCACAGAGCCATTTCCAGGTGACCGTGAGGCCGGGGAGAAGACCCTGCAGCCACCTGAGCGGAAGGTTGGGAAGAGAGCAGGAAGGTTCCGGATCGTGGGCCAGACGCCGGCCTTCTCTCCTCCCAGCTCGGAAAGTTCTTCGAGGGGAGGAGATGCTGGGGACCGGCAGGGAAGTGGCGGGAAGAAGGTTCAGAGGGAGGAGAGGAACGCCAAAGCCTGGCCGCAGGAGAGCTGCACAGCGATGTGGCTGGAAGCGGCCGCTCTGGGTCAGTGAGGCTCTGGGGCTGGGAGGAGGAGCAGCCATTTGGAGAGCGATCGCCGTCGGGCCGCCGCCCTCGGAGCTGGACCCCGTCCCTATCTTTGAAAAGACAGCAATTAATTAAGGTTTATTTGTTACACTAAAGCGCCCCATTAGCCCGTCCCCTCCCCCCCCAAGAAGGCGCCATCCGGCCAAAAGCTGCGGCGGCTCAGCTCTACTGGGAGGCCACTGTGCCAAGCAGGGAGGCCTCTCAGGCCCCAAAGGTAGCCCACGACTGGGGGATCCTCTCTTAGCCAGGCACGTGGGCCCCCCGGCAGGCGGCGGGCGGCCATTCTCTCCGGGGAAGGGCCCAGCCCAGCCCGGGCTCCCGAGTTTCCTTTTCAATTCAAAATGACAAACTGGACGGGAACTCTTGCGGGCGGGAGGGGGAGGGGGAGGGGTCCTGCCTTTTGCCTCTCGGTGTAGCCCCAGCACTCGGCCCAGTGCCTGGCGGGGCTCCACAGATGTTGATGGACTGGTTGACCTTCACCAGGGGCAAGAAGGGACGCTTTGCACTGCCCTCCCCGCAGCCTCTGCCCCGCCTCCAGGCCCGGCTGGTTCAGGGCCACCCGGAGGTCTTAACCGACCTGAAAGTCCTGTTTGGCCCGGATTGGAACAGGAATAACACTCCCAGGAGGAAATGGGGCAGCCCGTTACGGAACTGGCCTGAGTTCCAGAGCCTGGAAGAATCTGTCAACTGGGAGCAAACCCGGAACTACTGAATAGTCGGAAAAACCACTGTTGGATTCCGGAAAGCCGAGCTAAAATAGAGGCCTCCCGGCGCCCCCCGGCTCTGCCCGCCGCGCTAGGTGACGGCTCCAAAGGAGAAGAGAATTGGGGGGACTGCCGAAGGGAAATAGGATTCATTGACGTTGCCATGGTGACAGGGAAGGGGGGGGGGAAGCCTTCAGACCACACTGACAGGAGACAAACCACAGGCAGAGGTTTCCGTGTCTGCCTACAATGGACACGAAAAGGACAGTCCCTGCTCCGGGGCGGATCTTCCTGGGACAGGCCCGAGACAGCGGGGAGAACTTCTGAAATAGAAGGAAATTCGGCGTTTGCTTGGCCCATGACCCCTGGGCTCGGTTGTTCAGCCCGAGACTGGCTAAGTCTGACACTTCCCTGGCGAACTCTCCCAGAAACAAGGACCAGCTTGGGGTCTCCGCTGACCAGCAAACCCTAAAACTTGGGCTTCTCTTTCATGCCGACAAGTCTAAATCCAGGCTTGAACTCAGGCCTTGAGGCACTCGGGTCACCGGGTCAGGAGCGCCCCGGGCAGCGGACTTGCAGTCAGGAGCTCTTGACAATTTTGAGTTGGGTGACCTCTAGGAACCTCAGTTTCCCCACCTGTAACGTGAGGCCCGGAAGGGCGCGGACCTCAGCGCTAACATTCAATGCCGCTTTGTCTCTACACTTCGCCAACCTCGCCCTTCACTCCTTCTGGCTGTTGTCTAGTCTTGCGCCTGCTTTTCTTCTCTTTCTCCCCTGCGCTCTGCTCTGCCGGCTTAGGGACTCTGCGCTCGGCCTCCGCTTACCCATCCCGGGCCGTAGAGCCGCAGCCTCCCCCTGGCCTTGCACTTAGGCCTTAGCGAGGCTCCTGCTCTTCCGGTGGTCTCGGGGCTCTCCCACCTCTTAATGCCCTTCAGCACCGCCGAACAATTAGCTGGGAAAGTGCAAGTCAGGAAAACAAATTGTCGGCCTTCTCGGAGGAGCGGGAGGAGAGAGAACTGCCGCTTCCACACTTGCTGACATCTGCCGGGCCTGCGGGGCCTCCTCGTTATCCCGCCTGTGAGACCCTCCGAAACCTCCGGCGCGGCCACTGGGGCCCCAACCAGGGAAGTGTTTCGGGCAGACGACCAGCTCCTTCCGCCTTCTCTGCCTGCGGCGCCTCCCTCAGACCCCGCGAGAGACGGTTCTCCTCCCCGGATCTTCCTTTCCACAGCCTCGGGCCTCCCCCTGCCCAGGCCTCAGCGTCCCCATCCGAGAGAGTGCAAAGCTGTCGCAGGGAGCCGCTTCCGCCACGCTGTCCTCCGGGCCCCGTTCCACGTCCCCTTCTGGCAGCTAGACGTCTCTTTTGACTTTAAGCTCCCCCGCAAAGGGCGGCCTCCGGGCGCCCGGGGCTCCCCTCGGCCCCCGCGGCCGGCCCGCAGAAGGGTGGAACCACCCCACGGACTTCCCCAGGCTGTGCCGCAGGCGGTCCCCATCAGGAGGGGCAGGTCTTGCTCCCAAGTAATGACGAGCAATAACGGATCTCCGCCAGGAGCCCCCGGAATGCCGGCCCGACGCAGCCCCCCGACGGCACGACGAGCCCAAATAGGAGCCCCATTGCTGGAGCCTCGCCTGCATCTTCACTCGCTGAGGACTGCGGGGAGGCAGCGAAGCCGCGTGGGCTGATCTGCCCTGGGAAGGCCTCCACAGCGCACAAAGTGCGGCTCTAAGCAAGTGACAGATTCGCACTCAGGCTGGCCTCGGGAAGAGAACAAGAGCTGCCTAGCCAGCCTCGTCCTAAGGCGATTTTCGCGCTGCCGCTTTAGGGGCCTCATGCCGGGGCTCCACTGGCTTCCTGCTTGACTTTATGCAGCCTCCGTACACGGAGGCGCGCAGACGTACACAGAGGCACGCTGGCCCCGGCTCGCTCGCTTGCTCTCACCCGGTTCCGTTCTGGCCGCCCACCCTTTCCCCCAGGTTATCCGGACCTCAGTTTAGGTTGTGAGAGTTGCTTGGGGTGGGCCTGGCGCTGCCACGTTGACGTGTGTGACTTCACCTTCTCGATTCCCTGAATTCAGACAGGTGAGGACGGTGAAGGAGGAAGCGGGGCCAGCCTTGTGGCAACATCAGGGCTTCTGATTACATTTGGACACTGTGAGGCGAATCAGAGAAGGGTCTCAGACCTCCTCCCCTCCCGGGAGGCTGATCAGCCCTGAGGCGCCATGGCCTTGCCGGTGGCATCATGGCCTCGCCGGTGCCAGCTTCCCCTCTTGCTCCCCCTCCTCAAATGGCCCTGCTGGTTTACTTGGTCCTTGTTCCGTCCTGGAGGAGATTTCCGGACAGCAGCTGCTTTCGGGTGGGTCCAGAGCTGAGGTCTTGCTACGTCACTGCCAGGGGAGGCTCCTCTCGAAGCTCTGGTGTTTCTAGGCTGCTGAAGGCCTGAAGGGTCTCTTCGTGCCCCCCACATTTCGTTCCTCTCCAGCAGTGAGCGATTCCCAAAGTGGGTGCTGCAGCGATCCAGGGGGCGGTGATGGCCGCAGGTGCATTTGGGAGCCATGATAGCATGTGACAGGGGCGCCAAGGCATGTTTTTTCTGGAAAGGGAGCGGCAGGCCCCCAAAGCCTGGGACCCGCTGCTCGGTCACCTGCCCTACCTACAATTCGTCTTCCCTGTCTCCTGGGCTTCACAGAGACCTCTGAGGGCAGTTCCCTGGAAATCATGAATGTTCCCTTCAGCACAAAAGCCATATTGGCGCACCTTTTGTTCGGGTTGCCTACAGACACTCCTTCCTCTAGATTCATGGCAGTCCTATCCAGGAAGCCCTGCTTCAGCCTCTTCTTTGCACCGGACAATGGATCAGTGCCAGCTTTCATGCCACGCATCGGCGGATGGGAAGAAAGTCAGCTAGTAGGAAGGCTGAAGGTCCAGCTCACCGTCGTCTGGGCCTGGGCTTGCAGACCTCAGGGGCTTGGAATTCTCCGGCCACGAGTTAGTGCCATGTTTGCCTCCTTTGTGTCAGGAAAATGTTGGAGGAAACAAGACTTCTTCCCCCTTTCACAATCAGTGAGTGCTCCAGCAGGGCAGGGTGGACTCAAGCACTGAGTCCCCATCTCGGTCCAGCTTCCGTTGCTCCCTTCCCCGTGGCTGGAGCTGGGAAGATAAGACTGACTTTGACTCCTCTCTGAGAGTGGGTTTGGTGACATTCCGATCCGTGTGCCGCTGAGCCAGTTGAGAAAACTACAGAACACCCAGACATTCCATCCCTGGGCTGGTCTCATGGGGTGTCCATTATCCTCTGTTACCCTGGGAGAAAGTCAAGTGACTGATGCCTAAATGTAACTCCTGACGGCCACTTGTTTGCTGATGCCGTCAACCTTCTTTCCTAGAAGGTTCAGCCTCTGCTGCTGTGCTGTGTGGGAAGGGCACAGGACAAAGTCCTGGAGGGTGGAAATGCCAGCCAGGTGGTTCTTTCTCCATCCTGTGCTGCTTCTTGATTCCTTGCTGCCATCTGTCTAGGCCATCCTTCTCTCTAAGCCTTCCGTTCCTCTGCTTTCCTTCTCCTATGTATCCTCTGGAACTCCAGTTCTGGCACTTGCACACTCCTCTCACCTAAAATCGGATCCTCTTTTCCTATTACCCCTCGCAGAAAGAAGGCCATTTCCTGCAGAAGCCACTCTCTTCAATATTGGAATGGGAGGGCTTAGTCACCCTCCTGGCTCTTCCTGGACACCTTCACTCTGCCAGCTCTCCTCTCAAGTCCGCTCTGTCCAGCCATAGCATTCAGTTCCTACCTTTGCTGCTATCATCTACCGTTCTCTAGTTTATTTTCCCTTTTTCCTCGAGGAATTCAGTTCCTGGTTTAATCTCTCTCTGCCTCTAGTGCCCCCTGCTTTGGGGACTACGTACATTGATGTCCCCTTGAAAAAGCGCCCAGCTTTCTCACTCTCCACGGCCTTCGTCTTTACTCCACCTCGGCCCCCTAATGGGTCGTCAGGCCTTAAATCTCAGCTCGGCCCATAACTGTCCTGTCTTCTTCGTTACTCCAAATTCCGAGGTTCCCCCATCCTAACATCGTCTCCTGCCTTCCCACCTTCTCTCTCTGCTTCCTTCCTCTTAAGTACTTTCTTTGACCTCAACCCCTCCCTCCAAACCCTTTGTCTTGCCTCATTTTCCAAGCTATAATTGACGAGTCCAACCATTCACTGTTCTTCACCATGAGATTCCTTGCTTCTTGGTTCTGTCCTAACTCCAATTTTGCCACATCCTAGCCTCGAGAGATCCTCACCCCCTCCCTTCTCTCCCAGCTTCTGAATGTGGCTAGAGAAAGCTGTGCATGGCCCTTCCTGAGCCCATAATGAATTCCTGTTATCTCCTCTCAGTAAGGTCCTCAAAGCTACAAGACAATCCTGCTAGTCATCCTTGATTAGCTGTGGCAGACCCCACAGTGACTGCTTAGAACCTTCCTTTTCTTCTTAAGTCACTTACGTGGTCCTGTCCACATCTATTTTTATCATCTCTGATAATCTGATATGGATGGCTTAGTTGATAAGGAAATAACAGGATCTTGGCTGTTAACTCATAGCTGCTTCTCCGAAGTGCCATGGAGTCACAAGTTTATTATATATGAAAATTCAAACTCCCTTTCACTCAAAAGCACAAGGAAAGTTTCTCACAGCTGCGCAGAGCTGCATTTTTAACATAGAGGATACAACAGGCTTAGAAGCTTCCAGGTGAAGATAAGAACCTGGCTGGACTTTCAGCTGCGTGATTATCAGCAAGCTAAGTCTGAGAATACTTTTCTCTAGGGCAAAATGCCCCAGCTAAACTAAGGTTTAGGCCTTGGGTTGCCAAGTGGCTGCATTTCTGACCAAAGGGGAAGAACGTTAACCTCTTGACTGTTGGTTTGCTAAGAGCTTCAAGCTTTTCAATAAGGAAAGGTGTGGATCAGAAAAGGAGTCAAAAGAGGAGTCTCAGATTTTTATCTATTCTCTTATTGGCTTCCCACATGGTCCTTTCTTTTTTACCTCTAAGGAGAACACCTTCATTATTGTACTGAGGAATCTAGACCATTCATTGTGAGCTTCTTCTCTCCAATCTAGGATGCAGCCAACCTCAAAATTTCCCCATTCCCTTCAGGTGAAATGACCTTTAGCCCAAGGCCAACCTATTGTGCCCTTAATTTGATTGTCTCTTATCATCTCTAGGATTGTTCTCCACCCTCACATTCAGTCTCTTCTAATCTACTGGATGCTCTACTACTTATAAACATACCTTTGTCTCCCTCACCTCTAAGAAAACTCTTCTTACCTTCATGGTCACAAATCCCTTGTCTTCTCTGTAATAGCCAAGAAGCCAGGAAGAGTCTGTTACACTCATCACTTCTACTTCACCTTTCACTCATTTGACACTTGTCCTATGCTTTCTCATGATGTGAGTTCATCTCTGTGTGTGTGTGTGTGTGTGTGTGTGTGTGTGTGTGTGTGTGTGTGTGATAGACTCCCTAAAGGCAGACACTGCCTGAACTTATTTCTAGTTTGACCAAAGTCAAACAGGCTCAGTAAATATGTGTTGACTGATGAGCATTAACTTGTCCTAAATGCTGCCTCTGTTAAGTAGGCACAAAGGTCCATTTTCAATCTGCCACATCCTCCTCCTCCTCTTTTACTTCTTTTCTTTCTCATCTTTCTCTTACTCTTCTTCCTTCTCTTCCATTTCCGTCTCTCCTTCCTTTTTCTCCTTAGCGTTCTTCTCCCCATTGGCATTCATGGCAGCCTGTGCCAGAGATTAATGTCAATGGATGCCAGCCCAGATTGCTCATATGGTCATCCTGATAGAACTGACTCAGCCAGTGAGAGTAACTCACTGAAAAAAAATGAGAAGAAGACATACTTAGAATATCCAGGGGGATGGTGGTAGGCTTGGCTGCTTTGCCCAGCAGAGCCAGGTTATTGAGAAACTCCTAGAAGTTGGATGGAGAAGCGATTCTTTTCTTCATCTCCAATATGAAATTTCCCCAGAGACAGCCTTTTCAATGTAGACAAGATACAAATAGATAAGGCACAAAGTACCTTCTAGGCCAAAGAGTTGCTAACTTTGCTCTGCTGAAGTTCTGTTGAATACAAATGGATTTCTCAAGTTGAATCAGAGCCTAAACTGGAGGAATCAGGTTGCTGTTGGAAGCCATGATTTTGAAGCCATTCAGAGAACCAGACTCTGAATCTTTCTTTTCAGCTCCCTCTCAAGCCCTGGACAAAACCAACATAGCTGTTTCCCATGTGGCACTTAGTGGTAGCAAGGAGCTGCCCGCTGCTGAATTTTGTTCTAAGGAACAAGGGTTTGAGGGGGGCATCTGGGTAGCTCAGTGGATTGAGAGCCA
This sequence comes from Gracilinanus agilis, assembly GCF_016433145.1. Lineage (NCBI taxonomy): Eukaryota > Metazoa > Chordata > Mammalia > Didelphimorphia > Didelphidae > Gracilinanus > Gracilinanus agilis. Next base: position 2,067,035 of record NC_058130.1, on the reverse strand, counting down.
GGCCTAGAGATGGGAGGTCCTAGGTTCTAATCTGGCCTCAGACACTTCCCAGCTGTGTGACCCTGGGCAAGTCACTTGACCCCCATTGCCTAGCCCTTACCACTCTTCTGCCTTGGAGCCAATACACAGTATTGACTCTAAGACGGAAGGTAAGGGTTTAAAAAAAAAAAAAAAAGAACAAGGGTTTGAGTGTTAGCTCCCAACCTCCATACCAGTCATTCTACTGAATAATATTGAGAGTCTCTCTCTGATTTGAATAAAAAATGAACTCAAATCTGTTTAGCTTTTTGAATTCTAGCTTAACCTTAGACCAGAAGTGTCATCTTATATGGTCATATCTTTCATTCCTTCTTTTCTCCACTCTAGTGAGGGTGACCACCATAGGTAGTTCCTTTCAGGATGGCTCTCCTAGAAGAGTTAAGACCTGATCCACAAGGGACATTTATCCATATAGTCAGAAAAGAAGCCATATGAGAGGAGGTGTCCTAATAGAAAGGATAACTTGTCGAATTTCATCATGATCTGTGTGACTTTGGTCAATTCACTTCTCTCTGGCCCTCAGTTTCTTCATCTGAATAAGGAAGGAAGTTGAATTTCATGACTTCTAAGGCTCCTGTAATATTGAAAAATTAATATTATACCAAATGTAATATATTAAATGTAATATTTAGAAATTTGTTTGGAAATATAATATTAGTTTAAAAGAAGATTATTGTGGTCGCCTTTATAAAAATAATTAACCCTTAAGTCATGAGAATGATGGTAGCTTTTAAGAATTTAATTTTAATATGTAAGAAAGAAATAAGGAGGGAAGGAAATAGAAAAACTATTTCCTAGCCTGCCATCCTAATCTTACCAGCCCATGTGAGTGGCTTCCACCTAAGCCACCAATGCTGTATGGCAGACAGGCCCCCAGCCAAAAATCTCCAGAGAAAAACCCAGCCTACTCTATAGTCTCATTTTTATAGTCCTCCTTGATGTCACATCATTTTCCTGTGCGTTTGTCTAGCACATCCCAGGAACCAATCAAAGTCTCTCTGTTTGGAGCCTTCCAGTCAAGCCAATGGGCTGGCGAGGATGAGCAGAAAGTTCATGATCCTAGGAGGAAGGGGTTCCCTTCACACACTTCTATTCATTTTCTTTTCTTTAAAACAATAACAACAAAATGATTCGTATTCATTACTTTTCCTTGACCTTTAGCCATTCTTATTTGTCACACATCAGCAGACCTTTTCATATAATTAAATCACTTATTTGCACATAAATCAAATTTCAAAAGAAATAGTGAAAGAAATCCCGATATCCCTCCCTTATCAAATAAAGTTATGCAAGCATCTTCAATTGTTCTAATTTTACTAATTGCACATCATATTCTGAGTAATACATAGTCTTCATGTATTTCAGTTTTTCTCTGAATGCTCATTTGATTGTGAAGGCACAAAAGTGAAAAGGGAGAGGGTGGGAGACGTCTGAAAACAGACCTAGAGCGAACACAGGAAAAGGAAAAATCAGGAAAGTAGGGGAATCTTGGGACAAAGGGACCTCTCCTCCTTGGAAATGTAACAGAGAAGATCAGGCAAAGGATCAGTGAACGGATAGTTCAAAGAATGCCATATATAGAGGCTACCTACATTTTAGCAAAGCATTTGATAAAGTCTATCATGTTATTTTAATGGAAGAATCAGAGATAGGCTAGATACCCCGATAATGACATGGATTTGTAACAGGTTGAATGTCTGGATGCAAAGTTTTGGCTCGTTAATTGTTTAATGTCTGCTTAGAAGGAGGCTCCCAGTGGTGTGCTCCGGGGAATCTGCGCTTGGTTCTTTTATATTTAACATTTTTTAAATGCTTTCTATAAAAGCATGGACAGTAGGCTTGTCAAGTTGGCAGATGACACCAATTGAATGAAGTAGTCGACACCCCCTGAAAGAGTCAGTATTCAAAAAGATCTCGATGGGCTAGAACATCGGCTTCGATCTAATGAGACATGATGTGATAAAGAAACAATTAAAATCTTACTATCAAGTTCAGAAACTGATCTTCATAATTAAAAGCTGGAACAGGCATGGCCAGACAGAAGTTGGTCTGCAAAATATCTGGGGATTTTGTTGGATGGCAAAATCAATATGAGTCAATATGGTATAAATGTGATGCTTTGTTTGGCATCCAACGCCCTGCATAACCAGAGCCTTTCCTGGCTCCCTCCTACCTCTTCAGCCTTTTCATCATACCCCGATTGTACTTTTTGATCCATTGACACTGGCCTCTTGACTGTTCCCCAAGTGAAACATTCCAACTCTTGAGGGTCTTCTCTCTGGCTATCCCCATGTTGAATGGTTTTCCTCCCAACTCCAACAACTGATCTCCTTGGCTTTTTTTAAGTCCTTACTGAAATCCCACCTCCTACAAGAAGCCTTCCCCAAACCCTCAATTCCAGTGCCTTCCTTCTGTTAATGATTTCCTACTTACCCTGTAAATAGCGTGCTTCGTATATGTTTATTTGTATGTTGTCTGCCTCCGTTAGCTTATAAGCTCCTCCAGAGCAGGGATCATCTTTGTGTTCTTTTACATCACTGGCACTTAGCACACTGCCTGGCACACAGAAAGTGCTTAATAAATATTTAATGATTGCGGTTGAACTTAAATAAGGTACACTGCATTCTAGAATGAGAAGGCCATGTCCTTTTTTATGTAGGAGGGATCTTTTTAAGGCTTTGCTCCTTTGTTTTATTTTCCCCAATTACACGTAAAGACAGTTTCTGGCATTTTAAAAAGAATACTGAGTCTCGAATTCTCTTCCTATCTCCCCCAAACTCTCTATCCCCCTTGAGGTGGTAAGCATGTAAACCATTTCCCCTTACTAATCCCTTTGTGGAAGGAAACTCAAATAGAAAAAAAATTCAGATGTGGAAAAAGGTTGCTTTGGTGTGGATTCAGTTCTTTTCCTCTGGAAGTCTATATGGCATTTTTTTTCCATCAGTCCTTTGGGATAGTTTTGGACCGTTCATTGTATTGCTGACAAGAGCTGTTACTCACAGCTGTTCATGGGAAAGTATTCTTGTCGCTCCTGGTTCTGTTTGTCTCATTCTGCTTGAGTTCGTGTAAGTCTAAGAAGGTGATGTTCCAGTCCCCACTGCCAGTGTACTGGGTCAAGTTCTGGGAACTACCATTTAGGTAGGATGTTGCTAAAGGAAGACGAGGAAGGTGAACCTGCTGGTAAGAGGCTTCAAGATCCTTACACTGGATTACTGGCTGAAGGAAACAGGGGCATTTATCTTGGAGAAGGGGAGACTTGCAGGAGCCCTGAAGCTGTCTTTAAGCATTTAGAGAGCTAGCAGAAGGGAAGGAGTTTAGACTAGTTATTCGCAGTCCAAAGGAGCATAACTAGGAGAAATGGGTGGAAGATGCAAAGAGGCCAATTTGGCTTTGTGGAAAGGAAACGCTTCCTAATAATGCGAGCTAGACCAAAGTAGAAACCTAGAATTGGGAGGCAATGGGGCCCCCCTTACCAGACGTCATCAAGGAGACTTTGGGTTATGCCAGTGAGGAGATTCTTGTTCAGATAGAGGTAGAGGGACATTCTGATGGAGATTTGGGGATTCCGGGCTTCAAGTGAAGCCAAGTCAACAAGCATGTGTTAAGTGCTTTTTACGTACCAGCTGCTGTGTTAAGAGCTCTGGATACAAATACAAGCAAAAGGAAAACAATCCTTGCCCTCAAGGTGCTCATGTGCCAATGGGGTAAGACAACACATAAAAGGGGAGCTGAAAAGTGGGGAGGGGGAAAGGAGGTACCTGTGTGGAGCCATGGGGAGCCAGTCCCCAAAATGAAGGTTCTAGGAAGAACTCAGCAATGGCAGAAGAGGCCCATAAGAGTAGAGTCTGGAGGTGGCTGAGATATGGCTGAGTCATCAGAGAATCAAAGATGGCTACTTTCCAAGACAGTTATCTTTCTCCTTCTTTAGACTCCTAATACTTAATACATAATCAGCTCTCTCTGTCTTCTCTGTTGCTTATTCAAGACTGAATACCAGGGGCAGCATTTGTAGCTCTTACTATTAGTTGATGGCCCCTGGCCTGTAGAGGAATTTTCTCTGGGACTCACTGGCAGGACTCAAAGTCTTTGTGCTTGGTCTGTAACTTATGTGCACTTGGCCAGGGAGAGTTAAGTCTTTCAGCCTGTTCTCTCACGTTCCCCACAGAAGCCTTTCTCATTGCTTCTCTCAGTGTTGCTTCTTATCATTCTTGCTTTCTCTCTAGCTCTCTGTCTCTCTCTGTCTCTCTCTCATCTTTCCCAACCTGCCCTTACAAGCCAGGGAAAGACCTTAGGAGAATTGAAGACTCCTTGTAGATACCCTTTTCCTTCACCTAGTCCTAAACATGGGCTTATAAAAAGAGACCCTGAAGGGACCTTTTAGACCACTGAATCCAAGCTCATTATTTATATATGATGAAACAGGCCCAAAGTGGTTATGATCAAAGGAAGCAGAGGTAGTACTCGTCAGTTTTTATTTTCTGAAAGTCTGCCTTATATGTAGAGGTTAGAAGAACTGTTAGAGGCACATTTGATTTCAGGAAAATGGAAAACGTTGAAATGAGATTGTATTTGAAAATTAAAATAACTGATGGCACCATCTTAAGAATACCAGTTTAAGAAATTAATTAGACATAGTAACAACAAGATCATACAATGATCAGCTGTGAAGGTCTAAAGTATTATCAGCCGTGCAAGGTTCCAAGATACCCCAAGAGACTCATTGCGCAAAATGCTCTCCACAGCCAAAGAAGGAACTGTTGGTCTTATTATAGACCAAAGCATTCCATTTTTCACTTTATTTCCTTCATGAGTTTTTTCTTGTATGTGCAATGTGTCTGATTTCACAGTATGTGCAAAATGGAAATATGTATTCCATAATAGCATTAGCATAACCTATATTAGACTATTTGCTAATTCAGGGAGGAGAGTGAAGAGGGTGGAAGAAAGAGAACATGGATTGCAAAATGTCAGATAACAATGGTTAAAAATTGTTTCTACGTGTAATTAAAAAGCAAAAAAAGAAATTAATAAAGGAATGTTCTGCAATAAGAATTTATTTGTGTCAATAGTAAAGTGCTGAAATATCTGTGATCTCCTTAAGATCGATGCTTCTTCCAATGGGCCAACAGAGTTCATTTGAGGAGATGATTGTCTACATTCATTTGGGTCTATACAAGGGCATGCTGGTAATTTTTTAACAATCTGTTCTATGGGGGGCGGAAAGTATGAGGGTGACACAAGTTTAATTTGTAGAATTAATACTTTCTCTATCACTTTAAGTCTAAATAATCAACAAAACAATAAATTAAATCTTGATTAATAGAATTTGATGAATTCTGAGGTGTAAATGCTTACAATGAAAATTTAGCAATTGGCTCTCGAGCTCGTTTAAACTGGCTTTAATCCATAGTTACAGATAAACTTCTACATGCCAGTGTGAAGATGAGATTGACCCTCCCCTTGCCTACTTTTAAATTTAATCAACCAAAAGCTAGAAACTCCTGCTTAATATTATGTAGGGGAGGTTCACAAGCCACTTCTAAAGTGAGTGACAATTCAGAAACAACTGACCACCCCCTGAGTAGTGTGTCATTGAAACTGCAGAGTGGAATTCTATTTGCAAGAGAGTGGGTCAAGCCTCAGCTGAGAATTCCAGGCCCCTCCCTCCCCCAGAACTCTCGGTGAGGGGGCAGTTTGAGGCAGTTAAGAGCAGTTGATTCCTGGGGGTTGAAGTGAGCAGGTCACTCTGTTTGCTGATCCCAGATCTTGAGGCTCTTGAGAGCTGCCAACCTTGCTTTAGCCTAAATTGACCTTCAGGGAGCAGCTGGGTAGCTCAGTGGATTGAGAGCCAGGCCTAGAGACAGGAGGTCCTAGGTTCAAGTCTGGCCTCAGACACTTCTCAGCTATGTGACCCTGGGCAAGTCACTTGACCCCCATTGCCCACCCGTACCACTCTTCTGCCTTGGAGCCAATATACAGTATTGACTCCAAGATGGAAGGGAAGGGCTTAAAAAAATAGACCTTCAATTAACCTCACTATTATCTCAAATTAGTTATTTAGACCATAGGAAAAGATTATCAGGTTAGAGAGCTAAATAATTAACCAAGATACCTTTCCCCTCTGGGGGGAGGGGCTGCTTGGATATAACAGTTTAGGGCTTCCCAGACCTTTCCTATCTTTGTCAAATCTCCATTTCTTCTCTTCCCCACATATAAGTAAACCCTTCATCTTTTGAGAGCTGTGCCTGGCTATTATTTAGGGAAAATACTTACAATCCTTCAAACTGAGCTCCTCCAGCTGAGTGGCCCAAAGCCTGATCCTTCCTCAGTTCCTGAAAGCCTCAAGACATCAAGCTTTTACTATTTTCTCCTTACTCAAACCTGTGGGGAAATAGTTTAGATAAAGTTAATATCTCTTTGAGACCAGCCTTACCTATTTCCTGACTGAGATCTGAAGACAATAGAGCAACCTCCATTTGTAACTGATTCCTAACTGATTGTGTGTGTGTGTGTGGGGGGGAAGTAAGGGAGTACTCCCAGAGATTGTGCCCCTCCCTTTTCACTCAAGCCTGCTGAGAGCCTGTGTATGTGTCATCTCCATAAATCAAAGACAAGCAAGATTGGATTACTCCATAGACCACTGGCATTTGAGGCTTCCCAGAAATATCATTGTTTAAACCAATATAACAGTAGTGCTAAGCAAATTATATATATATATATATATATTTAAACCCTTAACTTCTGTGTATTAGTTCCTTGGTGGAAGAGTGGTAAGGGTAGGCAATGGGGGCCAAGTGACTTGCCCAAGGTCACACAGCTGGGAAGTGTCTGAGGCCAGATTTGAACCTAGGACCTCCTGTCTCTAGGCCTGGCTCTCAATCCACTGAGCTACCCAGCTGCCCCCTGTGCTAAGCAAATTTAAAGACTGCAATTGGTCCCTGTAAAGTGGAGAAAGGGACAGGAAGGGATGTAAAAAAGGACTATAAAAGGTGATGAACTTCCTGTTCAAGAGGTCTTTGTCCTGAATTGGAGGATCTTGGACTGGGACTGAGGCTTGGAGTTATGACTTGGACCTGGGACTCTGGATCTTGGACTGCTTCTGGTAAGACTGCTCCTGGATCTTCTCCTTTGGAGTTTTGACCAGGGTGAGTGAGAATCTGACTCTCGTTTCTTGTTTTTTGGAGAGATTAATTCCAGAGAGGCTTCCCCTTCTTGGAGGAGGCCTCAAGGGTGGAACCCTTGTTTAATTTACCACCAGGCCTTTTGGTTGGGGTTAATGAGCCCTGCCAGAGTAGATCAAGCACTGGAGCAAATATTTAGTGTGGTAGGATAGACATCCTCTCTATCCTTTTTCATTTCTTTACTTTCACTCTCTCCACCTTTTATATATAAAAGCTGCTGAAAGTAATTTTGATTTGAGCTATATTAGTTTTAAAATTGGTGATCACAGCATTATCTTAAAATTTTCATGTATTTAGTCCAACCATAAAATTTAATTTTTTATACCCATTTTCTTTCAGGCATGAGAAACAGGAACTTTGTGATCAGGGTGAAAGAAGACCAACAGAAAACAGTTGACCATTTATAGGCCTACTTGTTACACTGGGCTGAGAAGAAGGTGGCTTTCCAATCTGCCATACTGTAGGAGGAAAATCTTATCACTTGATTTAATATTATTGGGAAATATCATGGAGCTATTTAACTTTCTCCTCAAATATCACCTGAGTAAAATGAAAGGACAAAAGTGAAGGAATTGAATTGTTTGCCTTACAAAATGGGCTTATTGGATTTCCAGGAGTCTGGGGCACAAATAGCAAACTTATAATAGGTAAATATGAGTGTCTGGAAAACCTTTATTTTTCATCATTTACACAGTTAATTAGGGTATAATCTTTTGAATCTACATCCATGCTGTTATATATAAGCACTTCTCCCACACCCTGTTTCTTCTTTCATAGCTTCTGCCAAAGTTTCAGCTGCCTGATGGGCAAATGACTGCACTCAACAATTCCTTTGGAGGAGCAGGTGTATACTTGTAAAGGAAATATTAGAAAAGAAACGGGAAAATGTCAATATTTTCCTCCCAGATAGGACCCAGAAGATTACTACAAAAACACTATAGCTCAATATCACTAATGAATATCGACATAACAATTATTCAGAAGATAATACATCACAACCAGGCTGAGCCTATATTGCGAATTCAGGGTTTGTTCAACTTAAGATTGGTTAAATATAATAAACTAGGTTAATAATATAAGTAGTGTAAACTTTATAATTATATCTACAATTGCTAAAAAGGCTTTTGACAAGTTCTCATGCCAGTTTTATTAAGAGTTCTAAAAAGTATAGGAAGAAATAAACATTTCCTTAAAACAGTAAGAACAAGTTGTGGTATATGATAATAATTGAATACTATTGTGCTATAAGAAATGACAAAGAAAGGGGGCAGCTGAGTAGCTCAGTGGACTGAGAGTCAGGCCTAGAGATGGGAAGTCCTAGGTTCAAATCCAGCCTCAGACGCTTCCCAGCTGTGTGACCATGGGCAAGTCGATTAATCCTCATTGCCTAGTCCTTACTGCTCTTCTGCCTTGGAACCATACACAGTATTGATTCTAAGATGGAAGGTGAAGGTTTAAAAAAAAGGGAGAAAAAAGAAATGACAAACAAGATGACCTCAAACACAAAGAACCTGGAAGACTTATATGAAGCAATATAAAATGAAATGAGCAGAATGTTGTATGCAATAACAACAATAATGTATGATTGTGAACTGTGGATGACAGCTATTATTAACAAGGCGAGGATCCAGGACAACTCCAAAGGACTAATGATAAAAATGGCTATCCACATCCACAGAATAGACAGAGTTTGAATGCAGGTTGAAACATGCAGTCCTTCACTTTATTTGCTCCATGAATTTTTCTCTAGTGTAATAATATGTCTCTTATTTCACAATATGACAAACAGCTAAGTATGTATTATATGATTTATATATATACATATATATATACAACCTGCTTTCTTAGGGAGGGGAGAGGAAAAATAATGGGACATAGATTTTTGGACATAGCTAATAAGAGAATTTATTTCTCTTGGATAAGCATATTTATTATCATTTATTACACTACTTATGACAAATCTTAAGTATTATGTTATTATTATTTTCATATTATATTGTGTATAAAAAATAAAAATAAATGGTGGCATGCTTAAAGTCAATTAAAAATTGATTTAGCTTTTGGGATAAACAAAAACCACACCCAAATCACCAGCATTTCCATGTAATCATAATAAACTCCAGTGGGGATTAATCACAACAGAAAATCTATTTTTAAAAAGCTACAGAATGTGTAAAATATTTGGGACTCGACCTTTCAAAACATACAAGAAGTATATAAAAACAACTACAAACCACTGTTTACAATAATGAAGATAGATATAAATAACTGGAAAACTATTAATTGCTCTTGGGTAAGACAAAGGAATAAAATAAAATAGACTATCTATGGGCAATAAAAGAGACATAGACTGCCTAAATTAATTTAAATATTCCATACCATTCCAGTCAAAGTACCAAAGGATTACTTTATAGAGCTGGGAAAAAACAATAATGAAGTGTATATGGAAGGAAAAAAAGGTCAAGAATCTCATGAGAAATGATGAAAAGAATGGAAAGAGGGGCTTAGAAGAGCCAGAAGCAAACGTTACTACAACACAATAACTCTTCAAACAATTTGGCAATGTCTAAAAGACAGGAAGATTGATCAGTGGGACAGATTGGGCATGCAACACAAAGGAGAACATGTGTGCAGTACTCTAGTATTAGATGGAGGTAAAGATTCCAAGCACCAGAATAGACTCACTGTTGAACAAAATCTGCCAGGGAAAATTGGACAGCAATATGGACAAAATGGGGCTTAAACCAACACTTTACATTTTATAACATGATAAACTCCAAACACATGACCTCAATACAAACGGCCATACCATAAACAAATTAGAGAAACATGGGGAAAAAAATCACCTCTCAGACCTATTGATAGGGAGGATCCCAGAAGAGAAAACAGCTCATTCTGGTTACACAAAATTAAAAGGTTTTTGCAAATACAAACCAATAAAGCTAAGGAAAATAGTTAAGTAGGAAAGATCAATCCTGCGAATGATAAATGACCTTAGGAAATAGGCAGTTCTCAATAGAAGAAATCTAGGTTATCTCTAACCATATTTTTAAAAATGCTACAGATCATTAATAAACAGAGAAATGCAAATGAAAGCAATTATGAGATTCTACCTCACATCCATCAGATTAGCAAAGATGACTAAAAAGGAAAATGCCAAATATTGTTGGGAGCCCAGGTCCAGTGATGTACAGTTGCTGGATCAGTGAATGGATACACCTACTCTGGAAAACTTAAAGACAGCCAGTGAAACAGCAGAAAGGGCACTGGACTTAGAGTCAGGAAGACTTGAATTCAGATCTGACCTCAGGCACTTACTTGCTGAGGAACCCTGGGCAAGTCACTTTTATCTGACAGCTTCCTCAGCTGTGCAAGGGGGATAGTAGCATCTGCTTCTCATTATTGTGATGATCAAATGAGATATTTGTAAAAAATTCTTAGCAGTGTCTCGCATATCGTAGGTATTTAGAATAAAATAAAAAAATTACTAAAGAGTATACCTCTGTGAGGCCTATTGTCAAAAGAGATCTAAGAAAGAGGAATAGGTTTTGATTTAATTTAATAGGTAAAAAATATTTATTTATAGTGGCTCTTTTTGTGATGGTAAAAAACTGGAAGCTTAGGAGATGCCCATCAGCTGAGGAATGATTGTGGCAAATGAATGTTGTTGTGCTGTAAGAATATTGTTATGCTGTAAGAAATGATGGAAGAACAAAAAACCTTCAAAAGTTAAAAAAAACAAAACAAAACAAAAAGAAATGATGGAAGGGGATAGTTTCAGAGACATCTGGGAAGATTTCTATGAACTGATGCAGAAGGAAGTGAGCAGAACCAAAAGAACAAGTGATATCTAATATCAATATTATAAAAAAGAATAATTTCTGAGAACTATTATAAAATGGTGAGAAATGAAATGAGCAGAATCAGGACAACTTATACAAAGGACAAATAGTTTTTGGTAGCTCTAAGAACTTTGTTCTATGCAACCACCAGTCATGGTCCCCAAAGAAAAATGCCAAAGTATCCTATCTGCTTCCTGCCAAAGACAGCATAGATTCAGACCTCAGAATTACTTTTCAGAAAATTTTTATTTTTTAAAAGTCCAAGAAGGGATTTTATTTTGCTTGACTATGCATATCTATTACAAGAAATATATATTTCTTTTTTTACCCAATGGGGTGGGAGGGAGAGAAAATAAATTTCTATTAATTAAAACAAGCAAAAGAAACATGAAGATGGTTTCTGTCCTCAAGTAGTTTCTGCTTTACTGCTCTATTGGAGGCATTTCTAAATGGTTGCACGGGCCAGCATGTGGATAGGTGGGCCAGTTGTGGATTGAGCTGAAGGTGTGGAGGCTTGTGTGGAGGTATGTTCTGAGGAATAAAGTGGAGAAGTGGCAACAACACTGTTCATGGGAACCAAAACATGTCGTCATAAAAGTGAGGAGGAAGGAAGGGAGAGGACGGGTGGGTACAGGAGCTGACTAAATGGACTGCTGACCTGCAGAGGAGTGAGCAGATATCTGGAGCAGCAGAGCAGCAGACTACCTCCGACCTGGTATGTCTACCACGGCCATTACCTGCTTTGACTTCCTCTATATAGCACACTCTCATCCAAGGCTCCAGCTCCTCTGGGTTCAATGAGTTTGAACCTCCCGACTCCTAATTCCTGTCCTTGGTACAGGGGCTCCTGCCTTTCCTTCAGACTCCTAGCATATTGCTGCTTCTTTCCAATATGGGTAGTCAACTCTCCCTCCACTTTCTTCTTTTACCACTAATAAAGTTTGACTGAACCTCTAGGAAGGGAATATCTTTGGTTTTCCCTAGATGCCTTCATTGTGGCCCAAAGTGCTTCACTGACAAAGTTCCAGAAGGGAAAATTAAGTGTTCTTGCCCTGCTGGTGAAAGAACTCTGAATTTGGAGTTGGCGAGCCCATAGAGAATTCCTCTGTTTTCTAGGGCTTTTTTGCACACCCCCTGCTCTACCTGTATCCTCTAAGTCACCTTGGTACAAAAAGGTGCCTTTGATCCTTCGATGGACTTTGGTGATGTGGGCATGCTCTCCCAGGATGCCAATCCCAACCAACCTAAGCCTCTAAGTTCTTTCTCTCTTCATCAAAGTAAGCACCCCAATTCCTTCCCCAGATATATTTTGAGTCCTCTTCCATCTTCATCTCCCTTCTCTGACAGCTCTCCAACTCTCGGGGTGTGATTTGGAGAGGGCAGAGGATAAGAGGGTCACATGCCTCAAGAAATATTCTCTCTGATTTTATTCAAATGGCCCAATAGCCCACATCTCCAGAATTTCAGCCTGAGGACTGAGATTGTCATGCCCAGCAATCTGAAGCACAGCAATTGAGGCTTCCTTTTCTTCACTGCCTCACTGATGATCACTTAGCAGCTGTGTGCTGGAAAGATGAATCAGCAAGTAGCTGTTTAACAAATTAATCAAAGGCAAAACAAGCAAGTGAAGAGCCAGGAAGCAGTTTTATCACTGGCACAACTGTTGATTCCCTTCTAGTTTCAGGGAAGCCAGGAAACTCCTCAACAGTATACTAAGAAGCAGGCAAGCCAGTAGGTATTTCTTTGGCTGAGCTATGCCATGCCCTTCTCTCTACAGTTCTGGGTTCCAGTCCCCCTTTTCTCCCTCTCCATGTAGGCAGGCTCCTTTAAGCACTGTGTCCCAGGAGGGAGGTCAGCTCTGCTCTGAACTAGCTCTTTTGCATTCTGTTTCTTCTCAGATAGTGCCTGGGCTCACGTACAGAGATGCTATTAACACACCCACACATCCACACAGGTAAGCCGCCATTTACCTTCAGCTTGGCCATCACATACAAAAACACAACAAACATGAAAAACTCCCATGTCTCGTGAAGGTTGCGCATCCCATCTTAGAGAAGCAAGAAGCAGTGAGGAGGTGGGAAGGGCCCTCAGTTCAGAGGAGAAAGGGCAGGTTCCCTTTTATGTGGCAGCAAAGCAAAAATGAAAAAATTGTTGACCATGAGGAGAACACATTTGACCAGAACCACTGCAAACAAACCAGAGCCGAGGACCATACAGTCACAATGCCATAATATAGTCATAAGTCCGTGTCCATTGGATGGAAGCTCCACACATGTCCTGTCAAGGGAGACAACATGGAAATCTGGAGGGGAGCTATTCAATGCAAATAGCTTTTGCCAATCCTTTAGTTTTTTGAGATTAACAATGATCTAGAGAGATAGATATTGGGGGGTGGGGGTGGGGGGGAAATGCAGAAAATAAATCCACTAGAGGCTCCAGCCTTTGGAATAATTCCCTTTAAAAAAGACCCAGAGCTAAGAGTGAACCTGAGATTATAGATTCTGAGAGGAGCAGAAGCTGCCTGTCTGGATAGCATTTATGTCCACAATGAAGCCATTACGCTGTGGCATTAGACCAATGATCATTTGAACTAATCTATTATTTGGTAGGGAGGACTGTGACTGTCTTTGTCAACCTGCCTCCTGTCCTCCTAGCAGTAAGGAACAGGATGAGTTCCTCTCATGTCCCAGTGCCCAGGAAAACTCAGAATGAAGGTCTTTAACTCAGTACTGACCATACAATTACCCTTCTTTTCATTTTAGCCTCGCACCTGACCATTCAGTCTTTGGGCTAAATGACTTGAATCCACCTATCCAGAATCTAACACCCCAAAGGCTCTGATGTACTAATATTCTTAGAAATTTTGTTCTTTTTCTCTCCTGACTCCATTCTCTGCCACTGTGAAGGGCAAGGAGGTGAAAGGAGTCAGCAATTTCAGCCAGTCCATCAGTCAACAGAGGCTCAATGAGTGCCCGTGTGTTGTCCAGCACCCTGCTAGGACATTGTTTTCTAGGTCATTTAGGGCACAAACAGCTACCACTGGCAAACAAACCAGTCATTGTGGCTTCAAGTGCAGAATTCTTGCTCCGTTCTTTATTTCAGGCAACTTTGAGTTTGATATCCAAAGTGGGGGTGGTGGGGGAAGAGACAGATAGACATACAGAGAAGCAGGCAGACAGGCAGGCAGGCAGGCAGGCAGGCAGTGAAAGAGACAGAGAGACAGAGAGACAGACAGAGAGGAGAGAGAGGAGGGAGAGAAGGGAGACAGATATTTGTGCCTGATTAAAAAATCATTTCAGCTAAACTTAATTTAAGCTTTGCAAAGGTCATATTACAAAGATACCTCATTTATCTGGCATGATTAATGATAACCTTAGCAAAATTTCCAGATAATTGGAAATACATTTCCATGAGTTAATTTCTGAAATGGCTAAAGTTCACTTCTTTAAGTGGCAAATTTATTATAATGTTAAACTTTATATAAATAAATATTTTCTGGAACACACTGTGCATTGTCCAGTCTCCTTAAATAGGATATGTCAAGTGAAAGCAAATCTTTCCTGATGACTGAAAGTTTACATTTGTGTCCAGTCAAACAATGGAGTGAATAGTGGATACAGAATCAGAAGATCTACATCATTGTTCTAGCTCTAAGGTGTGTCACTGAGCACAAGTTATAATGTCTTTGGGCATGTTTCTTCATTTGAAACAAGAAGGATTGAGGTGAGATGATTTCCAAGATCACCTCCTAGAGAATTCTGCCAGTCATAGTGAAGTAAGTAGCAAGGCTTTGCTGTTATAGGGAAGTAATAGAAGCTCCCAGTAAGCCTAGATTAGCTATGAAGAAGATACTTCCTGCCAACTCTCATTTTACTCATCTCTTTGTCCATTGACTTTTATAACAATGAATAATTAACTTTGCATACAGGATTCTGTTTGGTCCTCTTTAACCCCAATGCTCCAATGTGAGCAAAAGAACTATTCAGCTTCTGATGGTGATGGCGATGAGTCCCAAGAAATCCCTGGCTACTGTATCACCTGCTTTGTAGCTGTTGTTCAACTTCTCTCCTTCAGGGGAGAGGGCTAAACTAGGAGAGGATATCAAAATGTTTGAGAATACACACAGGTGACAATCATAACTCTGAATGTGAATGGGATGAACTCACCCATAAAACAGAAACAAATAGCAAAGTGGATTAGAAACCAATATCCTACCATATGTCATCTACAAGAAACACATATGAGGCAGGTAGACACAGGGTAAAGATAAAAGGCTGGAGCAAAATCTACTGGGCTTCAACTGAGAAAAAGAAAGCAGGAGTTGCAATCATGATATTTGACAAAGCCAAAGTAAAAACAGATCTGATTAAAAGAGATAGGGAAGGTAACTACATCCTGATAAAAGGCAGTATAAACAATGAGGAAATATCAGTACTCAACATGTATGCACCAAAAAGTATAGCATCCAAATTTCTAATGGAGAACTGGAAGAGCTAAAGGAGGAAATAGATGGTAAAACTATACTAGTGGGAGATCTGAACCTTCCTCTATCAGATCTAGATAAATGAAACCAAAAAATAAATAAGAAAGAGGTAAGAGAGGTGAATGAAATCTTAGAAAATTAGAGTTAATAGATATGTGGAGAAAAATAAATAGGGACAAAAGGAATAAACCTTCTTTTCAGCAGCACATGGTACATTTACAAAGATTAACCACGTACTAGGGCATAGAAACATGGCAAACAAATGCAAAAGAGCTGAAATAATAAACACAACTTTTTCAGATCATAATGCAATAAAAATAATAATTAGTGAGGGCACTTGGAAATCAAAAATTAATTGGAAATTAAATAATATGATTCTCCAAAATAAGTTAGTTAAAGAACAAATCATAGAAACAATTAATAATTTTATTGAAGACTATGACAATGATGAGACTTCTTACCAAAACCTATGGGATGCAGCCAAAGCAGTTCTAAGGGGAAAATTATATCATTGAGTGCATATATTAACAAATTAGGGAGGGCAGAGGTTAATGAATTGAGCATGCAATTTAAAAAAACTATAAAGTGAACAAATTAAAAATCCCCAGATGAAAACTAAATTAGAAATACTAAAAATCAAAGGAGAAATCAATAAAATTGAAAGTAAAAGAACTATTGAATTGATAAATAAAACTAGAAATTGGTATTTTGAAAAAACAGATAAAATAGACAAAGTACTGGTCAATCTAATTAAAAAAAGGAAAGAAGAAAACCAAATTAACAGTATCAAAGATCAAAAGGGAGACCTCACCTCTAATGAAGAGGAAATTAAGGCAATCATTAAAAACTATTTTGCCCAATTGTATGGCAGTAAATATAGCAATCTAGGTGATGTGGATGAATACTTACAAAAATATAAATTCCCTAGATTAACAGCAGAAGAAATAGAATACTTAAATAATCCCATATCAGAAAAAGAAATTGAACAAGCCATCAAAGAACTCCCTAAGAAAAAATTGCCAGGGTCTAATGGATTCACAAGTGAATTCTATCAAACATTCAAAGAATAACTAATCCCAATACTATACAAACTATTTGACATAATAAGCAAAGAAAAAGTCCTACCAAATTCCTTTTATGATACAAATATGGTACTGATTCCAAAGCCAGGCAGACCAAAAACAGAGAAAGAAAACTACAGACCAATCTCCCTAATGAACATAGATGCAAAAATCTTAAATAGAATACTAGCAAAAAGACTTCAGCAAGTGATCACGAGGGTTATTCATATGATCA
The DNA here is from genome assembly GCF_016433145.1 of Gracilinanus agilis. NCBI lineage: Eukaryota > Metazoa > Chordata > Mammalia > Didelphimorphia > Didelphidae > Gracilinanus > Gracilinanus agilis. The sequence continues at coordinate 2,050,194 of NC_058130.1, read as the reverse complement.
GGTGGGATTTATACTAGGAATGCCTGCATGGTTCAATATTAGGAAAACCATCCACACAATTGACCATACGAACAAGCAAACCAACAAAAATCACATGATTATCTCCTTCGGGGGACACAGCCATGTTGACTGACCAGTGCATACTCTCAGACTTGATCATTGCATTCCCTTCCATTGATTCAGTGTACCCATTGAAACCCTGGTGGTTTCCAGACCCCAGATTCTTCACCTAAGATGCTGATATTAAGGTTTGATACATTTTTTTTAAACCCTTAACTTCGGTGTATTGTCTCATAGGTGGAAGAGTGGTAAGGGTGGGCAATGGGGGTCAAGTGACTTGCCCAGGGTCACACAGCTGGGAAGTGGCTGAGGCTGGATTTGAACCTAGGACCTCCTGTCTCTAGGCCTGACTCTCAATCCACTGAGCTACCCAGCTGCTCCTGGTTTGATACATTTAAAATGTTCTAAGAAGTCGAACTCTCAGACCTCAGGTTGACATGGAGATGATTTGAAGTTCTGAAGGGCACACCAGGAGAGCAACTCTGAAAGTTTCCATATTCTAAGGGCCAGACTGTTAAAGTCTATAGGGTTCATTACCAGTATATTGTGAAGACCCAGGTCAACTATCTTTGCTCTCAACGATTCATGCCTATGACTATGGCATCTGTTCTGTTTTTTGTTTTTTCCAGCAAAGGAGAGATAGGGGACAAAAACTCTTAAGTGCCCATGGATTGGGGAATGGCTAAACAAGTTGAATAGGCTTCTATAAGGGACCTCTGAGAGCCATCCAACTCCCTTCATTTTACCATTTAATTAACTAAGGGACATTAAATGATTCCTATAAGGTCATATCCGTGGTAAGCAAGGGAGTTAACATTTGATTCCAAATCATCCTATTCCTCATCCTTTCCACTGACATATGTGGCACATAGATTTAATGAAATATTGCTGTTCTATGAGAAATCATAAATATGATAAAGAGATGTGTGGAAAAGCTCATTTGAAATGATAGTGAAAGAAGGAAAGTGAGGAAAATAATCTACATAATGATTATAATAGTGTATGTGGAAAAAAGAGGAATGACAAAATAGCAATAATGAAGGCAAATAAATGATGGTAATCCTTTTGGAGAGATATAAAAAGGTACTTCCCCTTTCTTGGCAGGAATGGAGGACTATGGGTGTGAAAAACTACATTTATAGCTAGGTCTCAATGCATTAAAATGATGAAATCAATTGTACAAAAAGTCAAGCCATTCCCCAATTGATAAATAGGCAAGGGACATGAATAGGCAATTTTCAGATAAAGAAATCAAAACTATCAATAAGCACATAAGAAAGTGTTCTAAATCTCTAATAATTAGAGAAATGCACATCAAAACAACTCTGAAGTACCACCTCACACCTAGCAGATTGGCTAAAATAAAAGCAGGGGAGAGTAATGAATGTTGGAGGGGATGTGGCAAAATTGGGACATTAATGCATTGCTGGTGGAGTTGTGAATTGATCTAACCATTCTGGAAGTCAGTTTGGAACTATGCCCAAAGGGCTTTAAAAGACTGCCTGTCCTTCGATCCAGCCATACCATTGCTGGGTTTGTACCCCAAAGGGATCATAGGGAAAAAGACTTGTACAAAAATATTCATAGCCATGCTCTTGGTGGTGGCAAAAAATTGGAAAATGAGGGGATGCCCTTCAATTGGGGAATGGCTGGACAAATCGTGGTGTCTGTTGGTGATGGATTACTATTGTGCTCAAAGGAATATTGAACTTGAGGGGAATTCCATTTAAACTGGAAAGACCTCCATGAACTGATGCAGAGTGAAAGGAGCAGAACCAGGAGAACATTGTACACAGAGACTGATACACTGTGGTACAATTGAATGTAATGGACTTCTGTACTGGCAGCAATGCAATGCAGGACAATTCTGAGGGACTTCTGAGAAAGAAAACTATCCACATTCAGAGGAAGAACTGTGGGAGTAGAAACAGAGAAAAAAAAAACAACTGCTTGAACACATGGGCTGATGAGGATATTATTGGGGATGTAGACACTAAATGATAACTCTAGTCCAACTATCAATAATATGGAATTAGGTCTTAATCAATGATACATGTAAAACCCAGTGGAATTGTGCATCAGCTACAGTGTGGGAAAATTTTGGGGAGAGGGAAAGAACATGAATCATATAACCATGGGAAAATATTCAAAATTAAAAATAAAAACCCCTTAAAAATAAGGAATGGCTCTCAGAGAGGAAAGGATTCCTTGAAAAATATATGTAAGAGAAAACCAAAAAATGTTAATAGAATTATATCTTTAAAAAAACATTGCCTGGGTCTCCAACAGGTGAAGGGACTTGGCCCACATTACCATGCTGGACTTCTGGTCGCCTTGGCATTTTCACCATGGTGCCAGATTCCCATCAACTGAGTATTCAAATTACTGGAGTAGGTTTCCTCTTCCCCAAAGAGTTATTTTAAGTGATGTCTTCCTAACAGCCGCCTGACTATGTGTTTGGCATTTTTTTTTTATTGCTTTCCAGAGTGGTGAGTGAGCTGGGGGGGGGAGGTGGGGAAATCAAAGAATCAGGTGATTAGAGCCATTGCTAACTGAGGATCCCCTGTACATGAAAGATGAAGGTTTGAACATCATCCCATATGGGTCAAAGAAGCCATCCTATATATCCTTGCTAGAATGTGCCTCTTGCCCAGGATCAGATGGATTCACAAGTGAATTTTATCAAACATCTAAAGAACAACTAATCCCAAATACTATACAAACTATTTGACAAAATAAGCAAACAAGAGTCTTTTATCAAATTCTTTCTATGTACAAATATGTTATTGATCCCAAATCCAGGAAGACCAAAAACAGAGAAAGAAAACTATAGATCAATCTCCTTAATGAACATAGATGCCAAAATCTTAAATAAAATACTAACAAAGAGACTACAGCAAGTTATCATAAGGATTATTCACTATGACCAGGTGGCATTTATACCAGAAAGGCAAGGATGGTTTAATAATAGGAAAATTATCAGTATGATTGACCATATCAATAACCACACTTACAGAAATTACATGATTATCTCAATAGATACAGAAAGAGCCTTTAACAAAATACAACACCCATTCCTATTGGAAACACTAAAAAGTGGAGAAATAGAAGGGCTTTTCCTCAAAATAATAAGCAGCATTTATTTAAAACAATCAGCAAGTATTATCTGCAATGGAGATGTTAGAAGTCTTTTCAATAATAAGATCAGTTGTGAAGCAGGGATGTCCATTAACACCACTATTATTTAATATTGTACTGGAAATGCTAGCAAAGCAGAAAAAGGAATTGAAAGGATTAAAGGAGGCAATGAGGAAACTAAACCATCACTCTATGCAGATGATTTGATGGTCTACTTAAAGAATCCTAGAAAATCAAATAAAAAGCTAGTGGAAATAATGAGTAACTTTGGAAAACTGCAGGATACAAAATAAACCCACAGAAATCATCAGCATTTCTATATATTTCCAACAAAACTCAGCAGCAAGAGTTAGAAAGGGAAACCCCATTTAGAATCACTCTAGTCTAGACTATATAAAATATTTGAGATTTTATCCGCCAAGACAAATATAGGAATTATATGAATACAACTACAAAATACTTTTCACACAATTAAAACTAGATCTAAACAAATGGAAAAACATTAATTGCTCATGGGTAGGCCAAGCTAATATAATAAACATGACAATCCTACCTAAATTAATCTACTTATTCAGTGCCATACCTATCAAACTACCAAAAAACCTTTTTATAGAATTAGCAAAAATAATAACAAAGTTCATCTGGAAGAACAAAAGATGAAAAATATCAAGGGAACTAATGAAAAAAAATTGTGAAGGATGGTGGCCTAGAAGAACCAGATCTTAAACTGTACTACAAAGCAGTGATCATCAAAATCTGGTACTGACTAAGAGACAGAAGAGAGGATCAATGGAATAGACTAGGGGTAAATGAACTCAGCAAGCTAGTGTTCAGTAAACCCAAAGATCTCAGCTTTGGGGATAAGAACTCACTATTTGACAAAAACTGCTGGGAAAATTGGAAGAAAGTATGGAAAAAAATAGCTTTAGATTAATATCCCACACCCTATACCAAGATAAATTCAAAATGGATATATGACTTAAAATATAAAGAGTGATATTATAAGTGAGGTAGGTGAACATGGAATAATATACCCTTCAAATCTATGGGAAAGGAAAGAATTAAAGACAAAGCAAGAAATAGAGAACATTGCAAGATGTACAATGAATAATTTTGACTATTAAATTAAAATTTTTTTGTACAAACAAAATAAATGCAACCAAAATTAGAAGGAAAGCAACAAACTGGGGAAACATTTTATAACAAAATTATCTGACAAAGGTCTAATTTCTCAAATATATAAGGAATGAAGTAAAATTTATAAGAAATCAAGCCATTCCACAATTGACAAATGGTCAAGGGATATGAATAGACAGTTTTCAGATGAAGAAAACAAAACTATCAATAATCATATGAAAAAGCATACTAAATCCTTTCTAATTAAAGAAATGCAAATCAAAACAACTCTAAGGTACCACCTCACACTTAGCAGTTTGGCCAATATAACAGTAAAGGAAAATAACAAATATTGGAGGGGATGCAGCAAAATTGGGACACTAATGCATTGCTGGTGGACTGGGGAATGGATTCAACCATTCTGGAAGGCAATTTGGAATTGTTACAAATAATATTGATATAGAAGGATATATACAAAAATATTAATGGTTTATTTAAAGCCATATTGGTAATTAAGAAGGCCATGTGCCCACTAAGATCCAATTCAAAATGCCTGCCATACCTTCACTCTCACTGTTTCGTAGGAAAGAGAGTATCCCAATCAAGTTCTGAGACTTTATACCTTTGTCTACGTAATCACACTTCCTGCCCACCTGTATTACACAAGAGGAATCATGGGAAATGTAGTTTTCAAGTCTCCTAAACGTCCACAGTGTGTAAATGGAATTAGCTCACCCCCCCCATTCATAGTTAAAACTCTAGCCACCAGAGATAATGTCATCCCCACCTCCTTTAGTGGGGAGGGGAGATGAGTTATCCACACGTGATAATAAGTAACAAATCAAGAACAAGGGACTGCCCTTTGGGCAGTCCAAAACAGTGTTGAGGCTGTCATTTGTCCACTTGAATTAGAGGTGGACCTCCAGGAAGTGACGAAAGCTGTTGTCCTTCAAATATGATGGTAAACTTCCTGTTGGGGCAGTTCTTGCTTTGAACTTGGTGCTGAAGGATATCTGCTGAGACCTCAGGCAGCTTCCCCTCTGAATTGTCACGTGGGTAAGTTAGGCTGGCTCCTTTTCGCCTACCTTGGTATTGCTAGAGTCTTTACCTCAATAAGGCTTCTTTGCCTCTCTAATTGCTAAGACCTTGTGACTAGTAGCCTAGTTTAATTAGCCTTTTAACCCTCTCTCTATTTCCCTACCTTCTACCTTCCCAATTGTAAATAAACTACCATAAAACTCATCCTGACTCGGGTCTATTTTTATTATGGAATCAATCTGAATTATTGATTCCTGGTGGCCACACCTTAAAAATCTATTTATCTCTCTCTCTCTCTCTCTATATATATATATATACATATATGTATGTATATATATAT